>NC_086444.1:452209583-452520760 GCF_028390025.1 Pseudophryne corroboree
GCCAACGCTGGGATCCCGTCCGCTTATCAGCCCGACAGTCGGCATGTTGACTGACAGGGACTATTTCCACTTGTGGGTGTCCATGACACCCTTTGAGTGGGAACTGAACTTGTGACAAGCCCGCAAGGGGCTTTGTTGCACTCAAACCCCCCCTCGGCATTCTACTGCTGGGATCCCGTGGTCGCTATGCTTTCCGCCGGTCTCCCAGCCCCAACCCCAGTGAACATATGATACAACTTTCTACCTATACACGCTCTATGTATAACCAACTGTGAAACACTTTTCTTTTACCTCTGCAGAGAGAGACGCTTAAGGCCAGTACTCACCCGCAGATCAGGGGAGAGATGTGTGCTGAGCGAACCGCTCAGGACCGCTCAGCACAGCGCGGGCCAATCTAGCAGCAGAGATAGCAACGCGCGGGGCTGCGCATCGCTACCACTGTGGGGGGTACACACGGAGAGATCTTGCTGAAAATCTAAGCAATCTAGTCAGATTGCTTAGATTATTGCTCCGTGAGTACTCCCTTTAGGCATACCTCCCAACTGTCCCGATTTTCGCGGGAAAGTCCCGTTTTTTGGGGACTGTCCCGCTGTCCCACCTGCGGGCCGCAGTGTCCCGCGGTGGGGGGTGCAGTTGGGAGTCTCTGTCTCTCGCTGCCCTGCTTAGCAGAGCAGCAGTGAATAGACGCTGTGCGCACAGCGTCTATTCACTGGAGTCCGAGGGAGAGGGGGCATGCCAGCGGCTCACAGAGAGGGGGCATGCCAGCGGCCCCCTTTTCATTGACCACACCCTTTTTCGGGAGCGCGCGGCGAAGCCGCGCGTGTGTCCCGCTTGGACCAAGTTCAAAGTTGGGAGGTATGCTTTAGGATCAGTTTTATGATCTGAGAACTACAAGTGACAATGTAATGACAGCTCATCCCTCAATCACTACACCTCTTGAAGCCTCACTGAAGTGTCTGGATATCATATACTGTGCTTAATCTCAATGGTTAGAGAGCAAAAGAAAATAAAACATTGGGAAAGGAATGTGCAAGACTAATGTAAACATGTATAGAATAATATAATAAAAACTGCACATTTTCAATGCCAAATAATTGTATTCAAAATACTGGAATATTTCTCTGTATTTTCTTATGATAGTTCATTACCCATGTACTCAACAAGAAGAAGCACTTTTTACCTGTCTGAGATGGAGACGTGATGGCAACTGGTCGAGGTGTGCACGACCTAACAAGAGACAAGTACTGAATTAACAATGGGTCTTTAACTGGTCAGTACATTAAATTCAATTATGTAAAAACTAGGATATGCAGCCCACTGATTAGGTGTCCCACCAGATGTAGCTTTGGTTGTCTCACAAAGGAACACTCTGGCACTATTAAAGGTCACTTCCCCAGGATGCAGGAAATATAATAGACACTAATAAGGATCTCACCTGCTGCTACTTTGTGACCTGCTCAGAGAACCCTGAAGAGAAACAAAGCAACTATTTTGAGACAACGGAGAGACAGTGACAAATATAGAATATCAGCTGAAACATTCATACTCTAGACCAGAGCACCAGGAGGAAATCCACAGAAACGAGGAGAACATACATACAAACCGAGAGAACATACAAACTTTCCACAGATAGCTCCCTTATTAGAATGGAACCCATGGCCTAATGTTATAATACAGCAATATGTAATGCCCTAGGATGGGGCAAAAATAAGAATTTACACACCGGTAATTCTATTTCTCGTAGTCCGTAGTGGATGCTGGGGACTCCGTAAGGACCATGGGGAATAGCGGGCTCCGCAGGAGACTGGGCACTCTAAAGAAAGATTTAGTACTATCTGGTGTGCACTGGCTCCTCCCTCTATGCCCCTCCTCCAGACCTCAGTTAAGGAAACTGTGCCCGGAAGAGCTGACATTACAAGGAAAGGATTTCGGAATCCAGGGTAAGACTCATACCAGCCACACCAATCACACTGTATAACTTGTGATAAACTTACCCAGTTAACAGTATGAACAGTAGTTAACAGAGCATCAACCAATGGATGCCAACATAACATAACCCTTTATTAAGCAATAACTATATACACGTATTGCAGAAAGTCCGCACTAGGGACGGGCGCCCAACATCCACTACGGACTACGAGAAAATAAGAATTTACTTACCGATAATTCTATTTCTCGTAGTCCGTAGTGGATGCTGGGACTCCGTCAGGACCATGGGGATTAGCGGCTCCGCAGGAGACAGGGCACAAAAGTAAAAGCTTTAGGATCAGGTGGTGTGCACTGGCTCCTCCCCCTATGACCCTCCTCCAAGCCTCAGTTAGGATACTGTGCCCGGACGAGCGTACACAATAAGGAAGGATTTTGAATCCCGGGTAAGACTCATACCAGCCACACCAATCACACTGTACAACCTGTGATCTGAACCCAGTTAACAGTATGATAACAGCGGAGCCTCTGAAAGGATGGCTCACAACAATAATAACCCGATTTTTGTAACAATAACTATGTACAAGTATTGCAGACAATCCGCACTTGGGATGGGCGCCCAGCATCCACTACGGACTACGAGAAATAGAATTATCGGTAAGTAAATTCTTATTTTCTCTGACGTCCTAGTGGATGCTGGGACTCCGTCAGGACCATGGGGATTATACCAAAGCTCCCAAACGGGCGGGAGAGTGCGGATGACTCTGCAGCACCGAATGAGAGAACTCCAGGTCCTCCTCAGCCAGGGTATCAAATTTGTAGAATTTTGCAAACGTGTTTGCCCCTGACCAAGTAGCAGCTCGGCAAAGTTGTAAAGCCGAGACCCCTCGGGCAGCCGCCCAAGATGAGCCCACCTTCCTTGTGAAATGGGCATTTACATATTATGGCTGTGGCAGGCCTGCCACAGAATGTGCAAGCTGAATTGTACTACACATCCAACTAGCAATCGTCTGCTTAGAAGCAAGAGCACCCAGTTTTTTGGGTGCATACAGGATAACAGCAAGTCAGTTTTTCTGACTCCAGCCGTCCTGGAAACTATATTTTCAGGGCCCTGACAACATCTAGCAACTTGGAGTCCTCCAAGTCCCTAGTAGTCGCAGGTACCACAATAAGCTGGTTCAGGTGAAACGCTGACACCACATTAGGGAGAAACTGGGGACGAGTCCGCAGCTCTGCCCTGTCCGAATGGACAATCAGATATGGGCTTTTGTGAGACAAAACCGCCAATTCTGACACTCGCCTGGCCGAGGCCAGGGCCAACAGCATGGTCACTTTTCATGTGAAATATTTCAAATCCACAGATTTGAGCGGTTTAAAATGTGATTTGAGGAATCCCAGAACTACGTTGAGATCCCACAGTGCCACTGGAGGCACAAAAGGGGTTTGTATATGCAGTACTCCCTTGACAAACTTCTGGACTTCAGGAAGTGAAGCCAATTCTTTCTGGAAGAAAATTGACAGGGCCGAAATTTGAACCTTAATGGACCCCAATTTGAGGTCCATAGACACTCCTGTTTGCAGGAAATGCAGGAATCGACCGAGTTGAAATTTCTTCGTGGGGCCTTCCTGGCCTCACACCACGCAACATATTTTCGCCACATGTGGTGATAATGTTGTGCGGTCACCTCCTTCCTGGCTTTGACCAGGGTAGGAATGACCTCTTCCGGAATGCCTTTTTCCCTTAGGATCCGGCGTTCCACCGCCATGCCGTCAAACGCAGCCGCGGTAAGTCTTGGAACAGACATGGTACTTGCTGAAACAAGTCCCTTCTTAGCGGCAGAGGCCATGAGTCCTCTGTGAGCATTTCTTGAAGTTCCGGGTACCAAGTCCTTCTTGGCCAATCCGGAGCCACGAATATAGTTCTTACTCCTCTACGTCTTATAATTCTCAGTACCTTGGGTATGAGAAGCAGAGGAGGGAACACATACACCGACTGGTACACCCACGGTGTTACCAGAACGTCCACAGCTATTGCCTGAGGGTCTCTTGACCTGGCGCAATACCTGTCCAATTTTTTGTTCAGGCGGGACGCCATCATGTCCACCTTTGGTCTTACCCAACGGTTCACAATCATGTGGAAGACTTCCCGATGAAGTCCCCACTCTCCCGGGTGGAGGTCGTGCCTGCTGAGGAAGTCTGCTTCCCAGTTGTCCACTCCCGGAATGAACACTGCTGACAGTGCTATCACATGATTTTCCGCCCAGCGAAGAATCCTTGCAGTTTCTTGCCCTCCTGCTTCCTGTGCCGCCCTGTCTGTTTACGTGGGCGACTGCCGTGATGTTGTCCCACTGGATCAATACCGGCTGACCTTGAAGCAGAGGTCTTGCTAAGCTTAGAGCATTGTAAATTGCCCATAGCTCCAGTATATTTATGTGGAGAGAAGTCTCCAGACTTGATCACACTCCCTGGAAATTTTTTCCCTGTGTGACTGCTCCCCAGCCTCTCAGGCTGGCATCCGTGGTCACCAGGACCCAGTCCTGAATGCCGAAACTGCGGCCCTTTAGTAGATGAGCACTCTGCAGCCACCGCAGAAGAAACACCCTTGTCCTTGGAGACAGGGTTATCCGCTGATGCATCTGAAGATGCGATCCGGACCATTTTTCCAGCAGATCCCACTGAAAAGTTCTTACGTGAAATCTGCCGAATGGAATCGCTTCGTAAGAAGCCACCATTTTTCCCAGGACCCTTGTGCAATGATGCACTGACACTTTTCCTGGTTTTAGGAGGTTCCTGACTAGCTCGGATAACTCCCTGGCTTTCTTCTCCGGGAGAAACACCCTTTTCTGGACTGTGTCCAGAATCATCCCTAGGAACAGCCGATGTGTCGTCGGAAACAGCTGCGGTTTTGGAATATTTAGAATCCACCCGTGCTGTCGTAGAACTACTTGAGATAGTGCTACTCCGACCTCCAACTGTTCTCTGGACCTTGCTCTTATCCATTTTCTTTGAAGAAGAATCATCATTTCGGCCATTACCTTGGTAAAGACCCGGGGTGCCGTGGTCAATCCAAACGGCAGCGTCTGAAACTGATAGTGACAGTTCTGTACCACGAACCTGAGGTACCCTTGGTGAGAAGGGCAAATTGGGACATGGAAGTAAGTATCCCTGATGTCCAGGGACACCCTATAGTCCCCTTCTTCCTGGTTCGCTATCACTGCTCTGAGTGACTCCATCTTGATTTGAACCTTTGTAAGTGTTCAAATATTTCAGATTTAGAATAGGTCTCACCGAGCCTTCTGGCTTCAGTACCACAACATAGTGTGGAATAATACCCCTTTCCTTGTTGTAGGAGGGGTACTTTGATTATCACCTGCTGGGAATACAGCTTGTGAATTGTTTCCAATACTGCCTCCCTGTCGGAGGGAGACGTTGGTAAAGCAGACTTCAGGAACCTGCGAGGGGGAAACGTCTCGACTTTCCAATCTGTACCCCTGGGATACTACTTGTAGGATCCAAGGGTCCTGTACGGCCCCAGCGTCATGCTGAGAAACTCGGCAGAAGCGGTGGAGGGCTTCTGTTCCTGGGAATGGGCTGCCTGCTGCAGTCTTCTTCCCTTTCCTCTATCCCTGGGCAGATATGACTCTTATGGGGACGAAAGGACTGAGGCTGAAAAGACGGTGTCTTTTTCTGCAGAGATGTGACTTAGGGTAAAAACGGTGGATTTTCCAGCAGTTGCCGTGGCCACCAGGTCCGATGGACCGACCCCAAATAACTCCTCCCCTTTATACGGCAATACTTCTTTGTGCCGTTTGGAATCTGCATCACCTGACCACTGTCGTGTCCATAAACATCTTCTGGCAGATATGGACATCGCACTTACTCTTGATGCCAGAGTGCAAATATCCCTCTGTGCATCTCGCATATATAGAAATGCATCCTTTAAATGCTCTATAGTCAATAAAATACTGTCCCTGTCAAGGGTATCAATATTTTTAGTCAGGGAATCCGACCAAGCCACCCCAGCTCTGCACATCCAGGCTGAGGCGATCGCTGGTCGCAGTATAACACCAGTATGTGTGTATATACTTCTTAGGATATTTTCCAGCCTCCTATCAGTTGGCTCCTTGAGGACGGCCCTATCTGGAGACGGTACCGCCACTTGTTTTGATAAGCGTGTGAGCGCCTTATCCACCCTAAGGGTTGTTTCCCAACGCGCCCTAACTTCTGGCGGGAAAGGGTATACCGCCAATAATTTTCTATCGGGGGAAACCCACGCATCATCACACACTTCATTTAATTTATCTGATTCAGGAAAAACTACAGGTAGTTTTTTCACACCCCACATAATACCCTTTTTTGTGGTACTTGTAGTATCAGAAATATGTAACACCTCCTTCATTGCCCTTAACAAGTAACGTGTGGCCCTAAAGGAAAATACGTTTGTTTCTTCACCGTCGACACTGAAATCAGTGTCCGTGTCTGTGTCTGTGTCGACCGACTGAGGTAAATGGGCGTTTTAAAGCCCCTGACGGTGTTTGAGACGCCTGGACAGGTACTATTTTGTTTGCCGGCCGTCTCTGTTGTCACGTAATTCCTTGAATAAGCCATCCATTCCGGTGTCGACTCCCTAGAGAGTGACATCACCATTACAGGCAATTGCTCCGCCTCCTCACCAACATCGTCCTCATACATGTCGACACACGCGTACCGACACACAGCACACACACAGGGAATGCTCTGATAGAGGACAGGACCCCACTAGCCCTTTGGGGAGACAGAGGGAGAGTTTGCCAGCACACACCAAAAACGCTATAATTATACAGGGACAACCTTTATATAAGTGTTTTTCCCTTATAGCATTTTAATATATATAGTCATATCGCCAAATAAGTGCCCCCCCTCTCTGTTTTAACCCTGTTTCTGTAGTGCAGTGCAGGGGAGAGCCTGGGAGCCTTCCCACCAGCATTTCTGTGAGGGAAAATGGCGCTGTGTGCTGAGGAGAATAGGCCCCGCCCCCTTTTCGGCGGGCTTCTTCTCCCGTTTTTCTGAGACCTGGCAGGGGTTAAATACATCCATATAGCCCCCAGGGGCTATATGTGATGTATTTTTAGCCAGAATAAGGTACTATCATTGCTGCCCAGGGCGCCCCCCCCAGCGCCCTGCACCCTCAGTGACCGCTGCTATGAAGTGTGCTGACAACAATGGCGCACAGCTGCAGTGCTGTGCGCTACCTTATGAAGACTGAAAAGTCTTCTGCCGCCGGTTTCTGGTCCTCTTCACTTTTCGGCATCTGCAAGGGGGTCGGCGGCGCGGCTCCGGGACGAACCCCAGGGTGAGACCTGTGTTCCGACTCCCTCTGGAGCTAATGGTGTCCAGTAGCCTAAGAAGCCAATCCATCCTGCACGCAGGTGAGTTCACTTCTCTCCCCTAAGTCCCTCGATGCAGTGAGCCTGTTGCCAGCAGGACTCACTGAAAATAAAAAACCTAACAAAACTTTTACTCTAAGCAGCTCTTTAGGAGAGCCACCTAGATTGCACCCTTCTCGGCCGGGCACAAAAATCTAACTGAGGCTTGGAGGAGGGTCATAGGGGGAGGAGCCAGTGCACACCACCTGATCCTAAAGCTTTTACTTTTGTGCCCTGTCTCCTGCGGAGCCGCTAATCCCCATGGTCCTGACGGAGTCCCAGCATCCACTAGGACGTCAGAGAAATAGAATTACCGGTGAGTAAATTCTTATTTTCTCTAACGTCCTAGTGGATGCTGGGGACTCCGTAAGGACCATGGGGATTATACCAAAGCTCCCAAACGGGCGGGAGAGTGCGGATGACTCTGCAGCACCGAATGGGCAAACACCAGGTCCTCCTCAGCCAGGGTATCAAACTTGTAGAACTTTGCAAATGTGTTTGAACCCGACCAAGTAGCAGCTCGGCAAAGCTGTAATGCCGAGACCCCTCGGGCAGCCGCCCAAGAAGAGCCCACCTTCCTTGTGGAATGGGCTTTTACTGATTTTGGATGCGGCAATCCAGCCGCAGAATGAGCCTGCTGAATCGTGTTACAGATCCAGCGAGCAATGCTTTGCTTTGAAGCAGGAGCACCCAGCTTGTTGGATGCATACAGGATAAACAGCGAGTCAGTCTTCCTGACTCCAGCCGTCCTGGCAACATAGATCTTCAAAGCCCTGACTATATCAAGCAACTTGGAATCCTCCAAGTCACGAGTAGCCGCAGGCACCACAATGGGTTGGTTCAGATGAAAAGATGACACCACCTTTGACAGAAACTGCGGTCGAGTTCGCAATTCTGCCCTGTCCATATGGAAAACCAGATAGGGGCTTTTACATGACAAAGCCGCCAATTCTGACACACGCCTAGCTGAGGCTAGGGCCAACAGCATGACCACTTTCCACATGAGATACTTTAGCTCCACCGTCTTAAGTGGCTCAAACCAGTGGGATTTCAGGAAAGCCAATACCACGTTAAGATCCCAAGGTGCCACTGGTGGCACAAAAGGAGGCTGAATATGCAGCACTCCCTTAACAAACGTCTGAACCTCAGGCAGTGAAGCCAGTTCTTTTTGAAAGAAAATGGATAGGGCCGAAATCTGGACCTTTATGGACCCTAATTTCAGGCCCATAGTCACACCCGACTGTAGGAAGTGCAGGAATCGACCCAGTTGGAATTCCTCTGTAGGGGCCTTCCTGGCCTCACACCAAGCAACATATTTTCGCCATATACGGTGATAATGTTTTGCTGTCACGTCCTTCCTAGCCTTTATCAGCGTAGGAATAACTGCTTCCGGAATGCCCTTTTCTGCTAGGATCCCGTGTTCAACCGCCATGCCGTCAAACGCAGCCGCGGTAAGTCTTGGAACAGACAGGGCCCTTGTTGTAACAGGTCCTGTCTGAGAGGCAGAGGCCATGGGTCCTCTGTGAGCATTTCTTGCAATTCCGGGTACCAAGTCCTTCTTGGCCAATCCGGAACAATGAGTATTGTTCTCACTCCTCTTTTTCTTACAATTCTCAGCACCTTTGGTATGAGAGGAAGAGGAGGAAACACATAGACCGACTGGAACACCCACGGTGTTACTTGTGCGTCCACAGCTATCGCCTGAGGGTCCCTTGACCTGGCGCAATATCTTTTTAGCTTTTTGTTGAGACAGGACGCCATCATGTCCACCTGTGGCAGTTCCCATCGATTTGCAATCTGCGTGAAGACTTCTTGATGAAGTCCCCACTCTCCCGGGAGGAGGTCGTGTCTGCTGAGGAAGTCTGCTTCCCCGTTGTCCCCTCCCGGAATGAACACTGCTGACAGTGCTAGTACGTGATTCTCCGCCCACCGAAGAATCCTGGTGGCTTCTGCCATTGCCACCCTGCTTCTTGTGCCGCCCTGGCGGTTTACATGGGCCACTGCCATGATGTTGTCTGACTGAATCAGCACTGGTTGGTTTCGAAGCAGAGGCTCCGCTTGACTTAGGGCGTTGTATATGGCCCTTAGTTCCAGGATATTGATGTGCAGACAAGTCTCCTGACTTGACTACAACCCTTGGAAGTTTCTTCCTTGAGTGACTGCCCCCCACCCTCGGAGGCTTGCATCCGTGGTCACCAGGACCCAGTCCTGTATGCCGAATCTGCGGCCCTCGAGGAGGTGAGCACCTTGTAGCCACCACAGAAGAGACACCCTGGCCCTGGGGGACAGGGTGATAATCCGATGCATCTGAAGATGCGATCCGGACCACTTGTCCAGCAGATCCCACTGAAAGATCCTCGCACGGAACCTGCAGAAGGGAATGGCTTCGTATGACGCCACCATCTTTCCCAGGACTCGCGTGCAGCGATGCACCGACACCTGTTTTGGCTTTAGGAGGTCTCTGACCAGAGTCACGAGCTCCTGAGCCTTCTCCTCCGGGAGAAACACCTTCTTCTGGACGGTGTCCAGAATCATGCCCAGGAAGGGCAGACGCGTCGCAGGAATCAGCTGCGACTTTGGAATGTTCAGAATCCAGCCGTGCTGACGCAACACTTCCTGAGAGTGTGCTACACTGATCAGCAACTGCTCCCTGGACCTCGCCTTTATGAGGAGATCGTCAAAGTATGGGATAATTGTAACCCCTTGCTTCCGAAGGAGCACCATCATCTCCGCCATCACCTTGGTAAAAACTCTCGGTGCCGTGGACAGGCCAAACTGCAACGTCTGGAATTGGTAATGACAGTCCCGTACCACAAACCTGAGGTACTCCTGATGAGGCGGATAAATGGGGACATGCAAGTAAGCATCCTTGATGTCCAGAGACACGATAAAATCCCCTTCCTCCAGGCTTGCAATGACCGCTCTGAGCGATTCCATTTTGAACTTGAATTTCTTCAGATAAATGTTCAGGGATTTTAAATTTAAAATGGGTCTGACCGAACCGTCCGGTTTCGGTACCACAAACATAGTGGAATAGTAGCCCCTTCCCCGTTGAAGGGGGGGGACCTCTACCACCACTTTCTGGAGAAAAAGTTTGTGAATTGCCTCCACCACTATCTCCCTTTCCATGGGGGAAGTTGGTAAGGCCGATTTTAGGTAACGGTGAGGGGGCATCACCTCGAATTCCAGCTTGTATCCCTGAGATACAATTTGTATAGCCCAAGGATCCACCTGTGAGCGAACCCACTGGTGACTGAAATGTCGGAGACGCGCCCCCACAGCTCCTGGCTCCGCCTGTGGAGCCCCAGCGTCATGCGGTGGATTTAGTGGAAGCCGGGGAAGACTTTTGTTTCTGGGAACTAGCTGCGTGGTGCAGCTTTTTTCTCTACCCCTGCCTCTGGCAAGAAAGGACGCACCTCTGACCTTCTTGCTCCTCTGAGAACGAAAGGACTGCATTTGGTAATACGGTGCTTTCTTAGGTTGTGGAGGGACATAAGGCAAGAAATTTGACTTCCCAGCCATAGCTGTGGAAACTAGGTCCGAGAGACCGTCCCCAAACAATTCCTCACCCTTATAAGGTAAAACCTCCATGTGTTTTTTAGAGTCGGTATCCCCTGTCCATTGCCGAGTCCATAAGACCCTTCTGGCAGAAATGGACATTGCGTTAACTCTAGAGCCCAGCAGGCAAATGTCCCTCTGGGCATCCCGCATATATAGGACCGCGTCCTTAATATGTGCCAGGGTCAGTAGAACAGTGTCCCTGTCCAGGGTATCTAACTCCTCAGACAGAGAATCCGTCCATGCAGCTACCGCACTACACATCCAGGCCGAAGCAATTGCTGGCCTCAGCAGTGTGCCAGAATGTGTATAAACTGACTTCAGGATAGCTTCCTGCTTTCTATCCGCAGGATCCTTTAGGGCGGCCGTATCCGGAGACGGCAGGGCCACCTTCTTAGACAAGCGTGTCAACGCCTTGTCTACCCTAGGGGAGGATTCCCAGCGTAACCTGTCCGTTGGCGGGAAAGGATACGCCATAAGTAATCTCTTGGAAACTATCACCTTCCTGTCAGGGGAATCCCACGCTTTTTCACATAATTCATTTAATTCATGTGAAGGGGGAAAAGTCACTTCATGCTTTTTCTCCCCATACATATAAATCCTCTTGTCAGGGACAGGATTTTCCTCAGAAATGTGTAATACATCCTTCATAGCTACAATCATGTAGCGGATGGCTTTAGTCATTTTAGGCTGCAACTTTGCCTCATCGTCATCGACACTGGAGTCAGATTCCGTGTCGACATCTGTGTCAACTATCTGGGATAGTGTGCGCTTTTGGGACCCTGACGGCCTCTGCGCTGTAGGATCAGGCATGGGTTGAGACCCTGCCTGCCCCCCAGTTACAGTTTTATCCAATCTGTTATGCAAGGAGTTTACATTATCATTTAACACCTTCCACATATCCATCCAATCAGGTGTGGGCACCATCGGCGGCGACACCACACTCAGCTGCACTTGTTCTGCCTCCACGTATCCTACCTCATCAAACATGTCGACACAGGCGTACCGACACACAGCACACACACAGGGAATGCTCTGACTGAGGACAGGACCCCACAAAGGCTTTTGGGGAGACAGAGAGAGAGTATGCCAGCACACACCCCAGCGCTATATAACCCAGGGATTACACTGTACCTTTATGTTTACCCTGTAGCTGCTGTTAATATATATATATATATATATATATATATATATACTGCGCCTACATTTATGTGCCCCCCCTCTCTTTTTTACCCTTTAATGCACCTGTATACTGCAGGGGAGAGCCTGGGGAGCGTCCTTCCAGCGGAGCTGTGAAGAGAAAATGGCGCTGGTGTGCTGAAGAAGGCCTCGCCCCCTCAGCGGCGGGCTTCTGTCCCGCTTTAATGTGTAAAAAATGTCGGGGGCTCGGGCATATATACAGTCCCAGACTGTATATATGTCTCTTTTTGCAAAAAGGTACTTAATTGCTGCCCAGGGCGCCCCCCCCTGCGCCCTGCACCCTACAGTGACCGGAGTGTGCGGTGTGTTGTGGGAGCAATGGCGCACAGCTGCAGTGCTGTGCGCTACCTTAAGTGAAGACAGGAGTCTTCAGCCGCCGATTTCGATGTCTTCATGCTTCTGCTGCTTCTGTTCTTCTGGCTCTGCGAGGGGGACGGCGGCGCGGCTCCGGGAACGGACGATCAAGGTTAGGTACCTGTGTTCGATCCCTCTGGAGCTAATGGTGTCCAGTAGCCTAAGAAGCGCTACCAAGCTGCCGTGAGTAGGTTTGCTTCTCTCCCCTCAGTCCCTCGTAGCAGAGAGTTTGTTGCCAGCAGAAGCTCTCTGAAAATAAAAAACCTAACAAAATACTTTCTTTTCTAGCAAGCTCAGGAGAGCCCACTAGGAGCACCCAGCTCGGCCGGGCACAGATTCTAACTGAGGTCTGGAGAGGGGGCATAGAGGGAGGAGCCAGTGCACACCAGATAGTACTAAATCTTTCTTTAGAGTGCCCAGTCTCCTGCGGAGCCCGCTATTCCCCATGGTCCTTACGGAGTCCCCAGCATCCACTAGGACGTTAGAGAAAATGCTATTGAAAATATAGCCCAACTCTCAAATACTGGCACTTCTTTATACAAGAAGCAGGCCATTTTTTTGGAAGGAAAGAGGCTCTGCGCTACCTGTTTTCCTTAGATCATGACCAAGATATGTAGTCTTCCTATATTCAAGTTCAATGTTTAGCACAACAAGAAATCTCATTTTTGCAAGACTCATTTCTATCAACCACCCTTTACTTAGGCAGAAAAGCAACTGGATCTATAAGATATCATCAATCTAATGAGCATCCAGGCACAATCTAGCACATCGCTCATTGAAATTGAGCTCCCCCCTCGCTCAGCACACATCACGCTGTGCTGAGCGCGGGGAGAGATGTGTGCTGAGTGGTCTGTGACAGATCGCTCAGCACACATCTCTGGGGAAATAAGAAAGTGTGTACTAGCCTTAACTGTTACTTGGATTCTTAAAAAATAAAGATAAACTTATAACTAAGTTCTCATTACTCTCCTAAAACTGCACTAGGAGAAATTATAATTGTTCAAAAACTATTACTCCAAGTTATTTCTTCCCTGTTCTTGGTATAAAATTCCATTGGTATTGGGCGAGAGCTATCAGAAAAGGGACATGGAGAAAGACAGATAAAGTGTAGGATTTTCAACCACAAATTTTAGGAAACAATTATGTTTTTACGTTTAATATATTACCATATCATAAGAAATAATAATTTCATGATTAGACTGTCACTTGTTTTTAAACTACTGAAATGCTGTAAAAAGGAAGAATTATAAATCAACACCTTGTTTCTTTCTCACCTTCAGATGAGAGACCAAAGATCTAAGCTCAGCATTTTCCTTCTTTAGAGTTTTCAGTTCACTGTGGGGCAAGGAATATTTGTGAATAATGGCATGTAAGAGATATATTTACAGAAATATATTACAGAAGAAAAGCTGGTGCAGTGCAGCACTGATAGGACAAAAACGTAACAATGACAACAGACAAAGTATATAATACTTCTCCTGGCTGTCAGTCTTCTGCAGAGCCACTTGCAAAGACTTTTGGCTCCTAGAAATGTATTGTTTGTAGAACATCAGATGAATTTCATGCTGCTGCTTTTGGAAAGTCCATGCCTAATGTACAGAGGACAGAGATCAGCATCACTGCACTGTTTGTGAAGAACACACCTGAGATTTTATCCAGAGATGTGTGCTGAGCGATCTGTCACAGACCACTCAGCATACATCTCTCCCCCTGCTCAGCACAGCGTGATGTGTGCTGAGCGTAGGGGGCGCTCATTTCACCCAGCGGTGAAAGAGCGATGTGCTAGATTGAGCCTGCATGCAGGCCAATCTAGCACTGGCAATACACATGGGGCATACACATGGAGAGATCCGTGCTTAACTTCTAAGCAATCTAGTCAGATTGCTTAGAATTTAAACACAGATCTCTCCGTGTGTACCCCCCTTAACAGTTCTCTACAATATGTAAATTATGTAAATTGTTAGCTAATAAATAGACTTCATAATTTAGTCAAAATGCAATTTTAAAACTTTGAATGAAAGTGTAATTTATGGTAATATCTCAATGTGCTCAGTTGGTAAAAGCTCTACTCCCTTTTTGGTACTAATTTGCATAATTACTTACACTTCATTTAAGGAAAAAAACATAAACCTAAAGTACAACTGGCAAATATATAAGAGAGCTGGTAATAAAAGCCATATAGAATGCACATGGGACCTCTCCTCTCTTAAACTGCCCCTCTCCACGTGTGTACGAGCCAGTATGGATGAAAAATATATTTTTTTTCATATTGCTTGGCGATACTATCTGACTATAACTGCTTAGTTGGGTCACATAATTTGGAAAAGGGAAGTCCCCTCCTTCATATTTGAGGGTGCCTCCTAATTTACAGCTGTAATTATGGGTGTGATAGGGCACTAAGTGCCCTTTCACCCATACACGGAAGACGTCTATTTTCTGTAGCACAAGGTAAAATTGTCTGGTGATCACAAATGATCACCAGACAAAGGCTACTAGTTGGTAATATAATGTGAAAGAGTGGACGTCCCTCTTTCAAATATAGGTCCCCACAAAGTAGCTGGTGTTATTATGGGGATGAGGGCGCATGTTACCCTCCCCCATATAAGGAAAACATACATTTTCAGTAACACAGGTAACAAAGTCTGGTGATCATAGGTGATCACCAGACAATAAGTACTCGGGGTACCTATTATTTCACAGAGGGTACTTTCTCTTTCTAAAATGGGTGGCCCTGATTTTATGTATGCCATGTTGGGGGGTACTTCCCATCTCTGGACTCCATGATCTTTCGGTAATGCAGGTGGTTTTACCTAGTGAACAAACTGATCACTAGGCAATAATCTCTAGTGGTGGCACATATTTTGAAATAGGGGACTCCCATCTTTCTAATCCTTCTAGGTGCAGAGGTTGGGAGATACAGGGACTTCGGCCATGCATTTTGCATTCAATATCTTTTTTGACAAAGAATACGTGTATAGTTTTGTTCCAGGACTGGGTCCCTTAGTGAAAATCTGTGTGTCCCAAAAAAAAGTGTACACCAGACTTCCTACAATAATTTCAAAACTAATAACTGAGTTGAAGAGAGGAAGGTCCAAAAATAGAGTTGAAGGTCAGATGACACAACAGTAGACGGCGTCCGCGTCTTCCATTCTGTGTTGTAATCGGCGCTCAGCTGATAGTATAACTCGGGAGCGCCGCGTAATAGCACGTACCACTAGGTGTCATTCATTTCGTCTACGCGAGCTCTATCAATATCTGTAATAGTATTTGTGAGAAAACTTGATTAGGTGTGTGAAAAATAGTGAAATAGTTGAGAACTTTGCGAAAATGTCCAAAACATCTTTATTTAAGGAAAGTTCAAGCCTACCGCAAATGCAAACAAGAAGAAATAATGAGTCAAACGGAATCGAACATGCCCAAAATGTCCGAGGCTGAGCGTAAGAGAGCCTATAGACAATGAAAGAAAGCCAGGCGGGTGAGCAAGCGATGCGAGCCGCAACCAAGTATCTCTACTGCTCCCGTCAAGCCTAAGGATAATAGGATTTTAATACCTACTGGTAAATCCTTTTCTCTTAGTCCGTAGAGGATGCTGGGGATGCTTCAAGAACCATGCTGGGGATGCTTCAAGAACCATGGGGGGGTATAGACTGGATCCGCAGGAGACATGGGCGCTTTAAGACTTTAGAAGGGGTGTGAACTGGCTCCTCCCTCTATGCCCCTCCTCCAGACTCCAGTTATAGGAACTGTGCCCAGGGAGACAGACATTTAGAGGAAGAGGATTTATTTAATTTTTAAAACTAAGGTGAGATACATACCAGCTCACACCTCAGACACGCCATACAACATGGCATTCAACAACAACTATTGCAACGGCATGACCAACATCAGCCACAGACTGACTGTACTTAACTCAACATGAGAGTAACCAAAACCAGACTGCAGATACAGCCCGCACTGGGACGGGAGCCCAGCATCCTCTACGGACTAAGAGAAAAGGATTTACCGGTAGGTATTAAAATCCTATTTTCTCATACGTCCTAGAGGATGCTGGGGATGCTTCAAGAACCATGGGGTTTATACCAAAGGTCTAGAATGGGCGGGAGAGTGTGGATGACTCTGCAGCACCGATTGACCAAACAAGAGGTTCTCCTTAGCCAGGGTATCAAACTTGTAAAACTTCGCAAAGGTGTTTGAACCCGACCAAGTAGCAGCTCGGCAAAGCTGTAATGCCGAAACCCCTCGGGCAGCCGCCCAGGATGAGCCCACCTTTCTGGTAGAATGGGCTTTTACCGATTTCGGTAACGGCAATCCTGCCGTAGATGAGCCTGCTGAATCGTATTACAGATCCAGCGCGCATTAGTCTGCTTAGAAGCAGGAGCCCCAATCTTGTTGGGAGCCCACAGGACAAACAGAGCCTCTGTTTTCCTAAGCTGCGCCGTCCTGGCGACATAGATCTTCAAAGCTCTGACCACATCGAGAGACTTAGACTCCGCCAAGGCGTCAGTAGCCACTGGCACCACAATTGGCTGGTTTACATGAAATGATGAAACCACTTTTGGCAGAAATTGCTGACAAGTTCTCAACTCCGCTCTATCAGCATGGAAGATTAAATAGGGACTTTTGTGAGACAAAGCCGCCAATTCAGATACCCGCCTTGCAGATGCCAAGGCCAACAAAATGACTACTTTCCAAGTAAGGAATTTTAACTCAACCTTATGTAAAGGTTCAAACCAATGAGATTGCAGGAACTGCAATACCACATTAAGATCCCACGGTACCACTGGGGGCACAAATGGGGGTTGGATGTGTGGCACACCTTTCACGAAGGTCTGAACTTCTGGAAGGGAAGCCAATTCTTTTTGAAAGAAAATTGATAAGGCCGAAATTTGTACTTTAATAGAGCCCAACTTTAGGCCCGCATCCATACCTGCTTGCAAAAAGGGAGCAAACGCCCCAGCTGAAATTCTTCCATAGGAGCCTTCTTGGATTCACACCAAGACACATATTTTCTCCAAATACGGTGGTAATGCTTTGCCGTGATTTCCTTTCTAGCCTGAAGCAGAGTGGGAATGACTTCACTTGAAATACCCTTTCTGGCTAGGATCTGGCGTTCAACCGCCATGTCGTCAAACGCAGCCGCGGTAAGTCCTGATACAGGCACGGACCTTGTTGTAACAGGTCCTCCCGTAGAGGAAGCGGCCAGGGATCTTCTATGGGCAACTCCTGAAGATCTGGATACCAGGCCCTCCTTGGCCAGTCTGGAACAATGAGTACCGCCTGAACCCTTGTTCTTCTTATAATCTTTATCACCTTTAGAATGAATGGAAGTGGAGGGAACACATAGACCGACGGAAACACCCACGGTGTCACTAGGGCGTCCACCGCTATTGCTTGACGGTCCCTCGACCTGGAACAATATCTCTGAAGTTTCTTGTTGAGGCGGGACGCCATCATGTCTATTTGAGGAATTCCCCAACGACTTGTCAGTTCTGCAAAAACCTCGTCATGAAGACCCCGCTCTCCTGGATGGAGATCGTGTCTGCTGAGGAAGTCTGCTTCCCAGTTGTCCACTCCTGGAATGAAGACTGCTGACAGCGCGCTTGAATGTCTTTCCGCCCAGCGAAGAACTTTCGTGGCCTCGGCCATCGCCGTTCTGCTCTTTGTTCCGCCCTGGCAGTTTATGTACGCCACTGCTGTTGTGCTGTCTGACTAAATCAAGACTAGCAGACCGCGAAGAAGATGTTCCGCTTGCAGAATGCCGTTGTAAATGGCCCTTAATTCCAGAATGTTTACGTGCAGACAAGCTTCCTGGCTTGAGCATTGTCCCTGTAAGTTCCTCCCTTGTGTGACTGCTCCCCAGCCTCGGAGACTTGCATCTGTGGTCACCAGGATCCAATCCTGAATCCCGAACCTGTGTCCCTCCAGAAGGTGAGAACTGTGCAGCCACCACAGAAGGGAGATCCTGGTCCTGGAAGATAGGATTATTTTCTGGTGCATGTCCAGGTGAGATTCGGACCACTTGTCCAACAGGTCCCACTGAAAGACCATGGCATGGAACCTGCCATACGGAATGGCCTCGTGGGCCGCCACCATCTTCCCCAGCAGCCGAGTGCATTGAAGAACTGACACTTTTGCTGGTTTCAGAATCTGTTTTACCATGTTCTGTATTTCCAGAGCTTTTCCACTGGAAGAAAAACTCTCTGTAATTCTGTATCCAGAATTATACCCAGGAACGACAGGCGTGTCGTCGGAACCAACTGTGATTTTGGCAAGTTTAGGAGCCAACCATGTTGTTGCAGAATCGTCAGTGAGAGCGCAACATTCTTCAGCAATTGCTCCTTGGATCTTGCCTTTATGAGGTGTCAAAGTCAGAAAAATATCACGCTGCACGTTGCCATATATGCACTTCATGTGTGTGTGCACGCGGCATATTTAAATCAAAATAATGTATTTTATAAGTTAATATTCCCCTGAGTTCAGCAAAGTATGGTATATTAAAGATGGCTCTTTGACCTTAGAGATTCCCCAAACAATAGCTTGCATGTTGGGAGGGCTTCACATGTTCATATGCATAGTTAAGCACAGGAATAGTAATTGAAGATTAATTGTATTCCAAATCAGTATCTTTCCCGCAGACGGAGTACAATAGCCTTTAATTACACTGAGCTTTGAGACTCAATAAGGAGGGCCAACACCTGTGTTTACGAAATGGGGCTGGATTTGTCGCCAGAAGAATGATTGCTGAGATGTCATTGTCTCAACTGAAAGTGGACATCATGAATATCGAACAAAACCCAGAGACAGGGTTTTGTTTTGTATTCGCCAAACAATAGCTTCCCACAAGACAGGAATGTGTTAGTCATCACCCATCGTTTTGCATAACCAAGGCCACTGATACAGCTAGCTCACATACTGTGAAAGACACACTTCCTGTGGTTGACACACCCCCACAGCTGGAATGCAGGTATGATATTATCCACTGGAAATCACAGGGCTCACTCACTCACACAGCTACCTGGCACCCAGCAGCATGGCTGCTTCATCCCTAGGACTGACCTCCAAGCGGAAGGCTAAGTATAGAATTCACATGGCTAGATAAGGAAATATAGACAGATTGCTTTAAGGTCAATGGTGCTGGTTTAAATAGGATATTGTAACTTGTTTGTGTGATAGATCTGGGAATCTGTGATGGTAGCTGGGACATTAGACAACCTGTAGCATAGCATTTGTGGTATTTGTTTGCCTATGGTGATTTAAAATAGATTGTGCTGGTTTGTTATAATATATCTTGTCAATCATGAATACCGCCATGCAGTTACTTGTGAATATGGGTTCTGTAGCAATGGCATGCTGGGATGTGTGGTTACATTGTGATCTGGTGATTCATGTAACATGGACTGTATGCAATAAGATGGTTCTAGGAAGTTGGATTGGAATGTGGAATAAGATTAGTTGGTTTGAGTAAAATGGCTGCTGCTGGGTGTTTTCCCCTCCCCCTTTCAGCCATGTGGTGCAGTCTTTGGAATCATGGGAGGTTATTCCCAAAATGGAGTCTAGCTTCTGCCCCATGCGGCATTGTAGGGACAATTGTGTTGCTGGGTGTTGTGTATATAGGGACAGGCAGCCTGGGTAAGCTCAAGTATTTTCTCCACAAAGATTCTCAGCATTGACTAACTGCGCAGCGATTGTTCCTCACATGTGTAAGTTCCTCTGCAGCCATATAACCATATTGTCTTATTGTTATTGTTAGCCATTCTCTCTCCCCCTCTCTCTCCCCTCCCCCTTAAACGTACTTGTGTCTTTATTGTATTATATGTTAGTTACTTGGTTAGATATTCTATGTTATTTTGGTAGTGTATAGCTTGTATTGTATTATTCTTTTTGAACGTTCATTCTCTCACTAAAGGCGTTAGAACCTTAGACCGGTATTTGATTGTTTATTATAAATGCATAAAGGTTCTCAGAGCGTCATAGTCGCTCATACAGCTTTTAAGCTAACAAGGTTACACTGCATTACATCTACACATTGTCACTGCACAAATGTTTACAGTATAAGTACATTCCTTAAGGTATAGTTAAGGGAGTACCCTTGCGGTACTTTTTGCGCCAATTGCGTACTGTGTTCTTTAACCTTTAACGTGTTTTTAATAGGACAAATATTATAGACATTGTCAATTGAGGGCTAATCCGGTCTTCACATATCTGCACTAGGTAACTTTAGCAGACATTATCGATCAGCAAAAGGCGGGAAGGTGCTATCCCTCGCAGTGCTGACCAGATAAGCGCCTGCTTCACTTGGTAAGGAGTGCTGAGGGAATTCGGGAACTGGAAGGTAAGAACAGTACGTTATTGTCTTTGTAAATCTGGTTTTTATTTCTATTTGGTGCCAACTGCACACGCAGATTGGATGGTTTGTCTGTTTAAATAGGTTTAAAATTATTTTTAATCGCTCTGCATAGCGTGATAACTAAAAGGGGCTGGCATGATGATTTTTCTTTGTGACAAAAGGTCTGTCCCCCATTTTGTGTAAACCTCATGGATGGGGGAGGAGCAGCGGCCATTTTGGGAAGGTCAATTTTTTTTGAACGGCTGATTTTCAGTTGACTCAGGAAATAATCAGCCATCCACTGTCAAAAAGAAATCATCATTTAATGAGGTTTTTTTTTTTAATGCATTTATTTAATCTATATCATGGTCAATCATGAGTGGTTCAGATAGAGGTTGATATAAGTTAATAGTGGAATGAGTATTTGATTTAAGAACGATACACAGATAAAACAAAGTTTTTTGTTTTTTTTTCTTTTGGTTTCCTTACCACCCTACTCTGCTTGGTGCAGGATGGCCATTGAAATGCAAATGAACCTGTGTGACTGGTTTTGTTCCCTAGCAGTGTTGAAAGAAATCACCTTTACAGAGTTACTGTAGTTAAAAAGCAATTCATATGCAAATTAGAAGCACTGAATAAGGTCTAAATATCTATATGCATGTGCTTACATCAATGTATGTTATTAGATTAAATTTAGAATTGCATTTTCACTCGTATATTTTCACATCTCATTCTCCTGATTGCCACATACCATTGATAACGCGCTGAGACATTTGTTGTTATTAATAGTTAAAAGATAAAAAGTAATACTTAAGGGAGTAATTGTAAAAAAAAAAAAAAAACAAGCACACAGCATAGAAGATACTGTGTGGTGTTTGGTAAGCGTTTATATAGTGAAATATCGCTTACATTTATAGTAAGGCGATACAGAAGCCACAAGACAATAGCACACATTTGTTCAGTTTCCAAAACTTAGTTTAAATACCTTACTTTACTGTAGTGCCTCTGGGGAGAGCTATCAGATTACGGGAAATGATTTTTCTGATCAGAAAACTATAGAATGTTAGTGTGGGTTGAAAACGGTATGAGTGTATTGAACTCCTCTTGGTGAAATCTTGGTGAAATCTTGGAGAAGTAAATCTTGGTGAATCACGGTCTAGGTGAATACGTGATGAGCACGGTCTAGGTGAAAACGTGCTTGCACGGTCTTGGTGAAAACGTGCGACGGAGTGTGATAAAGTTTTCGTGGTATTACGCTCCGGCTGTTTTGGAGCACAGTAGGGAGACTCCAATGATCCTACCATTTATGGGCAACAAGTGTCTATAAGTGGTACGATTGGACCGCACGGTTGTAGGTGTGACCAATAACGCAACGTGATACGAGGTAAATTGCCCTCATACGTGTTGTAGGGAGCACATGCAAGCGTGATTTGTGTAAAGTAAGAAATTTTCGCTGGTAGGGCCTGCAACGATTACGTGGGTCTGCTAAAAAGGGGCGGATTCGTTGTACTCGGAGTAGAAGAAGCTGGTGGAAGAGCTTGGGTAACTTTCACCGTAGACTTCTGTGTTTGGTGCATTTTAGGAAGTTTTTCTGTGTTAAAAAGGTCCACAATGGAAGCCAAGTGCACAACACAGGGACGTTTAGCAGTCAGAGTTCAGGCTGCAGAGGCTTGCAGACCCCGAGGGTCTGCTCGGTTAGTAATGTGGGGAAGATATGGTCCCCACACTGAGACCTTTTGTGATGAATGGACACGAATGACTGTGGGGGATAAAGCACCATTTCCTGGGATAGGTAGTTTTGACTCAGAGGTACTGCATAATTTAAGGCGAAGGATCTGTCTCATAAAATCCTGGAAGCAACGAATTAGACATTATGATTGTTTACAGTTATGGCAACAGGAAAGTGAAATGCAAAGAAATTTAACTTACATATCTGACCCTCATCTTGGGAAGAGAGACATGGCAATGGAGAGGATTATGGTTGCAGAGAAATGGCACAATGTTGTACGATAAAAATGCACTTAGTAACTGTATTAAGAATGAAAGTAACAAATGTAATAATGTTTATAAAAATGAAAGTGTAAAAATCACAAATGTTAACCTGTGCAAGTCGCACCCCATGTTAAACTTCCCTCAGGAATACAAGCAAGAAAGTGAGCCCAGCCCGATGTCGGCACCCCTTCCAGCAGCCATCACACAAGACATCCAGGTGGACGCGACCAAATCGGTAAAGGCAATAATCAAACCCCCTAACGGAGGGTCAGGTGAGGTCGTGTCCACAGGTACGTACAATGTTTTATATCACGCACAAACAAATGTACCCCATATTGTAAGACCAACACAAGGTGATGTAATTGAATTTAGTCCTGTCAGGGTGATCACAGTCCCCAATGGGAAGACTGACGATCAGGGAATCATTCCCGTCAAGGACAGTGCAATGCGCCATCCCTGGTCCCGGACAGAATTGAGATCAATCATGTCTGATTTCCCAGATCCTAGGAAAGATCTAAGTGTATGATCAAAGATTCACAGAAGGTATATCAACTCCCTAGACAACGACATAATCATGGTATCCAAGGAATCAGGGAGGTACAGGGAAAGCGGTTGATGGCGATGAGCATCCAAGCGTTTGAGGAGGCATCAAATCAACCAAGACCCCATTTCACTGACACTTGGAGGAAGCCCAGGGTTTGTGATCTTTGTAAAAGAGAAGGGCATTATGCCAGCAACTGTAACAGCCCACATAAAGTCAGACCCCCTAGACATGAATATGAGCATGAATATGACACACCAAATTATAAAAGGTGATCATTAGGACTGATGGTAAGCCTGAGGTAACAGTTAATAAATTGGGAGATCATTCCCTGAAGACACAGGAATGACCGGGTGAAACGTTGTAAATGTATCTGTGAAATGTTTCTTTTCTCTCCCCATCTCTGACGATTATTGATAGGACTCAAACATTGCATATCTGCTTGGTCTTTGCAGAAGTCTACCAAACCCCAGCATGACCTATCCGCATCAATGTATCCTGGCCAGATACAGAGGGTGGAGTATGGAGGTGCTGGTGGGAGGGACTGCGCAAGGAAACCATTGGACATGTAGATATGACAGCCTGATGATCTGACAATGTTTTAAAATGTTTGAAAAATGTTTTTTTTCCTGTTGTTGTTTATTGATGTGTTATGTTATATATATATATATATATATATATATATATGAATTGTTCTCTCTCTCTTTTGTTTTTTTTTGTTTTCTCTCTTCTCACTCATGTTTTCATGTTTTAAAGATGGTATGTCACACTTCAGTTAGACAAATGGTAATGCAAGATTTTTTGCTCCTTACAGAAAGTTCGCTGGTTTGGAAGGAATATTGCATCACCGGAATGTTCGTTTGGAAGACTGAGAGACAGCACCTTAAGAACAACAAGACTAGAGAACTAATTATCGTAACAAGTTTCTCTCCCCCTCAAACTGTTTTCCTATACCCCCATTACAAATTTCTCCTTTTCTCCTCCTGTAAGATGGACTCGCCTCAAGAGACTGTGATATGGATTTTCATGTTGACCCTGATGTTGACCAGAGCAGTCTGTTTCGGTGAGAGTACCAGTGAGGTCGAGAAAGGATCCAGAATGGGTTTCTGATGACTGAGACGGAGGTGTAAATTTCCAATAGCAACACAATCACCAAGCAAAGGCGAGTACCGGAAACGATCTAGCAGCCATGTTATTTGTAAACATTGTGAAGGATTGTTAGCTGAAAAGAGAACTGTATCTGTAGACTCTGTGACAGTGTAGTAGAGGATGGGTGCATTAAGAAATGTCAGTCCAGTTTTAACATTAACATGGACCGGCACCCATTGAGTGACTATCACTCCTTAGTGGGTAAAGTGTTAAATCAGACAGATTGTTGGGTATGCTCTCAAGTGTCTCAAGGCCACAGCAAGCCAGGACTAGTACCATTTCCTTTTAACGATAGGGGAGGTACTTGAGCTAAGTGGTGGGAGGCCGGTGGACAGGAGGTTTAATATCTCTAGTCCTCCTAGTTTGAAGCTCCACCAATATCATGTGGATAGACCCCTAGTATGTTTTAACATTTCCAATCCCCGAAAGCCGGGAAATTGGGAAGTGTCATGGAATAACAAAACCATGACCTTTTCACATAGAGCCGATAGAATGCCAACAGATACAGAACTTATACGCCACATAGCCGGTAGTGGAAAATCATTCCGATATAGGTATACCCTAGGAAGTAGGATTACGAGAGTTGGAGAGGTATCACCAGGATACTGTGCACATATCGTACAAACAGATACGTGTACTAGACAGATGGGAGAATTAGGGTTAGGAGATTTCACATGGAAGATGTTTAATATGGTTATGTCCTACTCCGTCCCATATGTTCTCCCCGATGATGCATATTTCACATGCGGGAGAAAGGCGTATGAGCGGCTTGCCCCAAACTCAGAAGGATTGTGTTATATTGGAAAAGTACTGCCTGAAGTAATGACTGTATCACATGCCAAAATGAAAGATATACACCATGGTGCCCAAGCTCCTTATACTCACACTCATTACGAGCACGTCGTTAAAAGGCAACTGACAGAAAGGACAGAGCATCCGGCCTCTGACATGATCCACGAATCCACCGGGATTCAGGTTCTACTCGCGTTAGATTTCACTCGCACCGCTAGAGGAGTGCTGAATTATAAATATATATCCGCGCTTGCTAATTTGTTAGATAATATCACAGAAATGTATGATGACACTTTTAGATACACCGGAAGGGAGTTTCAAGCTTATAAAACAGAACTGGTTCAGCATAGAATGGTTCTTAATTATCTCACAGCAGTGACAGGTGGATATTGTGTCACACTGGCAACGCAGTACGGCGTGAAATGCTGCACATATATTACGAATAGCACTGAGGACCCGGTCGAGGTCATAGACCAAAAGATGGACGATATTCTCCAATTAAAGTGGGAATTTCGCAGGAGACACAATCTCACCCTTGCTGCTGTGGGTAATGAGCTGACTGGTTGGGTGTCATGGTTGAACCCGCGAAATTGGTTCTCTGGTTTAGGAGAATGGGCTCAAGGAGTCATAATGGATGTAGGGAAGTTTCTTCTATGTATCTTAGGTGTTGTCATATCGATTGGCTTGATATTTAGATGCGGTCAGGCTTTAATGAAGTGCAAACGTAGTACCAGGGTAATGAGTCTAAGGAGTGAGGAAATTGTAATTCCAATGGATTTGATTTATGACCCAACGGTAGAGACAATGATGTGATGAAAATGCGATTATACGGTCCGTTTCTTTCACCTGTTTTTCCGTTTTCTCCAAGGAAAAAAGACCCACTTGGACGAGGAATTTGACGAGCCTGTATACAGACAACTGATGGATTAAAGAAGAAGTTTTGACAACCTTGTACACAGATAATTGATGAACTATGCCATAGACCCCCAGTTTCCCTAGAAATTTTAAATTTACGCTAGCCCAACACTTTTGTAAGTCTATGGACATTGACAAAGCTTTTGCTCGCACTCGTTGGCAAAAGCCCAAAGAAGACTGCATTCAACAGATACCAGACAAGACTTCAGCCGACAAATGTTCATTAACCTGACATAGAATACCACTGCATTTACCATAATTGTTCTTTATCTTCATTTCTACAACCTTCAGGTAATGCCACACATAGTCGATAGGGAATACAGGCACAGATATCAGCAATCACATATCCCCCCATTCATGTATCATCAACTAAGATGTGCTCCCCCATTTTGTTACAACCAAAAGCCAAAAAGAGCTCGGTAAAGTTTGACAGCCCATCCACAGACCCTTAATACGGGATAAGAAGGAATTCAAATGTATACTTCGCAATACCTCGAAGCTTGATTTAAAACACGTACGGCACGATGATACATGACCCCCCAAACATGGATTCATACACGCATGCTTCTGCTATCTCACTAGGTCATACCCTTTTCCTACCTTCTTCTCTCCTCCCTTACCCAATCATAGAAATGTATTTACATATGACATATATTTTTCTCTTTTTGAAATGTTTTAGGAAGTGGCAGTTATTGGTGACTGCCAAAGGGTGGACTGTCAAAGTCAGAAAAATATCACGCTGCACGTTGCCATATATGCACTTCATGTGTGTGTGCACGCGGCATATTTAAATCAAAATAATGTATTTTATAAGTTAATATTCCCCTGAGTTCAGCAAAGTATGGTATATTAAAGATGGCTCTTTGACCTTAGAGATTCCCCAAACAATAGCTTGCATGTTGGGAGGGCTTCACATGTTCATATGCATAGTTAAGCACAGGAATAGTAATTGAAGATTAATTGTATTCCAAATCAGTATCTTTCCCGCAGACGGAGTACAATAGCCTTTAATTACACTGAGCTTTGAGACTCAATGAGGAGGGCCAACACCTGTGTTTATGAAATGGGGCTGGATTTGTCTCCAGAAGAATGATTGCTGAGATGTCATTGTCTCAACTGAAAGTGGACATCATGAATATCGAACAAAACCCAGAGACAGGGTTTTGTTTTGTATTCGCCAAACAATAGCTTCCCACAAGACAGGAATGTGTTAGTCATCACCCATCGTTTTGCATAACCAAGGCCACTGATACAGCTAGCTCACATACTGTGAAAGACACACTTCCTGTGGTTGACACACCCCCACAGCTGGAATGCAGGTATGATATTATCCACTGGAAATCACAGGGCTCACTCACTCACACAGCTACCTGGCACCCAGCAGCATGGCTGCTTCATCCCTAGGACTGACCTCCAAGCGGAAGGCTAAGTATAGAATTCACATGGCTAGATAAGGAAATATAGACAGATTGCTTTAAGGTCAATGGTGCTGGTTTAAATAGGATATTGTAACTTGTTTGTGTGATAGATCTGGGAATCTGTGATGGTAGCTGGGACATTAGACAACCTGTAGCATAGCATTTGTGGTATTTGTTTGCCTATGGTGATTTAAAATAGATTGTGCTGGTTTGTTATAATATATCTTGTCAATCATGAATACCGCCATGCAGTTACTTGTGAATATGGGTTCTGTAGCAATGGCATGCTGGGATGTGTGGTTACATTGTGATCTGGTGATTCATGTAACATGGACTGTATGCAATAAGATGGTTCTAGGAAGTTGGATTGGAATGTGGAATAAGATTAGTTGGTTTGAGTAAAATGGCTGCTGCTGGGTGTTTTCCCCTCCCCCTTTCAGCCATGTGGTGCAGTCTTTGGAATCATGGGAGGTTATTCCCAAAATGGAGTCTAGCTTCTGCCCCATGCGGCATTGTAGGGACAATTGTGTTGCTGGGTGTTGTGTATATAGGGACAGGCAGCCTGGGTAAGCTCAAGTATTTTCTCCACAAAGATTCTCAGCATTGACTAACTGCGCAGCGATTGTTCCTCACATGTGTAAGTTCCTCTGCAGCCATATAACCATACTGTCTTATTGTTATTGTTAGCCATTCTCTCTCCCCTCCCCCTTAAACGTACTTGTGTCTTTATTGTATTATATGTTAGTTACTTGGTTAGATATTCTATGTTATTTTGGTAGTGTATAGCTTGTATTGTATTATTCTTTTTGAACGTTCATTCTCTCACTAAAGGCGTTAGAACCTTAGACCGGTATTTGATTGATTATTATAAATGCATAAAGGTTCTCAGAGCGTCATAGTCGCTCATACAGCTTTTAAGCTAACAAGGTTACACTGCATTACATCTACACATTGTCACTGCACAAATGTTTACAGTATAAGTACATTCCTTAAGGTATAGTTAAGGGAGTACCCTTGCGGTACTTTTTGCGCCAATTGCGTACTGTGTTCTTTAACCTTTAACGTGTTTTTAATAGGACAAATATTATAGACATTGTCAGAGGAGATTGTCCAAGTACGGGATAATTGTTATTCCCTGCTTGCGCAGGAGAACCATCATTTCCGCCATAACCTTGGTGAAAATCTGTGGTGCCGTGGACAGACCAAACGCCAACGTCTGAAATTGGTAATGACAATCCTGAGCCGTAAACCTCAGGTATGCCAGATGTGGAGGATATATGGGAACGTGTAAGTAAGCATCCTTTATGTTGACCGACACCATAAAATCCCCCTCCTCCAGACTGGAGATAACTGCTCGGAGAGATTCCATCTTGAATTTGAACCTTTTCAGAAAGAATTTAGGGATTTTAGGTTCAGAATCGGTCTGACTGAGCCATCCGGCTTCGGGATCACAAACAGACTCGAATAAAAACCTTCCCCCCGTTGTGACGGGGGTACCGTGACAATGACCTGAGCTTTAGTATCGCTGCGCATACCATTTCCCTTTCTAGATGAGAAGCTGGTAAGGCCGATTTGAAAAATCGGTGAGGGGCCAGGTCCTGAAACTCTAATTTGTACCCTTGGGTTACTATTTCTAATATCCAAGGATCTAGGTCCGAGCGCACCCAGACCTGGCTGAAGAGTTTGAGATGTGCCCCCACCGGTGCGGACTCCCGCAGAGCAGCCCCAGCGTCATGCGGTGGATTTGGTAGAAGCCGGAGAGGACTTCTGCTCTTGGGAACTTGCCACAGCCTGTGACCTCTTTCCCCGTCCTCTACCTATTGCAGCAAGGAAGGAGGACCCTTGTCCTTTTTTTTTATTTATTGGGCCGAAAGGACTGCATCTGATAATGGGGCGTTTTCTTTTGTTGTGCAGGAACATAAGGTAAAAATGACGACTTACCCGCGGTAGTCGTAGATACCAGGTCAGTGAGGCCTTCACCAAACAAGACACTACCGTTAAACGGTAGAGACTCCATAGTCTTCTTCGAGCATTCCATTGATGAATCCACAAAGCCCTTCTAGCAGAGACAGCCATGGCATTGGCCCTTGATCCCAAGAGGCCAATATCCCTTGCAGCTTCTTTTAAATATGCTGCAGCGTCCCTGATATGACCCAGAGTCAAAAGCACGCTATCCCTGTCTAGGGTATCTATCTCAGATGACAAGTTATCTGCCCATTTTTCAATAGCGCTACTCACCCATGCCGAAGCAACGGCAGGCCTGAGTAGCGAACCTGTAGTGACATAAATGGATTTTAGTGTATTTTCCTGCTTACGATCCGCAGGATCCTTTAAGGCAGCCGTGTCCGTAGACAGAAGCGCCACCTTCTCGGACAGACGAAATAGCGCTTTGTCCACCGAGTGGGTTGACTCCCACTTTTCCCTGTCCCCAGAGGGGAACAGATATGCCACTGGAATTCTTTTGGGAACCTGTACCTTCCTTTCAGGATTTTCTCAAGCCTGTTCAAAAAGAGCGTTCAGTTCATGAGAGGGAGGAAACTTAACCTCAGGTTTCTTTCCTTTAAACATACAGACCCTAGTATCAGGAACAGTAGGGTCCTCCGTGATATGTAATACGTCTTTTATCGCCACAATCATGTACTGAATACTTTTGGCCAGTTTAAGATTTAATCTGGCATCACTATAGTCGACACCGGAATCGGAGTCCGTGTCGGCATCTGTCTCTGCTATCTGGGTAAATGTACGTTTCTGTGACCCCGAAGAGGTTTGAGCTTGTGACAATGCATCTTCCATGGATTTCCTCCATGTCTGGTTCTTAGACTCTGATTTATCTAATCTCTTAGTCAACCGAGCCACATTTGCATTCAAAACACTCAACATATTTACCCACTCAGCAGTCGGCGGTGCCGACACGGTCACTCCCACAGTCTTTTCTGTCCCCACTCCGGCCTCCTCCTGGGAAGAGCACTCAGCCTCAGACATGTCGACACATACATATACCGACACCACACACTGGGCTATAGGGGACAGACCCCACAGCAAAGCCTGTTAGAAAGACACAGAAGGTGTTTGCCAGCTCACAACCCAGCGCCTATCCCGGTACTGAAACTTTATATACAATGCCTCAGACTTGTTATTAGCGCTTTTATAATAAAGATAATAGCACCAAATCTACTGTGCCCCCCCCCCCTTTTTGCACCCTGTTACTTGTACAGCAGTGTGGAGGTTAGGGCCAGCATCTCTGCAGCTTCTGTGAAGAGAAAATGGCGCTGGTTAGAGCTGTGAGGGCTAAGTCACGCCCCCTCACCGGCACGCTTCAGTCCCGCTCAAATCCATATATTTATACTGGCGGGGGATCTATATTTAGTGCCTAGGCACTTTTAATATATGTATTTGCCAGTTTTAAGACTTCGGTATTCATGCTGCCCAGGGCGCCCCCCCCCCCTGTGCCCTGCAAGTGCAGCTGTGTGTGTGTGGGAGCATGGCGCGCAGCGCGACCGCTGCGCAGTACCTCAACACTGAAGTCTTCTGCCGTCACTGAAGTCTTCGTTTCTTCTTTTACTCACCCGGCTTCTTTCTTCTGGCTCTGCAAGGAGGGTGACGGCGCGGCTCCGGGAACGAGCAGCTAGGCGGACCAAGTGATCGGACCCTCTGGAGCTAATGGTGTCCAGTAGCCTAAGAAGCAAAGCCTTTGAACTCCTAGAAGTAGGTCTGACTTCTCTCCCCTCAGTACCACGATGCAGGGAACCTGTTGCCAGCAGTGCTCCCTGAACATAAAAAAACCTAACATAAAGTTTTTTTCAGAGAAACTCAGTAGAGCTCCCCTGTGTGTGACCAGTCCCTCTGGGCACAGAATCTAACTGGAGTCTGGAGGAGGGGCATAGAGGGAGGAGCCAGTTCACACCCATTTTAAAGTCTTAAAGTGCCCATGTCTCCTGTGGATCCCGTCTATACCCCCCATGGTTCTTGAAGCATCACCAGCATGGTTCTTGAAGCATCCCCAGCATCCTCTAGGATGTATGGGAAATAGGGGGTAATTCTGAGTTGATCACAGCAGGTACTTTGTTAGCAGTTGGGCAAAACCATGTGCACTGCAGGGGAGGCAGATATAACATTTGCAGAGAGAGTTAGATTTGGGTGGGTTATTTTGTTTCTGTGCAGGGTAAATACTGGCTGCTTTATTTTTACACTGCAATTTAGATTGCAGATTGAACACACCACACCCAAATCTAACTCTCTCTGCACATGTTATAACTGCCTCCCCTGCAGTGCACATTGTTTTGCCCAACTGCTAACAAAGTTCCTGCTGCGATCAACTCAGAATTACCCCCATAGATACAGAAAAGAATGAAGTATAAACACATACATCGACTTGACTTTCGTTAGAAACATCAGCGTTGATCTCATGCCACACATCAACTACTTCTCGTACCATCGACTCATCGTCAACAAGACCATTCTCAGCCTAGAATAAGTAAGCCATTCTCTCAAAACACATTACTCTCTGCACAAGATTTCTGTAAACAGCCCCCCCCCCAAAAAAAAAAAATCTCTCTAAACCTAAACTTTGCACATTCACTCATTTCTAACACCCACCCACAACACCCAACAGCCATGCAACGTATTCCACGGCCAAAAGACCTGTGGCCGTGGTTCCGTCATAGAACCCGCTTGTTCTTTTTTTTTCAGAAGTGAAGTTGGAGCGGACGCTCGTGCTAGCTGCACTTCATGATTCAGTCCTGCAGCAAACAGAAGTGTCCATCGGTCAGAGGTAAAAACTATAATAGGATTTTAATTACTTGAAATGGTAAATCCTTTTCTCGAAGTCTGTAGAGGATGCTGGGGTCCATATTAGTGCCATGGGGTATAGACGGGTCCACCAGGAAACATTGGCACTTTAAGAGTTTAATAGTGTGGGCTGGCTCCTCCCTCTATGCCCCTCCTACCAGACTCAGTCTAGAAAACTGTGCCCGTGGAGACGACATACTTCGAGAGAAGGAAATACACAGATAGTGGCGAGATTCATACCAGCTCACACAACAGACAAACTCGGCTAACAAGCCGGAAAAACACAGCAACAGCTGAAACAGTACTGAAACAGTAAACAATGCAGAACTTACCTAGGAACCAGGTAGAACTGAACTATACAACCAAAGCAGGAAAACGAAGCGCTGGGCGGGCGCCCAGCATCCTCTACGGACTACGAGAAAAGGATTTACCGTTTCAGGTAATTAAAATCCTATTTTCTCTTACGTCCCAGAGGATGCTGGGGTCCATATTAGTACCATGGGGATGTACCAAAGCTCCCAGAATGGGAGGGAAAGCGCGGAGGCTCCTGCAAGACCGCTTGACCAAACCTGAGGTCATCAGAGGCCAAAGTGTCGAACTTGTAAAACTTGTTCGAACCAGACCAAGTAGCAGCTCGGTAAAGCTGTAGTGCAGAGACACCCCGGGCAGCCGCCCAGGAAGAACCCACTTTACGAGTAGAGTGGGCCTTAACCGATTTCGGACACGGCAATCCTGCCGTAGAATAGGCATGCTGGATAGTGAACCTGATCCAGTGTGAAATCGACTGCTTCGAAGCAGGACACACAATTTTCTTGGGATCATTGAGGACAAACAGAGAGTCAGTTTTCCTATGACGAGCTGTCCTGTGCACATATATCTTCAAAGCCCTCACAACATCCAAGGCCTTTGAAGCAATTGAGGAGTCAGTAGGCACTGGCACCACAATAGGCTAGTTGATATGAAAAGCCGATACAACTTTAGGCAGGAACTGCGGACGAGTCCTAAGTTCCGCCCTGTCTTCATGAAAGATCAGATAAGGGCTTTTACAAGATAAAGCACCCAATTCCGACACGCGTCGAGCAGAAGCCAAGGCCAACAAAGTGACTGCATTCCACGTGAGAAACTTGATGTCAGCCTCCAGTAGAGGCTCAAACCAAGTTGATTGTAGGAACTGCAACACCACATCTAGATCCCAGGGTGCCGTTGGCGCCACAAAAGGAGGTTGGACGTGCAGAACCCCTTTCAAAAAGGTCTGAACCTCAGGAAGGACAGCCAATTGCTTTTGAAAAAAGATGGACAAGGCAGAGATTTGGACCTTGATGGAGCCCAATCTCAGGCCCATATCCAATCCTGCTTGCAGGAAAAGGAGAAAACGTCCGAGTTGAAAATCCACCGCAGGAAATTTTCTGGATTCACAACAGGAAACATATTTTTTCCAAATACGGTGGTAATGTTTAGACGTTACCCCCTTCCTATGTACATGTATAGAAGAAAAAGTATGACTCTTGTTTGGGCGCACTCTTGTGTTAACTATCTATTAATTGATAAGTAAAATATTAGAGGAGTAATACCAGTACAATATTTATTTCTACTCTTTAAAGTACATGGGGGTTAAACACGACAGGTTGGAGATGGAGTAGGTGTTGATAGGTCAACTGGAGACAGCGGTCTCATAAATGGATGTTCAGATCTTAATTATTCCTAGATAATTGCATGTCGGAAGTTGGCTATAAATTAAGCTACTTCCCTCTGCCCAAGATCTGTACAAACTGTGTTTGTATTAATGCAGCCCTGATTGGGTTACAATCGTGAAGTGGGAGAGCCCATACACTTGGTAACACTTCTAAACAATTGCCTACGTAATGAGTAAAAAGAAGAAGTAAGAAAATAAAGTATAAGTGGTGATACTGCTGTTGGTATCTTTTCTACAGGAAGGGGAGTTTCCTACTTCACTGGGTATTCCCTAGTGGTCGCCCGTCTAGGTACTGACCCAGCCCACCTGCGTTTAGCTTCCAAGATAGGACGAGATTGGGCGTGAACGTAGGGGTATGGTCGTAGGAGAGTTCAAACCTATAGTACCAATGAGAGTGCACCGAAATAGGAGGATTGAATCCGCCTTGAAAAGATGAATGCTGGAAATACGTACTGAGAAAGGAGAGAAGTGACAGGAAAGTGAAAAAAGTGTGAATCTGCTGTCCACGTTAGACAGAGGAAGCGTATCTCCTGAGGGGACACGCTCCTCTGAATCGTGGATGAGAGTTCACAGAAGAAAGAACAGTTGGAGGAGAGATGTGTGTGTGATTCTGGGATGGGAAGAGAAAAAGGCAAAAAAGAAGGTTGTTTACACATTAACTGTAGGTCCCCAGGGGGTTACCTCAGGTGTATGATTACTGCCAGATCCTGGTCCAAAGATACAACACAATGACAGGTGTTAGAAAGCAAATAACCACCAGAGATGGAGAAACATATCTCATGAATGGTGTCAAGATAAAATATATATGTATCTTGTTAGTAGTGCACTTTAGATTCATATGACAGTCAACAGTTCGATAGACAAATTTATGACGTGCCCCAGAACCTTAGATTTCACAGTTGATATGAGCAGAATGTCCCATATCAGGACAGAACTCAATTATTGGCACAGGGCTAAACCTGAGGCAAAGGAGAGAGATACCCCTGTACACTTCTCTCAGAGGTGAGAAACCTTCACGAGAGCATGCGATGCACAATTTGAGATTACCAAGGGCAGAATACTTGCAGGATCACACCACACCTATCCTTTTTTCACTTGGGTGTGAGAGATGAGTGTGGCACATTGTATTAGGGCTAGAAGCACCAGCAATATATCTCATAGCAATTTCTGTACTGTGGCAAGGGTGCTAAATCTTAGCAATAGACATGGTACAACAATGATCAACATCCCCACTCCAAGTGTCAGACAGGTCGGGTGCTTGCAGGAAAAATATGTGTATCTCGTTGGTAGTGCACTTTAGATTTATATAACAATCAACAGTGTCACATATCAGGACAGATCTTAATTTGTGACACAGGGCTATACCTGAGGCACAGGAAAGAAATACCCCTGTACGCTTCTCTCAATGGTGAGAAAGCTTCACGAGAGTATGCTATACACAATTTGAGATTACCAAGGGCAGAGTACATGCAGAGTCACACCGCACCTAACCTATTTATACTTGGGTGTGAGAGATGAGTTGTGGCACATTATACTAGGGCTGGAAGCACCAGCAATATAGCTTAGAGCAATTTCTGCACTGTAGCAAAGGTGCTTAATCTTAGCAATAAATATGGTACAACAATGATCAACATCACCACTCCAAGTGTCAGACAGGTCGGGTGCTTGTAGGAATGCAGGAAAACGCGTTTCACCCGGTCTCGGGCTTGTTCACTTCCATCCTGAACAGCTCCTTAGTGTCTCCATAACTGGGTGTTTAAAAACCCTGAGTGATTGTTGTCAGCCAATACCTGATCGTGTGGGCGGATGTGTATTAGGCATATGGTCCAATCCAGGGCCTTACAAGTAGGTCATACGGGCGGGTTATACTGGGGAAGGTAAAATGAACTGAGAGGGGCGGAAGTAGCACTTCTCACTTCCGCCCTAAGTATGTTGTCGCATTAGGGACATACATGACACTGTGATCCGAAGACGACGGGGTATAGTAGACTGAGTGTCGTTAGGGTTGCGGGATATGCTCCCGTCCTATTTGGGTAATCGCGTCTGAACGGTCGCGTAGCGCTGGTGAGTGTGGGCGGAAGCTGTCATCCGAACTTCCGCCCACTCTCAGTTTGTCCGGTTGCTAGGATACCCGCGTCTGTGTGACAGAAGCGGAAGACTTAGGGAGGCTGGCATAAGATTACTGACGTGTCCTAGTAATTGCTAAGGGGCATTAGGGGAGGGGTCAGAATGCCCCGCCCACCCTCCGTACATGAGAATGTGGGTAAAAACAAACAATATATAAGTGAAAAAAAAGGGTATGAATGATGGAATGGGTAATAACATTGGAGTATATGATTGTGAATGTACAAAATGTGTAGGAAGGATAATAAACATAACTGTGGTTGTGAAACTGGAAATAAATGATAGAGATAAATGACGATGAAAAAGGGAGCAAAGGTAGGTAATGAACAAACTAGATGAATAAGAATATTGATAGATAAAAATATGAGCTAAGAGATATGTGTAAGTGAAGAAAATATATATGTAAATATTATATGAATACAATTATCTATATTTGGGTGAAAGAATATATATGTGGGTGAATATATATGTAAATGTGTGTGTAAGTGAATGAAGTAACTATAAAGTGAATGGGGTGCTAGATACTGAGAGCGACCATTGGGTGAATCACAGGTGAGTGATATGCAATGTAAGAGTATAAGCCAATAGGGGACAGGTGTTAGTCTAAGTGACAAAAAGTGTTAAACTAGGGCATGAATAACTATAGTGCCACGGGCTGGCAAATAATAGTATATATTAATATTAAAGGGTGAGGAATAGGCGGAAAAAGTGAGTGCACCCTGGGGGAGAAGGGTGATGCTGTGATTGGGAATCTATATACATGAGTGAAGGGAGTGAGTGTGGTGAGATAATTGGTGTCAAGCCAGTGTCAAGATGATGTGTAGGTAGAGTGAAAGTGCTGGTTACTGTTGGACATGAGTATAACGTGGAAGATATGGCTAAATAAAAAATGCCAAAATATACATATTAAAGCATGGGATAAATGTTGGATGAAAAAAGTTGGATGAAAAAAAGTTGAGGGGCCCAAGGAGTAATGAGGTTGTCTGAGGTGCACACCTCAGATATTGTGAGAACCAAAAGGGGAACCGGAGGAATTGGATAGGTCATGAGGATTGATTGTGATCATAGTTATAAGAATACGTTGTAATTAATATTCTCATTAAGGCCATTCGGTCGAAGTCCACCCAGCCTGAAAGTCCACTCGCTTTCTTTTTTCAAAAGTTCCTTGGTGACATCGCCACCCCTGATTCCCAGATGGATTTGCTCCAGACCAAAAATCTTAAGGTCCTTCTGGTGAGCCTTATGACGGGTATGAAAATGTCTGGCAACTGTAGTTATCTGCTTCATCCGGGCAAGGTCCATGGCGGCATTACGGCAGTTGCCAAGATGTTCCAAAGCTCTTTCTTTGAGTTTACGAGTTGTCATTCCTATATATCTGATGTTGCAACTGCATGTGATGCAATAAATGAGTGCTTGCGTGTCGCAGTTGAAAAATTGTTTGATCCTTATGGTCTTGCCATATCTGTCCACCACTGAATTGGTTTTCAGAATATGGGGGCAAGCTTTGCACTTGCCACAAGGGAAAGAGCCCGTCACTGTTGTGTGTGCTGGTATCCCGCTGGCCATGAAGTCCGTAATCTGACTTTGCGTGGGTGTCTTTTTAATGAAGTGGCTTCTGACCAAATGGTCTTTAATATTTTGCGACCTGCGCCAACTCATGTTGACTTTTGAGTCTATATAAGGTGATAGGTCCGCATCTGTCTGTAATATGGGAAGATGTTTTTCAATCGCCTGTTTTAGGAGTTTCCATTCAGGACAGAAAGTTCAGATAAACCTGATTTTGTTCTCATCCTTCTTACTCTTAGACTGGCGTTGTAAGATTAGAGTGTCTCTGCTGGTATAAAGTGCTTCTTTGCGGGCCCGCTTCAGCGAGCGCTTGCTGTATCCCCTCTCTGTGTTAATAGGTCAACTGGAGACAGCGGTCTCATAAATGGATGTTCAGATCTTAAGCTGGAGCAACCAAGCCGCTTCCTGGACTTGCATCTTCGGGAGTTTGTATTACAACTGCCATCCTATTTACAGGACACATCGGATTTGCTCCGCAAGATTCAAGATATCAACTTTGAAGAGCATTTCCTATTAGCTACACTGGACGTGGAAGCCCTATACACCAGTATCGATCACCAGATGGGCTTAGAGGCAGCCAAATACTTCTTGGACTCCAGCGGGAATGATGATTTCAATTTATTACTTTACAATCTGTTGAAATTTGTACTGGAGAAAAACCATTTCACCTTCCAGGATCGGTTCTACCTACAAGTTAGGGGCACCGCCATGGGCGCAGCTTGCGCACCGACTTATGCCAATCTATTTTTGGGGAGATGGGAGCAAACTCATGTCTTTAACGAACAGAATGACAAGTATACAGAACATGTGCTAATCTGGCTTAGATACATAGACGATATCTTTATTATCTGGGATGGCACAGAGGAACTCCTGCTATCATTTTTTCATCTTCTCAACAGTAACAACTTGAACATTAAATTAACACACACAATTAGCAAAGACATGGTTGCCTTCCTGGACCTACGGATTTACAAGTCTCCAAACGGCACGGTAGCAACGGAACTCTATAGAAAAGAAACAGCTACAAACAGTATTCTCCTTCAAACCAGCGCACACTTTCCCCCTACCATAGAGAACATTCCCAAAGGGGAATTTTTGAGACTGAGGCGAAACTGCTCGGAGCTAGAGATCTATAAGGTGAAGAGCCTTGAACTGATCAATCGGCTCCGAGAGAGGGGATACAGCAAGCGCTCGCTGAAGCGGGCCCGCAAAGAAGCACTTTATACCAGCAGAGACACTCTAATCTTACAACGCCAGTCTAAGAGTAAGAAGGATGAGAACAAAATCAGGTTTATCTGAACTTTCTGTCCTGAATGGAAACTCCTAAAACAGGCGATTGAAAAACATCTTCCCATATTACAGACAGATGCGGACCTATCACCTTATATAGACTCAAAAGTCAACATGAGTTGGCGCAGGTCGCAAAATATTAAAGACCATTTGGTCAGAAGCCACTTCATTAAAAAGACACCCACGCAAAGTCAGATTACGGACTTCATGGCCAGCGGGATACCAGCACACACAACAGTGACGGGCTCTTTCCCTTGTGGCAAGTGCAAAGCTTGCCCCCATATTCTGAAAACCAATTCAGTGGTGGACAGATATGGCAAGACCATAAGGATCAAACAATTTTTCAACTGCGACACGCAAGCACTCATTTATTGCATCACATGCAGTTGCAACATCAGATATATAGGAATGACAACTCGTAAACTCAAAGAAAGAGCTTTGGAACATCTTGGCAACTGCCGTAATGCCGCCATGGACCTTGCCCGGATGAAGCAGATAACTACAGTTGCCAGACATTTTCATACCCGTCATAAGGCTCACCAGAAGGACCTTAAGATTTTTGGTCTGGAGCAAATCCATCTGGGAATCAGGGGTGGCGATGTCACCAAGGAACTTTTGAAAAAAGAAAGCGAGTGGACTTTCAGGCTGGGTGGACTTCGACCGAATGGCCTTAATGAGAATATTAATTACAACGTATTCTTATAACTATGATCACAATCAATCCTCATGACCTATCCAATTCCTCCGGTTCCCCTTTTGGTTCTCACAATATCTGAGGTGTGCACCTCAGACAACCTCATTACTCCTTGGGCCCCTCAACTTTTTTTCATCCAACTTTTTTCATCCAACATTTATCCCATGCTTTAATATGTATATTTTGGCATTTTTTATTTAGCCATATCTTCCACGTTATACTCATGTCCAACAGTAACCAGCACTTTCACTCTACCTACACATCATCTTGACACTGGCTTGACACCAATTATCTCACCACACTCACTCCCTTCACTCATGTATATAGATTCCCAATCACAGCATCACCCTTCTCCCCCAGGGTGCACTCACTTTTTCCGCCTATTCCTCACCCTTTAATATTAATATATACTATTATTTGCCAGCCCGTGGCACTATAGTTATTCATGCCCTAGTTTAACACTTTTTGTCACTTAGACTAACACCTGTCCCCTATTGGCTTATACTCTTACATTGCATATCACTCACCTGTGATTCACCCAATGGTCGCTCTCAGTATCTAGCACCCCATTCACTTTATAGTTACTTCATTCACTTACACACACATTTACATATATATTCACCCACATATATATTCTTTCACCCAAATATAGATAATTGTATTCATATAATATTTACATATATATTTTCTTCACTTACACATATCTCTTAGCTCATATTTTTATCTATCAATATTCTTATTCATCTAGTTTGTTCATTACCTACCTTTGCTCCCTTTTTCATCGTCATTTATCTCTATCATTTATTTCCAGTTTCACAACCACAGTTATGTTTATTATCCTTCCTACACATTTTGTACATTCACAATCATATACTCCAATGTTATTACCCATTCCATCATTCATACCCTTTTTTTTCACTTATATATTGTTTGTTTTTACCCACATTCTCATGTACGGAGGGTGGGCGGGGCATTCTGACCCCTCCCCTAATGCCCCTTAGCAATTACTAGGACACGTCAGTAATCTTATGCCAGCCTCCCTAAGTCTTCCGCTTCTGTCACACAGACGCGGGTATCCTAGCAACCGGACAAACTGAGAGTGGGCGGAAGTTCGGATGACAGCTTCCGCCCACACTCACCAGCGCTACGCGACCGTTCAGACGCGATTACCCAAATAGGACGGGAGCATATCCCGCAACCCTAACGACACTCAGTCTACTATACCCCGTCGTCTTCGGATCACAGTGTCATGTATGTCCCTAATGCGACAACATACTTAGGGCGGAAGTGAGAAGTGCTACTTCCGCCCCTCTCAGTTCATTTTACCTTCCCCAGTATAACCCGCCCGTATGACCTACTTGTAAGGCCCTGGATTGGACCATATGCCTAATACACATCCGCCCACACGATCAGGTATTGGCTGACAACAATCACTCAGGGTTTTTAAACACCCAGTTATGGAGACACTAAGGAGCTGTTCAGGATGGAAGTGAACAAGCCCGAGACCGGGTGAAACGCGTTTTCCTGCATTCCTACAAGCACCCGACCTGTCTGACACTTGGAGTGGTGATGTTGATCATTGTTGTACCATATTTATTGCTAAGATTAAGCACCTTTGCTACAGTGCAGAAATTGCTCTAAGCTATATTGCTGGTGCTTCCAGCCCTAGTATAATGTGCCACAACTCATCTCTCACACCCAAGTATAAATAGGTTAGGTGCGGTGTGACTCTGCATGTACTCTGCCCTTGGTAATCTCAAATTGTGTATAGCATACTCTCGTGAAGCTTTCTCACCATTGAGAGAAGCGTACAGGGGTATTTCTTTCCTGTGCCTCAGGTATAGCCCTGTGTCACAAATTAAGATCTGTCCTGATATGTGACACTGTTGATTGTTATATAAATCTAAAGTGCACTACCAACGAGATACACATATTTTTCCTGCAAGCACCCGACCTGTCTGACACTTGGAGTGGGGATGTTGATCATTGTTGTACCATGTCTATTGCTAAGATTTAGCACCCTTGCCACAGTACAGAAATTGCTATGAGATATATTGCTGGTGCTTCTAGCCCTAATACAATGTGCCACACTCATCTCTCACACCCAAGTGAAAAAAGGATAGGTGTGGTGTGATCCTGCAAGTATTCTGCCCTTGGTAATCTCAAATTGTGCATCGCATGCTCTCGTGAAGGTTTCTCACCTCTGAGAGAAGTGTACAGGGGTATCTCTCTCCTTTGCCTCAGGTTTAGCCCTGTGCCAATAATTGAGTTCTGTCCTGATATGGGACATTCTGCTCATATCACCTGTGAAATCTAAGGTTCTGGGGCACGTCATAAATTTGTCTATCGAACTGTTGACTGTCATATGAATCTAAAGTGCACTACTAACAAGATACATATATATTTTATCTTGACACCATTCATGAGATATGTTTCTCCATCTCTGGTGGTTATTTGCTTTCTAACACCTGTCATTGTGTTGTATCTTTGGACCAGGATCTGGCAGTAATCATACACCTGAGGTAACCCCCTGGGGACCTACAGTTAATGTGTAAACAACCTTCTTTTTTGCCTTTTTCTCTTCCCATCCCAGAATCACACACACATCTCTCCTCCAACTGTTCTTTCTTCTGTGAACTCTCATCCACGATTCAGAGGAGCGTGTCCCCTCAGGAGATACGCTTCCTCTGTCTAACGTGGACAGCAGATTCACACTTTTTTCACTTTCCTGTCACTTCTCTCCTTTCTCAGTACGTATTTCCAGCATTCATCTTTTCAAGGCGGATTCAATCCTCCTATTTCGGTGCACTCTCATTGGTACTATAGGTTTGAACTCTCCTACGACCATACCCCTACGTTCACGCCCAATCTCGTCCTATCTTGGAAGCTAAACGCAGGTGGGCTGGGTCAGTACCTAGACGGGCGACCACTAGGGAATACCCAGTGAAGTAGGAAACTCCCCTTCCTGTAGAAAAGATACCAACAGCAGTATCACCACTTATACTTTATTTTCTTACTTCTTCTTTTTACTCATTACGTAGGCAATTGTTTAGAAGTGTTACCAAGTGTATGGGCTCTCCCACTTCACGATTGTAACCCAATCAGGGCTGCATTAATACAAACACAGTTTGTACAGATCTTGGGCAGAGGGAAGTAGCTTAATTTATAGCCAACTTCCGACATGCAATTATCTAGGAATAATTAAGATCTGAACATCCATTTATGAGACCGCTGTCTCCAGTTGACCTATCAACACCTACTCCATCTCCAACCTGTCGTGTTTAACCCCCATGTACTTTAAAGAGTAGAAATAAATATTGTACTGGTATTACTCCTCTAATATTTAGATCAATTAATAGATAGTTAACACAAGAGTGCGCCCAAACAAGAGTCATACTTTTTCTTCTATACATGTACATTTCCCCCTTTCTTTGACTCCGGGCTCACCGCCACACGGACAGATATTATTGCTACTATTTAGCACCATTGTCCACTTTGTGGCATCCATATTTATACGTATTTTGAATCCAGGTCGGTGCAGGATCAAAAACCTTCCCTTTTTTTTGTGTTACCCCCTTCCTAGCCTGAACCAGGGTAGGCATAACCTCGCTCGGGATACCTTTCCGAGCTAAGATCTGGCGTTCAACCGCCAAGCCGTCAAACGTAACCGTGGTAAGTCTTGATAGGCGAACGGCCCCTGCAGCAGCAGATCCTCCCGAAGAGGTAAGGGCCTTGGAACTTCCAGAAGAAGATCCAGCAGATCATACCAAGCCCTTCATGGCCATTCCGGAGCAATGGGGATTGCCAGAACCCTTGTTCTTCTTACCAGCTGAAGAACCCTTGGGATCAGAGGAAGTGGAGGGAACACATACACTGACGGGAACACCCACGGTGCTGCCAGTGCATCCACAGCCACTGCCTGAGGGTCTCTCGACCTGGAACAGTACCTCCCCAGCTTCTTGTTGAGGCGGGAGGCCATCATGTCTATGTGAGGAACCCCCCACAAAGCGGTTACTTCCTCAGACACCTCCGGATGGAGGCCCCACTCCCCTGGATGGAGATAATGTCTGCTGAGGAAGTCTGCTTCCCAGTTGTCTACTCCCGGAATGAAGATTGCTGACATCGCTACAGCGTGCCTTTCTGCCCAGAGAAGGATTTTTGACACCTCTGACATTGCAGCCCTGCTCTTCGTTCCGCCTTGTCGGTTTATGTAGGCCACAGTGGTCACGTTGTTCGACTGTACCTGAACAGCCCGATCTTGTAGCAGATGTGCTGCTTGCAGGAGGGCGTTGTACACGGCCCTTAGCTCCAGGATGTTTATTGGGAGAAGGGTTTCTTGAAACGACCACTTTCCTTGAAAGGTTTCCCCCAGAACGACTGCTCCCCAACCTCTTAGACTTCTGTGGTTAAGAGGATCCAGTTCTGAATTCCGAACTTTCGGCCTTCCAGAAGGTGTGGAAGTTGTAGCCACCAGAGGAGTGAAATCCTGGCTTTCGGAGACAGGCGTATCCTCTTGTGCATGTGTAGGTGAGAGCCCGACCACTGGTCCAAGAGGTCCAGTTGAAATGGACGAGCATGAAACCTGCCGTACTGCAGAGCCTCGTAGGCGGCAACCATCTTCCCCAGAAGGCGGATGCATTGATGAACCAACACCCCGGGTAGGCCGTAATACCTCCCGGACCATTGTTTGAATCAACAATGCCTTCTCCTCCGGGAGAAACACGCTCTGCACCTCCGTGTCGAGGATCATTCCCAGGAAAGACAGCCTCCACGTCGGCTCCAGCTGCTCAGGTAGCACAGTTGGATCCTGAACCTTCCAAAGTCTCTTGGAAGGTTAAGGATCCAACCGTGCTTCCTGAGCAGCTGTGTCGTGAGCGCGATGGATCGCAATAACCTCTCCCTGGACGATGACTTGATCAGGAGATCATCCAGATAAGGAATTATGTTCACCCCCTGCTTGCGGAGAAGAACCATAATCTCCGCCATCACCTTGGTGAAAATCCTTGGTGCTGTGGAGAGGCCTAACGGCAGCGCCTGAAACTGATAGTGGTCGTCCAACAGCGCAAACCTGAGGTATGCCTGATGCGGTGATCAAATGGGGATGTGGAGGTAAGCATCCTTGATGTCCATAGACACCAGGAACTCCCCCTCCGTTAGCCCTGAGATGACAGCTCTCAGAGATTCCATCTTGAATTTGAACTCCCTGAGATAAGGGTTCAAAGACTCTAAATTCAGAATAGGCCGTACCGAACCATCCGATTTCGGTACCACGAAAAGGTTTGAATAATAACCCTTGTTCCACTGTTGAGGCGGAACCGGAACGACGACTTCCGACACCACCAATTTTCTGATGGCCTCCAGAAGAATCGCTTTGTCCGCCAGCAGAGCTGGTAAGCCTGACTTAAAGAAACGGTGAGGCGGGGGATCTTGAAACTCCAGTCTGTACCCCCTAGACACTATATCCAGGACCCAGGGGTCCAGACCAGATGACACCCATACGTGGCTGAACTGTCGGAGTCTCGCCCCCACCTGACCGTCCTCCAGGTTCAGCCGTCCACCGTCATGCGGAGGGCTTAGTGGCATCAGAAGCGGGCTTCTGGGCCTCGGAACCTGCGGGAGCAGGTTTCTTTCCTTTTGCACGACCACCTCTAAAGAAGGTGTTCGAAGGCTTGTTTTTTCTTTGCCTCGCGGGCCGAAAGGACTGTGACGCGGCTGGTGTAAAAGGCTTCTTCGTAGCCGGTGCAGCTGAGGGGAGAAAAGTAGACTTACCCGCGGTAGCTGTGGCAATCCACGCATCCAGCGCCTCCCCAAAGAGAGCCTGACCCATGTAGGGTAGGCCCTCCACGCTCTTCCTGGATTCCGCACCCGCAGACCATTGGCGCAGCCAGAGACCCCTGCGAGCCGAGACGGACATGGAGGAGATCCCCGAAGCCATGGAGCCCAGGTCCTTCATGGAATCCACTAGGAACCCTGCAGAATCCTGAAGATGGCGTAAAAACATATCATCTTTATCCAGCGTAGCCGATTCTTCCTGCATAGTGATAGACCACCTGGCAATAGCTTTTGCAATCCAAGCACAGGCTATAGTAGGCCTTAATATAGCCCCAGAAACCGTGTACATGGATTTTAACGTAGCATCCACCTTGCGATCCACCGGGTCTTTCAACGCGGTAGATCCTGGTACCGGCAGCACCACCTGTTTGGACAGCCTAGATACAGAGGCATCGACCAACGGCGGGGACTCCCATTTTTTCCTATCTTCCTCTGGGAAGGGAAAAGCAACCAAAACCCTCTTAGGGATCTGAAAATAAGAATTTACTTACCGATAATTCTATTTCTCGGAGTCCGTAGTGGATGCTGGGGTTCCTGAAAGGACCATGGGGAATAGCGGCTCCGCAGGAGACAGGGCACAAAAAAGTAAAGCTTTACTAGGTCAGGTGGTGTGCACTGGCTCCTCCCCCTATGACCCTCCTCCAGACTCCAGTTAGGTACTGTGCCCGGACGAGCATACACAATAAGGGAGGCATTTTGAATCCCGGGTAAGACTCATACCAGCCACACCAATCACACCGTACAACTTGTGATCTAAACCCAGTTAACAGTATGACAACAGAAAGGGCCTCTTAAAGATGGCTCCTTAACAATAACCCGAATTAGTTAACAATAACTATGTACAAGTATTGCAGATAATCCGCACTTGGGATGGGCGCCCAGCATCCACTACGGACTCCGAGAAATAGAATTATCGGTAAGTAAATTCTTATTTTCTCTATCGTCCTAAGTGGATGCTGGGGTTCCTGAAAGGACCATGGGGATTATACCAAAGCTCCCAAACGGGCGGGAGAGTGCGGATGACTCTGCAGCACCGAATGAGAGAACTCCAGGTCCTCCTTTGCCAGGGTATCAAATTTGTAAAATTTTACAAACGTGTTCTCCCCCGACCACGTAGCTGCTCGGCAGAGTTGTAATGCCGAGACCCCTCGGGCAGCCGCCCAAGATGAGCCCACCTTCCTTGTGGAGTGGGCTTTTACAGTTTTAGGCTGTGGCAGGCCTGCCACAGAATGTGCAAGTTGAATTGTGTTACAAATCCAACGAGCAATCGACTGCTTAGAAGCAGGTGCGCCCAACTTGTTGGGTGCATACAATATAAACAGCGAGTCAGATTTTCTGACTCCAGCCGTCCTTGCAATGTATATTTTTAAGGCTCTGACAACGTCCAACAACTTGGAGTCCTCCAAGTCGCTAGTGGCCGCAGGCACCACAATAGGTTGGTTCAGATGAAATGCTGATACCACTTTAGGGAGAAAATGCGGACGAGTCCGCAGTTCTGCCCTATCCGAATGGAAGATTAGATAAGGACTTTTATAAGATAAAGCCGCCAATTCAGATACTCTCCTGGCAGAGGCCAGGGCTAGTAACATAGTCACTTTCAATGTGAGATATTTCAAATCCACCTTTTTCAATGGTTCAAACCAATAGGATTTGAGGAAATCTAAAACTACATTTAGATCCCACGGTGCCACCGGAGGCACCACAGGAGGCTGTATATGCAGTACTCCCTTGACAAAAGTCTGGACCTCAGGGACAGAGGCCAATTCTTTTTGGAAGAATATTGACAGGGCCGAAATTTGAACCTTAATGGATCCCAATTTGAGACCCATAGATAATCCTGATTGCAGGAAATGTAGGAAACGACCCAGTTGGAATTCCTCCGTCGGAACCCTCCGATCCTCGCACCACGCTACATATTTTCGCCAAATGCGGTGATAATGTTTCACGGTGACTTCCTTCCGTGCCTTAATCAAGGTAGGAATGACTTCTTCTGGAATGCCTTTCCCTTTTAGGATCTGGCGTTCAACCGCCATGCCGTCAAACGCAGCCGCGGTAAGTCTTGAAAAAGACAGGGACCCTGCTGTAGCAGGCCCCTTCTCAGAGGTAGAGGCCACGGTTCGTCCGTGAGCATCTCTTGAAGTTCCGGATACCAAGTCCTTCTCGGCCAATCCGGAACCACTAGTATTGTTCTTACTCTTCTTTGCCGTATGATCTTCAATACCTTTGGTATGAGCGGCAGAGGAGGAAACACATACACTGACTGGTACACCCAAGGAGTTACCAGTGCGTCCACAGCTATTGCCTGTGGATCTCTTGACCTGGCGCAATATTTGTCCAGTTTCTTGTTGAGGCGAGACGCCATCATGTCTACAATTGGTCTTTCCCAACGGTCTATTAACATGTTGAAGACTTCTGGATGTAGACCCCACTCTCCCGGATGAAGATCGTGTCTGCTGAGGAAGTCTGCTTCCCAGTTGTCCACGCCCGGGATGAACACTGCTGACAGTGCTATCACGTGATTCTCCGCCCAGCGAAGAATCTTGGCAGCTTCTGCCATTGCACTCCTGCTTCTTGTGCCGCCCTTCCTGTTTACATGGGCGACCGCCGTGATGTTGTCCGACTGAATCAACACCGGCTTTCCTTGCAGGAGAAGTTCCGCCTGGCTTAGAGCATTGTAGATTGCTCTTAGTTCCAGAATGTTTATGTGAAGAGACTTTTCCAGACTCGTCCATACTCCCTGGAAGTTTCTTCCTTGTGTGACTGCTCCCCAGCCTCTCAGGCTGGCGTCCGTGGTCACCAGGATCCAATCCTGAATGCCGAATCTGCGGCCTTCTAATAGGTGAGCCTTCTGCAACCACCACAGAAGTGACACCCTTGTCTTTGGTGACAGGGTTATTCGCAGGTGCATCTGCAGATGCGACCCTGACCATTTGTCCAACAGATCCCTTTGGAATATTCTTGCATGGAATCTGCCGAATGGAATTGCTTCGTAAGAAGCCACCATTTTTCCCAGGACTCTTGTGCATTGATGTACTGACACTTTTCCTGGTTTTAGGAGGTTCCTGACCAGATCGGATAACTCCTTGGCTTTTTCCTCTGGAAGGAAAACCTTTTTCTGAACCGTGTCCAGAATCATTCCTAGGAACAGCAGACGAGTTGTCGGGATTAAATGGGATTTTGGAATATTCAGAATCCACCCGTGTTGTCTTAGCACCTCTTGAGATAGTGCTAAAGCTGTCTCCAGCTGTTCTCTGGACCTTGCCCTTATTAGGAGATCGTCCAAGTATGGGATAACTAATACGCCTTTTCTTCGAAGAAGAATCATCATCTCGGCCATTACCTTGGTAAAGACCCGAGGCGCCGTGGACAATCCGAACGGCAGCGTCTGAAACTGATAGTGACAGTTTTGAACAATGAACCTGAGGTACCCCTGGTGTGCGGGGTAAATCGGAACGTGTAGATACGCATCCTTGATGTCCAAGGATACCATAAAGTCCCCTTCTTCCAGGTTCGCTATCACTGCTCTGAGTGACTCCATCTTGAACTTGAACTTTTTTATGTAGAGGTTCAAGGACTTCAGATTTAGAATAGGCCTTACCGAGCCATCCGGCTTCGGTACCACAAATAGAGTGGAATAATACCCCTTTCCTTGTTGTAATAGGGGTACTTTGACTATCACCTGCTGAGCGTACAGCTTGTGAATGGCTTCCAACACCCTCTCCCTTTCGGAAGAGACGGTTGGTAAGGCAGACTTCAGGAAACGATGAGGAGGATCCGTCTCTAATTCCAACCTGTACCCCTGAGATATTATCTGCAGGATCCAGGGGTCTACCTGCGAGTGAGCCCACTGCGCGCTGTAATTTTTGAGACGGCCCCCCACTGTCCCCGAGTCCGCTTGAGAGGCCCCAGCGTCATGCTGAGGTTTTTGCAGGAGCCGGGGAGGGCTTCTGTTCCTGGGAAGGAGCTGCCTGTTGGTGTCTCTTCCCTCTTCCTCTGCCTCGTGGCAGGTACGACAAGCCCTTTGCTCTCTTATTTTTGTAGGAGCGAAAAGGCTGCGGTTGAAAGGTCGGTGCCTTTCTCTGTTGGGGAGTGACTTGAGGTAAAAAAGTGGATTTCCCGGCAGTAGCCGTGGCCACCAAGTCTGATAGACCAACTCCAAATAACTCCTCCCCTTTATACGGCAAAACCTCCATGTGACGTTTTGAATCCGCATCGCCTGTCCACTGTCGTGTCCATAAGGCTCTTCTGGCTGAAATGGACATAGCACTCACCCGAGATGCCAGTGTGCAAATATCCCTCTGTGCATCACGCATATAGATAAATGCATCCTTTATTTGTTCTAACGACAGTAAAACATTGTCCCTATCTAGGGTATCAATATTTTCAATCAGGGATTCTGACCAAACTACTCCAGCACTGCACATCCAGGCAGTTGCTATAGCTGGTCGTAGTATAACACCTGCATGTGTGTATATATTCTTTTGAATAACTTCCATCTTTCTATCTGATGGATCCTTAAGTGCGGCCGTCTCAGGAGAGGGTAACGCCCTTGTTTGGATAAGCGTGTGAGCGCCTTGTCCACCTTAGGGGGTGTTTCCCAGCGCGCCCTAACCTCTGGCGGGAAAGGGTATAATGCCAATAACTTTTTTGAAATTATCAACTTTTTATCAGGAGCAACCCACGCTTCATCACACACGTCATTTAATTCTTCTGATTCAGGAAAAACTGTTTGTAGTTTTTTCACACCATACATAATACCCTGTTTTACGGTATCTGTAGTATCAGCTAAATGTAACGTCTCCTTCATTGCCAAAATCATATAACGTGTGGCCCTACTGGAAAATACGTTTGAATTTCTACCGTCGTCACTGGAATCAGTGCCCGTGTCTGGGTCTGTGTCGACCGACTGAGGCAAAGGGCGTTTTACAGCCCCTGACGGTGTTTGAGGCGCCTGGACAGGCATTAATTGATTGTCCGGCCGCCTCATGTCACGTAATTCCACAAATAAAGGCATCCATTCTGGTGTCGACCCCCTGGGGGGTGACATCTGCATATTTGGCAATTGCTCCGCCTCCACACCAATATCGTCCTCATACATGTCGACACCACGTACCGACACACACCGCAAACTCACAGGGAATGCTCTAATGAAGACAGGACCCACTAGCCCTTTTGGGGAGACAGAGGGAGAGTCTGCCAGCACACACCACAAAGCGCTATATATACAAGGGATATCCTTATATTAAGTGCTCCCTTATAGCTGCTTTAATATATATATATATATATAGCCATTAATGTGCCCCCCCTCTCTGTTTTACCCTGTTTCTGTAGTGCAGTGCAGGGGAGAGACCTGGGAGCCGTTCTGACCAGCGGAGCTGTGACAGAAAATGGCGCCGTGTGCTGAGGAGATAGGCCCCGCCCCTTTTTCGGCGGGTTCTTCTCCCGCTATTTTTCCAGTCAGGCAGGGGTTAAATATCTCCATATAGCCCCTATGGGCTATATGTGAGGTATTTTTAGCCTTGTATAAGGTTTATATTTGCCTCTCAGAGCGCCCCCCCCCAGCGCTCTGCACCCTCAGTGACTGCCCAGTGAAGTGTGCTGAGAGGAAAATGGCGCACAGCTGCAGTGCTGTGCGCTACCTTATGAAGACTGAGGAGTCTTCAGCCGCCGGTTTCCGGACCTCTTCACGCTTCAGCATCTGCAAGGGGGTCGGCGGCGCGGCTCCGGGACCGGACTCCACGGCTGGGCCTGTGTTCGATCCCTCTGGAGCTAATGGTGTCCAGTAGCCAAGCAGCAAATCCACTCTGCATGCAGGTGAGTTTACTACTTTCCCCCTAAGTCCCACGTTGCAGTGATCCTGTTGCCAGCAGGACTCACTGTAAAGAAAAAAACCTAAACTAAACTTTCTCTAAGCAGCTCTTTAGGAGAGCCACCTAGATTGCACCCTTCTCGTTCGGGCACAAAATCTAACTGGAGTCTGGAGGAGGGTCATAGGGGGAGGAGCCAGTGCACACCACCTGACCTAGTAAAGCTTTACTTTTTTGTGCCCTGTCTCCTGCGGAGCCGCTATTCCCCATGGTCCTTTCAGGAACCCCAGCATCCACTTAGGACGATAGAGAAATGTATTTTCTGGAGTTTCCCAGGCCTTTTCAAAGATAGCGTTTAATTCTTTGGATGCTGGGAAGGTGAGGGGGGGCTTCTTGTTTTCTGTAAAGAAGGACTCCTCCACCTGTTCCGGAGCTGTGTCCGAAATGTGCAAAACATCTCTAACAGTCGCAATCATCAACTGTACCCCCTTGGCAAGTGATGTCGTTCCCCTCAACACATCCCCGTCACCCAGAGGCGGAACTAGCGCCAGTGCAGGCAGTGCCTTGCACTGGGGCCCGCAACTGTCAAGGGGCCCGTAGCCAGAACGGCATGTAATGAGTCAAACTGTGTTCCGCCGCCGCCGAGGAGATGATGCGCGCACCGTCTACAGGGGGGAGGAGGAGGAGGGGGGATGGAGGAGGGAGCCGCAGCAGCGCTGTGTAATTGGTAGATTCTATCTATCTATCTATCCTGTTTGCCGTAATGTGCAAAACATGGGACGCTGTCTGCCGTAATGTATAATAAATGGGACGCTGTCTGCCATAATATGCAAAAAATGGGACGCTGTCTGCCGTAATGTGTAATAAATGGGACGCTGTCTGCCTTAATGTGCAAAACATGGGACGCTGTCTGCCGTAATGTGTAATAAATGGGACGCTGTCTGCCGTAATGTGCAAAAAATGGGACGCTGTCTGCCGTAATGTGTAAAAATGGGACGCTGTCTGTTGTAATGTGTAAAAATAAGAATTTACTTACCGATAATTCTATTTCTCGTAGTCCGTAGTGGATGCTGGGGACTCCGTCAGGACCATGGGGATTAGCGGCTCCGCAGGAGACAGGGCACAAAAGTAAAAGCTTTTAGGATCAGGTGGTGTGCACTGGCTCCTCCCCCTATGACCCTCCTCCAAGCCTCAGTTAGGATACTGTGCCCGGACGAGCGTACACAATAAGGAAGGATTTTGAATCCCGGGTAAGACTCATACCAGCCACACCAATCACACTGTACAACCTGTGATCTGAACCCAGTTAACAGCATGATAACAGCGGAGCCTCTGAAAAGATGGCTCGCAACAATAATAACCCGATTTTTGTAACAATAACTATGTACAAGTATTGCAGACAATCCGCACTTGGGATGGGCGCCCAGCATCCACTACGGACTACGAGAAATAGAATTATCGGTAAGTAAATTCTTATTTTCTCTGACGTCCTAAGTGGATGCTGGGGACTCCGTCAGGACCATGGGGATTATACCAAAGCTCCCAAACGGGCGGGAGAGTGCGGATGACTCTGCAGCACCGAACGAGAGAACTCCAGGTCCTCCTCAGCCAGGGTATCAAATTTGTAGAATTTTGCAAACGTGTTTGCCCCTGACCAAGTAGCAGCTCGGCAAAGTTGTAAAGCCGAGACCCCTCGGGCAGCCGCCCAAGATGAGCCCACCTTCCTTGTGGATTGGGCATTTACAGATTTTGGCTGTGGCAGGCCTGCCACAGAATGTGCGAGCTGAATTGTACAACAAATTCAACGAGCAATCGTCTGCTTAGAAGCAGGAGCACCCAGCTTGTTGGGTGCATAAAGTATAAACAGCGAGTCAGACTTTCTGACTCCAGCCGTCCTGGAACATATATTTTCAGGGCCCTGACAACGTCTAGCAACTTGGAGTCCTCCAAGTCCCTAGTATCCGCAGGTACCACAATAGGTTGGTTCAGGTGAAACGCTGACACCACCTTAGGAAGAAACTGGGGACGAGTCCGCAGTTCTGCCCTGTCCGAATGGAAAATCAGATATGGGCTTTTGTAAGACAAAGCCACCAATTCTGACACTCGCCTGGCCGAGGCCAGGGCCAACCGCATGGTCACTTTCCATGTGAGATATTTAAAATCCACAGATTTGAGCGGTTCAAACCAATGTGATTTGAGGAATCCCAACACTACGTTGAGATCCCACGGTGCCACTGGAGGCACAAAAGGGGCTGTATATGCAATACTCCCTTAACAAACGTCTGGACTTCAGGAACTGAAGCCAATTCTTTCTGGAAGAAAATCGACAGGGCCGAAATCTGAACCTTAATGGACCCCAATTTGAGGCCCATAGACACTCCTGTCTTCAGGAAATGCAGGAATCGACCGAGTTAAAATTCCTCCGTGGGGGCCCTCCTGGCCTCACACCACGCAACAATTTTTCGCCAAATACGGTGATAATGTTGTGCGGTCCCCTCCTTCCTGGCTTTGATCAGGATAGGAATGACTTCCTCCGGAATGCCTTTTTCCTTCAGGATCCGGCGTTCAACCGCCATGCCGTCAAACGCAGCCGCGGTAAGTCTTGGAACAGACAGGGTCCCTGCTGAAGCAGGTCCCTTCTTAGCGGCAGAGGCCATGAGTCCTCTGTGAGCATCTCTTGAAGTTCCGGGTACCAAGTCCTTCTTGGCCAATCCAGAGCCACGAGTATAGTTCTTACTCCTCTCCGTCTTATAATTCTCAGTACCTTGTGTATGAGAGGCAGAGGAGGGAACACATACACTGACTGGTACACCCACGGTGTTACCAGAGCGTCCACAGCTATTGCCTGAGGGTCTCTTGACCTGGCGCAATACCTGTCCAGTTTTTTGTTCAGGCGGGACGCCATCATGTCCACCTTTGGTCTTTCCCAATGGTTCACAATCATGTGGAAGACTTCCCGATGAAGTCCCCACTCTCCCGGGCGTCGGAATGAACACTGCTGACAGTGCTATCACCTGATTTTCCGCCCAGCGAAGAATCCTTGCAGTTTCTGCTATTGCCCTTCTGCTTCTTGTGCCGCCCTGTCTGTTTACGTGGGCGACTGCCGTGATGTTGTCCCACTGGATCAATACCGGCTGACCTTGAAGCAGAGGTCTTGCTAAGCTTAGAGCATTGTAACTTGCCCTTAGCTCCAGTATATTTATGTGGAGATAATTCTCCAGACTTGATCACACTCCCTGGAAATTTTTTCCCTGTGTGACTGCTCCCCAGCCTCTCAGGCAGGCATCCCTGGTCACCAGGACCCTTCCTGAATGCCGAATCTGCGGCCCATTAGTAGATGAGTACTTTGCAGCCACCGCAGAAGAAACACCCTTGTCCTTGGAGACAGGGTTATCCGCTGATGCATCTGAAGATGCGATCCGGACCATTTTTCCAGCAGATCCCACAGAAAAGTTCTTGCGTGAAAACTGCAGAATGGAATCGCTTCGTAAGAAGCCACCATTTTTCCCAGGACCCTTGTGCAATGATGCACTGACACTTTTCCTGGTTTTAGGAGGTTCCTGACTAGCTCGGATAACTCCCTGGCTTTCTTCTCCGGGAGAAACACTCTTTTCTGGACTGTGTCCAGAATCATCCCTAGGAACAGCCGATGTGTCGTCGGAAACAACTGCGGTTTTGGAATATTTAGAATCCACCCGTGCTGTCGTAGAACTACTTGAGATAGTGCTACTCCGACCTCCAACTGTTCTCTGGACCTTGCTCTTATCAGGAGGTCGTCCATTTTCTTTGAAGAAGAATCATCATTTCGGCCATTACCTTGGTAAAGACCCGGGGTGCCGTGGACAATCCAAACGGCAGCGTCTGAAACTGATAGTGACAGTTCTGTACCACGAACCTGAGGTACCCTTGGTGAGAAGGGCAAATTGGGACATGGAGGTAAGTATCCCTGATGTCCCGGGACACCCTATAGTCCCCTTCTTCCTGGTTCGCTATCACTGCTCTGAGTGACTCCATCTTGATTTGAACCTTTGTAAGTGTTCAAATATTTCAGATTTAGAATAGGTCTCACCGAGCCTTCTGGCTTCAGTACCACAACATAGTGTGGAATAATACCCCTTTCCTTGTTGTAGGAGGGGTACTTTGATTATCACCTGCTGGGAATACAGCTTGTGAATTGTTTCCAATACTGCCTCCCTGTCGGAGGGAGACGTTGGTAAAGCAGACTTCAGGAACCTGCGAGGGGGAAACGTCTCGACTTTCCAATCTGTACCCCTGGGATACTACTTGTAGGATCCAGGGGTCCTGTACGGCCCCCGCGTCATGCTGAGAAACTTGGCAGAAGCGGTGGAGGGCTTCTGTTCCTGGGAATGGGCTGCCTGCTGCAGTCTTCTTCCCTTTCCTCTATCCCTGGGCAGATATGACTCTTATGGGGACGAAAGGACTGAGGCTGAAAAGACGGTGTCTTTTTCTGCAGAGATGTGACTTAGGGTAAAAACGGTGGATTTTCCAGCAGTTGCCGTGGCCACCAGGTCCGATGGACCGACCCCAAATAACTCCTCCCCTTTATACGGCAATACTTCTTTGTGCCGTTTGGAATCTGCATCACCTGACCACTGTCGTGTCCATAAACATCTTCTGGCAGATATGGACATCGCACTTACTCTTGATGCCAGAGTGCAAATATCCCTCTGTGCATCTCGCATATATAGAAATGCATCCTTTAAATGCTCTATAGTCAATAAAATACTGTCCCTGTCAAGGGTATCAATATTTTTAGTCAGGGAATCCGACCAAGCCACCCCAGCTCTGCACATCCAGGCTGAGGCGATCGCTGGTCGCAGTATAACACCAGTATGTGTGTATATACTTCTTAGGATATTTTCCTTGAGGACGGCCCTATCTGGAGACGGTACCGCCACTTGTTTTGATAAGCGTGTGAGCGCCTTATCCATCCTAAGGGGTGTTTCCCAACGCGCCCTAACTTCTGGCGGGAAAGGGTATACCGCCAATAATTTTCTATCGGGGGAAACCCACGCATCATCACACACTTCATTTAATTTATCTGATTCAGGAAAAACTACAGGTAGTTTTTTCACACCCCAGATAATACCCTTTTTTGTGGTACTTGTAGTATCAGAAATATGTAACACCTCCTTCATTGCCCTTAACAAGTAACGTGTGGCCCTAAAGGAAAATACGTTTGTTTCTTCACCGTCGACACTGAAATCAGTGTCCGTGTCTGTGTCTGTGTCGACCGACTGAGGTAAATGGGCGTTTTAAAGCCCCTGACGGTGTTTGAGACGCCTGGACAGGTACTATTTTGTTTGCCGGCCGTCTCTGTTGACATTATCACGTAATTCCTTGAATAAGCCATCCATTCCGGTGTCGACTCCCTAGAGAGTGACATCACCATTACAGGCAATTGCTCCGCCTCCTCACCAACATCGTCCTCATACATGTCGACACACACGTACCGACACACAGCACACACACAGGGAATGCTCTGATAGAGGACAGGACCCCACTAGCCCTTTGGGGAGACAGAGGGAGAGTTTGCCAGCACACACCAAAAACGCTATAATTATACAGGGACAACCTTTATATAAGTGTTTTTCCCTTATAGCATTTTAATATATATAGTCATATCGCCAAATAAGTGCCCCCCCTCTCTGTTTTAACCCTGTTTCTGTAGTGCAGTGCAGGGGAGAGCCTGGGAGCCTTCCCACCAGCATTTCTGTGAGGGAAAATGGCGCTGTGTGCTGAGGAGAATAGGCCCCGCCCCCTTTTCGGCGGGCTTCTTCTCCCGTTTTTCTGAGACCTGGCAGGGGTTAAATACATCCATATAGCCCCCAGGGGCTATATGTGATGTATTTTTAGCCAGAATAAGGTACTATCATTGCTGCCCAGGGCGCCCCCCCCAGCGCCCTGCACCCTCAGTGACCGCTGCTATGAAGTGTGCTGACAACAATGGCGCACAGCTGCAGTGCTGTGCGCTACCTTATGAAGACTGAAAAGTCTTCTGCCGCCGGTTTCTGGACCTCTTCATTTTTCGGCATCTGCAAGGGGGTCGGCGGCGCGGCTCCGGGACGAACCCCAGGGTGAGACTTGTGTTCCGACTCCCTCTGGAGCTAATGGTGTCCAGTAGCCTAAGAAGCCAATCCATCCTGCACGCAGGTGAGTTCACTTCTCTCCCCTAAGTCCCTCGATGCAGTGAGCCTGTTGCCAGCAGGACTCACTGAAAATAAAAAACCTAACAAAACTTTTACTCTAAGCAGCTCTTTAGGAGAGCCACCTAGATTGCACCCTTCTCGGCCGGGCACAAAAATCTAACTGAGGCTTGGAGGAGGGTCATAGGAGGAGGAGCCAGTGCACACCACCTGATCCTAAAAGCTTTTACTTTTGTGCCCTGTCTCCTGCGGAGCCGCTAATCCCCATGGTCCTGACGGAGTCCCCAGCATCCACTTAGGACGTCAGAGAAAAAGGGACGCTGTGTGCCGAAATGTGTAAAAAGGGGACGCTGTCTGCCGTAATGTGTAAAAAATGGGACGCTGTCTGCCGTAATGTGTAATAAATAGGACGCTGTCTGCCGTAATGTGTAAAAAAGGGGACGCTGTCTGTCGTAATGTGTAAAAAGGGCACACTGTCGTAATGTGTAAAAAGGGGACGCTGTCTGCCGTAATGTGTAAAAAGGGGGACGCTGTCTGCCGTAATGTGTAAAAAAGGGGAAGCTGTCCGCCATAATGTGTAAAAGGGTCTCTACATGGTGTAGTGGTACTGCCGTGCGGCGTAATTTGAATAATGAAGACTACTGTGCACCGTTATATGAATTGGTATTATTTTGTGGCCACCCTCCCTTCCCCACGAAGCCATGCCCCTATTTTTTTGTTTTACATAGAGGGGCGGGGCTCCGATGCCATTTCTTGCACACAGCACTAAAATGACTAATTACGGCACTGTTGCTAGGTATCCATTTCTCTGGCCCTTAGCAGGTCCCCCTCACCAGATCCTCTACAGGGGTGAGGCGGTGGACTTAGATGGGGGATGGGCCCAAAGCATTTTGTCACACATGGACCCACCGCTCGCTAGTTCCGCCACTGCCGTCACCGTCTGCAGTGTCAGAGTCGGTGTCTGTGTCATCCTGCAATATTGCAAGTGCACGTTTCTGAGAATGAATCGCAGGGGACCCCGAGGAGGCAGTATCAGACCAAACAACCATAGAGGACTGGAGGACCTGAGTGGCGTGCTCAGTCCTAGCAACTCTATCAGAAATCTGGGAAATAGTCCACCTCAGAGAGACTAACCATTCTGGCTCTCTAGCAGGGATCTGCGCTAAAACTGTGCAATCCTGATTACATGGAATGGAGTCCTCTTGTGAGGATAAATCCTCTGCAGCATATGATACATTGTCCCTAGACATGTTACCCCCCCCCCCCCCCACACACACACACACAACACCCCACAAACACACAGGCTATTATGAAGGCAGAGTTTCCCCCCAAAGAATGGCAGAGAGACACAGAGCGCTATTAAAGGTATAGGGAGTCCCTAACCAGCGCTGACTGTGTCCCTTAATAGGTGACATAGTCTGTATACAGCTCCCCCCTTCTACAACCCCCTTGGTACAGTACAGATAGCTGGAGATTGCTTTGGAGGAACTTAGATCCACTTGGCAGTGAGAGCAGGCAGGAAAAATGGCGCTGAACGCTGCTGGGTCCGCTCTGAGGAGAAGCTCCGCCCCCTTCAATGGCGCCGGCTTCCCTGTAAAGAGATTATACTGGCCTGGAGGAACAGTGGCTGACCGGGATCCGCAGACCCCATCAAGAGATGACCAGTGTGGGATCTGGAGCAGGCCCAGGACGCTCCCCCCAGCGCCGCACCAAGGTACACTGAGCCGCCAAGGAGCGCAGTCAAGGCCGCGCTCCCACCCTAATAGCCGCCCTCTTCACACTGTGCCCCCAGCTTGCAAGGGAAAAAAAGTAACTAACTCGCCATGTTCAGCATCTGGGGGGGTGGCGGCCGGCTGCTGGGGCGAGCGTTCCCCTGTGGTGGGGCGCGATCGGACCCCCCGGAGCTAACGTCCAGTCAGCGGAAGCAGTGGCTCAGGACCCTGCGGGGCGGACACTGCTCCCCCCCCCCCCAGTCCCACGCTGCAGGGGGGCTGTCGCCAACAGCCTCCCTGTTATACAAAAAATCCTGAAAGAATGAAATAAAACTCTTTCACCAGAGAACTCAGTAGAGCTCCCCTAGCTGTGACCGGCTCCTCCGGGCACATTTTCTAAACTGAGTCTGGTAGGAGGGACATAGAGGGAGGAGCCAGCCCACACTATTAAACTCTTAAAGTGCCAATGGCTCCTGGTGGACCCGTCTATACCCCATGGTGCTAATATGGACCCCAGCATCCTCTAGGACTTAAGAGAAATATTTATTTTAATATTATTACCAGTTATTTATATAGCGCAAACATATTCCGCAGTGCCTTATAGAGTATATTTTGGCCATTCACATCAGTCCCTGCCCCAGTGGAGCTTACAATCTATATTCCCTACCACATATACATGCAAAAACATTCACGCTAGGGTCAATTTTGTTTTTGGAGCCAATTAACCTATCAGTATATTTTTGGATTGTGGGAGAAAACTGGAGTACATTGAGGAAACCCGCGTAAGCACAGGGAAAATAGGATTTTGGTACCTACCGGTAAATCCTTTTCTCGTAGTCCGTAGAGGATGCTGGGGTCCACATTAGTACCATGGGGTATAGAAGGGTCCACCAGGAGCGACTGGCACTTTAAGAGTTAAGAGTGTGGGCTGGCTCCTCCCTCTATGCCCCTCCTACCAGACTCAGTCTAGAAACTGTGTCCGAGGAGACGACATACTTCGAGAGAAGGACTTAACACAGAAATAGGACAAACAGAGTCCGACTTCCTGTGACGAGAGGTTCTCTTCACATAAATCTTCAGAGCCCTCACAACATCCAAGGACTTTGAAGTAATCGAGGAGTCAGTAGCCACTGGCACTACAATAGGTTGGTTGATATGAAATGCTGACACAACCTTTGGAAGGAACTGCTGACGAGTCCGGAGCTCAGCTCTATCCTCATGGAAGATCAAGTAAGGGCTTTTGCATGACAAAGCCCCCAGCTCAGAGACACGTCTAGCAGAAGCTAAGGCCAACAAAGTGACCGCCTTCCATGTAAGAAATTTGACCTCAACCTCCTGTAGAGGCTCAAACCAATCAGACTGGAGGAACTGCAACACCACGTTAAAGTCCCAAAGCGCCGTAGGCGGTACAAAGAGAGGTTGGATGTGCAGAACTCCCTTCAAAAAGGTCTGAACCTCAGGGAGGACAACCAATTGCTTCTGAAAGAAAATGGATAGGGCTGAAATCTGGACCTTCACAGATCCCAACCTCAGCCCCATATCCACTCCTGACTGCAGGAAGAGGAGGAAACGTCCCAGTTGAAATTCCACCGCAGGAAACTTCTTGGACTCACACCAAGAAACATATTTCTTCCAAATACGATGGTAATGTTTTAACGTTACCCCTTTCCTAGCCTGTATGAGGGTAGGAATAACATCTTTCGGAATACACTTCTGAGCAAGAATCAGGCGCTCAACTTCCATGCCGTCAAACATAGCCGCGGTAAGTCTTGATAGGCGAACGGCCCCTGCTGTAGCAGGTCCTCCCGAAGAGGAAGAGGCCTTGGCTCTTCTTGCAATTGATTCAGAAGGTCCGCGTACCAAGCCCTTCTTGGCCAGTCTGGGGCAATGAGAATCGCTTGAACCCTTATACTCCTTATGAGCTTTAGGATTATTGGGATTAGTGGGAGAGGTGGAAACACGTACACTGACTGGAACACCCACGGAGACACCAGGGCGTCCACTGCCACTGCCTGTGGGTCCCTCGACCTGGAACAATAACGCCGAAGCTTCTTGTTGAGATGAGAGGCCATCATGTCTATTTGGGGTAGACCCCAAAGATCTGTTACCTCCTTAAACACCTCCGGATGGAGACCCCACTCTCCCGGATGGAGATCGTGACTGCTGAGGAAGTCTGCTTCCCAGTTGTCTACTTCCGGAATGAAGATGGCTAACAGCGCCAGCGCGTGCTTTTCCATCCAGAGGAGTATTCTTGTGGCCTCTGACATTGCCGCTCTGCTCTTTGTTCCGCCCTGTCAGTTTATGTAAGCCACCGTTGTTACGTTGTCCGACTGCACTTGAATGGCCCGGCTTCTTAGAAGAGGGGCCGCCTGAAGAAGACCGTTGTAGACGGCTCTAAGTTCCAGAATGTTGATGGGCAGGCCGGCTTCCAGGTTTGGCCACCATCCTTGGAAGGTCACCCCTTGAGTGACTGCTCCCCAGCCCCGGAGGCTCACATCCGTTGTTAGCAGGACCCGGTCCTGAATCCCGAACCTGTGGCCTTCCAGGAGGTGAGGCAATTGGAGCCACCAGAGGAGTGAAATCCTTGACCTTCGTGACAGACGAATTCCCTGATGCATGTGGAGGTGAGATCCCGACCACTTGTCCAGGAGGTCCAGTTGGAAGGTCCGAGCATGAAACCTCCCGTACTGGAGAGCCTCGTAGGAGGCCACCATCTTTCCCAATAGGCGAATGCATTGATGCACCGACACCCGGGGTGGCTTCAAGACATCCCGGACCATGGATTGGATCACCAATGCCTTGTCCCGCGGAAGAAACACCCACTACACTTCCGTATCCAGGATCATTCCCAGAAATGACAATTTCTGGGTTGGTTCCAAATGTGACTTTGGAAAATTCAGAATCCACCCGTGACTCTGGAGCAGTCGCATTGTGAGAACAATGGACTGCAGCAGCTTCTCTCTGGATGATGCCTTTATCAGGAGATCGTCCAGATAAGGAATGATGTTCACACCTTGCTTGCGGAGTAGCATCATCATTTCCGCCATTACCTTGGTAAACACACTCGGTGCTGTTGAGAGGCCGAATGGCAGGGCCTGGAACTGAAAATGACAGTCCAGCAATGCGAAGCGGAGATAAGCCTGATGCGGCAGCCAGATCGGAATGTGAAGGTACGCATCCTTGATATCCAGTGACACCAGGAATTCCCCCTCTTCCAGACATCACCGCCCTGAGAGACTCCATCTTGAACTTGAACTCCTTTAGAAAGGGGTTCAATGATTTTAGGTTCAGAATGGGCCTGACCGAACCATCCGGTTTCGGTACCACGAAAAGGTTCGAATAGTAACCCTTTGTCAGCATGTGCGGTGGTACCGGCACAATGACCTGTGCCTCCACCAGCTTTTGGACAGCGTCTTGAAGCACTGTGCTGTCCTCCAACAGAGTTGGTAAGCCCGACCTGAAAAAACGATGAGGAGGGAGACTTTGAAATTCCAGCCTGTATCCCTGAGACACAATATCTACTACTCAGGGATCCAGGCCGGACGATACCCAGACATGACTGAACTGTCTGAGTCTCGCTCCCACAGGCCCCACCTCCGGGCCTTCCCGTCTACCGTCATGCGGAGGACTTTGGGGTACCTGAAGCAGGCTTTTGTTCCTGTGAACCTGCAGTGACAGGCTTCTTGGATTTAACCTTACCTCCCTTGAAGAAGGTATTAGTGGGACGTAATATGGTACCCGAAGCAGTGTACATTGATTTCAGAGTATTATCAATTTTCCTATCTGCCGGCTCCTTTAAGGCGGTAGATCCCGGTACAGGTAAAACCACCTTTTTTGAGAGTCTGGATACAGATGCGTCAACAATTGGCAGGTTTTCCCACTTTTTCCTATCCTCCTCAGGGAAAGGAAAAGCTACCAGAATCCTCTTAGGGATCTGAAAATAAGAATTTACTTACCGATAATTCTATTTCTCGGAGTCCGTAGTGGATGCTGGGGTTCCTGAAAGGACCATGGGGAATAGCGGCTCCGCAGGAGACAGGGCACAAAAAGTAAAGCTTTCCGATCAGGTGGTGTGCACTGGCTCCTCCCCCTATGACCCTCCTCCAGACTCCAGTTAGGTACTGTGCCCGGACGAGCGTACACAATAAGGGAGGAATTTTGAATCCCGGGTAAGACTCATACCAGCCACACCAATCACACTGTACAACCTGTGATCTGAACCCAGTTAACAGTATGATAACAGCGGAGCCTCTGAAAAGATGGCTCACAACAACAATAACCCGATTTAGTTAGCAATAACTATGTACAAGTATTGCAGATAATCCGCACTTGGGATGGGCGCCCAGCATCCACTACGGACTCCGAGAAATAGAATTATCGGTAAGTAAATTCTTATTTTCTCTATCGTCCTTGTGGATGCTGGGGTTCCTGAAAGGACCATGGGGATTATACCAAAGCTCCCAAACGGGCGGGAGAGTGCGGATGACTCTGCAGCACCGAATGAGAGAACTCCAGGTCCTCTTTTGCCAGGGTATCAAATTTGTAGAATTTTACAAACGTGTTCTCCCCCGACCACGTAGCTGCTCGGCAAAGTTGTAATGCCGAGACCCCTCGGGCAGCCGCCCAAGATGAGCCCACCTTCCTTGTGGAATGGGCCTTAACAGATTTAGACTGTGGCAGGCCTGCCACAGAATGTGCAAGTTGAATTGTGCTACCAATCCCACGAGCAATCGACTGCTTAGAAGCAGAAGCACCCAGCATTGTTGGGTGCATACAGGATAAACGGCAAGTCAGATTTCCTGACTCCAGCCAACCTGGAAACTATATTTTCAGGGCCCTGATAACATCCAGCAACTTGGAGTCCTCCAAGTCCCTAGTAGCCGCAGGTACCACAATAAGCTGGTTCAGGTGAAACGCTGACACCACCTTAAGGAGAAACTGGGGACGAGTCCGCAGCTTTGCTCTGTCCGAATGGACAATCAGATATGGCTTTGTGAGATAAAGCCGCCAATTCTGACACTCGCCTGGCCGAGGCCAGGACCAACAGCATGGTCAATTTCCATGTGAGATATATCAAATCCACAGATTTGAGTTGTTTAAACCAATGTGATTTTTTTAGGAATCCCAAAACTACGTTGAGATCGCCCAGTGCCACTGGAGACATCAAAGGGGCTGTATATGCAGTACTCCCTTAACAACTTCTGGACTTCAGGAACTGAAGCCAATTTCTTTCTGGAAGAAAATCAACAGGCCGAAATTTGAACCTTAATGGACCCAATTTGAGACCCATAGACACTCCTGTTTGCAGGAAATGTAGAAATTAACCTAGTTGAAATTCTTCCGTGGAGCCTTTCTGGACTCACACCCTGGCACATATTTTCACCTAAGTGGTGATAATGTTGTGCGGTCACCTCCTTCCTGGCTCTGACCAGGGTAGGGATGACCTCTTCCGGAATGCCTCTTTCCCTTAGGATCCGGCGTTCACCCGCCTTGGCGTCAACGCAGCTACGGTAAGTCCCGGAACAGACACGGTTCTTGCCGAATCAAGACCCTTCTTAGTATCTCTTGAAGTTCCGGGAACCAAGTCCTTCTTGGCCAAACCGGAGCCACGAGTATAGTTCTTACTCCTCTCCTTCCTATCATTTTCAATACATTGGGTATGAAAAGCAGAGGATGGAACACATACACCGACTGGTACACCGACGGTGTTACCAGAGCGTCCCAGCTATTGCCTGAGTGTCTCTTGACCTGGCGCTTCAGGTGGGACGCCATCATAACCACCTTTGGTCTTTCCCAACGGTTTACAATCATGTGGAAACTTCCAGATTAAGTTTCCACTTTTCCGGGTGGAATTCATTTATGCTGAGGAAATCTTCCCAGTTGCCCACTCCCGGAATGAACACTGCTGACAGTGTTATCACATGATTTTCCGCCCAGCGAAGAATCCTTGCTGTCATTGCCCTCCTGCTTCTTGTGTCGCCCCGTCTGATAACGTGGGCGACCGCCATGATGATGACCTACTGGATCAGCACCGGTTGACTTTGAAGCAGGAGTCTTCCTAGGCTCAGAGCATTGTAAATTGCCCTTAGCTCCAGTATATTCATGTGGAGAGAAGTCTCCAGACTTGACCACACTTCCTTGGAAATTTTTTCCCTGTGTGACTACTCCCCAGCCTCTCAGGCTGGTATCCGTGGTCCCCAGAACACAGTCCTGAATGCTGAGTGTGCTGCCCTCTAAAAGATGAGCACTCTGCAGCCCCCACAGAAGAGACACCCTTGTCCTTGGAGACAGGATTATCCGCTGATGCATCTGAAAATGCGATCCGGACCATTCGTCCAGCAAATCCCCTGAGATCTGCCGAATGGAATCGCTTCGTAAGAAGCCACCATTTTTCCCAGGACTCCTGTGCATTGATGCACTGATACTTGGCCTGGTTTTAGGAGGTTTCTGACTAGGTCGAATAACTCCTTGGCTTTTTCCTCCCGGAGGAACACCTTTTTCTGGACTATGCCCAGAATCATTCCTAGGAACAGCAGACGTATCGTCGGAAAACAGCTGCGATTCTTGGAATATTTAGAATCCAGTCGTGCTGTCGTAGAACTACTTTAGATAGTGCTCTTCCGACCTCCAACTGTTCTCTGGAACTTGCCCTTTTCAGGATATCGTCCAAGTAAGGGATAATTTAGATGCCTTTTTTCTTTGAAGAAACATCTTTTCGGCCATTACCTTGGTAAAAGGCCCGGGGTGCCGTGGATAATTCAAACGGCATCGTCTGAAACTGATATTGACAGTTCTGTACCACGAACCAGAGGTACCCTTGTTGAGAAGGGCAAATTTGGACATGGAGGTAATCCTTGATGTCCAGGGACACCATATAGTCCCCTTTTTTCCGGTTCGCTATCACTGCTCTGAGTGACTCCATCTCGATTTGAACCTTTTATGTAAGTGTTCAAAGATTTCAGTTTAGACTATGTCTCACCAAGCCGTCTGGCGTCAGTACCACAATATAGTGTGGAAAAATAATACCCTTTTCCTTGTTGTAGGAGGGGTACTTTGATTATCACCTGCTGGATATACAGCTTGTGAATTGTTTCCAATGCTGCCTCCCTGTCGGAGGGAGCCGTTGGTAAAGCAGACTTCAGAAACCTGCGAGGAGAAGATGTCTCGACTCTCCAATCTGTACCCCTGGGATAATACTTGTACTATCTAGGGGTCAACCTGCGAGTGATCCCACTGCGCGCTGAGACTCTTGAGACTACCCCCCCACCTTGAGTCCGCTTGCATGGCCCCAGCGTCATGCTGAGGACTTGGCAGACGCGGTGGAGGGCTTCTTTTCCTGGGAAGGGGCTGCCTGCTGCAGTCTACTTCCCTTACCTCTATGTCTGGGCAGATATGACTGGCCTTTTGCCTGCATGCCCTCATGGGAAAGGAAGGATTGAGGCTGAAAAGACGGTGTCTTTTTCAGCTGAGATGTAACTTGGGGTAAAAAGGTTGGATTTCCCAGCTGTTGCCGTGGTCCCCAGGTCCGATGGACCGACCCCAACTAACTCCTTCCCTTTATACGGCAATACTTCCATGTGCCGTATGGGATCTGTATCACCTGACCACTGTCGTGTCCATGACATCTTCTGGGTGATATGGACAACGTACTTATCTTGATGCCAGAGAGCAAATATCCCTCTGTGCATCTCACGTACATATATATAGAATGCATCCTATTAAATGCTCTATATGAATAAAATATTTTCAGTCAGGGAATCCGACCAAGCCAACCCAGCACTGCATCTCCAGGCTGATGGCGATCGCTGGTCGCAGTATAACCACCGTATGTGTGTATATACTTTTTTGGGATATCTTTCCAGCTTCCTATCAGCTGGCTCCTTGAGGGCGGCCGTATCTGGAGACGGTAACGCCACTTGATAAGCGTGTGAGCGCCTTATCACCCTAAGGGGTGTTTCCCAACGCGCCCTAATTTCTGGCGGGAAAGGGTATAACGCCAATATTTGCTATCGGGGTAACCCCACGCATCATCACACACTTCATTTTATTTTATCTGATTCAGGAAAAACTACAGGTAGTTTTTTCACTCCCACATAATACCCTTTTTTGTGGTACTTGTAGTATCAGAAATATGCAACACCTCCTTCATTGCCCTTAACGTGTGGCCCTAATGAGAAATACGTTTGTTTATTCACCGTCGACACTGGATTCAGTGTCCGTGTCTGTGTCTGTGTCGACCGACTGAGGTAAATGGGCGTTTTTAACGCCCCTGACGGTGTTTCTGAGACGCCTGGACCGGTACTAATAGTTTGTCGGCCGTCTCACGTCGTCAACCGACCTTGCAGCGTGTTGACATTCTCACGTAATTCCCTAAATAAGCCATCCATTCCGGTGTCGACTCCCTAGAGAGTGACATCACCATTACAGGCAATTTCTCCGCCTCCTCACCAACATCGTCCTCATACATGTCGACACACACGTACCGACACACAGCACACACACCGGGAATGCTCTGACAGAGGACAGGACCCACACTAGCCCTTTGGGGAGACAGAGGGAGAGTTTGCCAGCACACACCAAAACGCTATAATTATATAGGGACAACCTTATATAAGTGTTTTCCCTTATAGCATCTTTATATATATCTCAATATCGCCAAAATCAGTGCCCCCCCTCTCTGTTTTAACCCTGTTTCTGTAGTGCAGTGCAGGGGAGAGCCTGGGAGCCTTCTCTCCAGGCTTTCTGTGAGAGAAAATGGCGCTGTGTGCTGAGGAGATAGGCCCCGCCCCTTTTTCGGCGGGCTCGTCTCCCGCTATTTAGTGAATCTTGGCAGGGGTTAAATATCTCCATATAGCCTCTGGGGGCTATATGTGAGGTATTTTTCGCCAAAAAAGGTTTTCATTTGCCTCCCAGGGCGCCCCCCTCCCAGCGCCCTGCACCCTCAGTGACTGCCGTGTGAAGTGTGCTGAGAGGAAAATGGCGCACAGCTGCAGTGCTGTGCGCTACCTTTAGAAGACTGCAGGAGTCTTCAGCCGCCGATTCTGGACCTCTTCTTACTTCAGCATCTGCAAGGGGGCCGGCGGCGCGGCTCCGGTGACCATCCAGGCTGTACCTGTGATCGTCCCTCTGGAGCTGATGTCCAGTAGCCAAGAAGCCAATCCATCCTGCACGCAGGTGAGTTCACTCCTTCTCCCCTAAGTCCCTCGTTGCAGTGATCCTGTTGCCAGCAGGACTCACTGTAAAATAAAAAAACCTAAGCTAAACTTTCTCTAAGCAGCTCTTTAGGAGAGCCACCTAGATTGCACCCTTCTCGGCCGGGCACAAAAATCTAACTGGAGTCTGGAGGAGGGTCATAGGGGGAGGAGCCAGTGCACACCACCTGATCGGAAAGCTTTACTTTTTGTGCCCTGTCTCCTGCGGAGCCGCTATTCCCCATGGTCCTTTCAGGAACCCCAGCATCCACAAGGACGATAGAGAAACTTCTTTTCAGGATCCACCCAGGCCTTTTCAAATATAGCATTCAGCACTTTTGATGCAGGGAAGGTTAGTGAGGCTTTCCTGTTTTCAGTGAAAAAACGAGTTTTATGGTAAGAACTTACCTTTGTTAAAACTCTTTTTTTTGCGAGGTACACTGGGCTCCACAAGGAAAGACATAGGGGTGTAGAGTAGGATCTTGACCTGAGGCACCAACAGGCTCAAAAGCTTTGACTGTTCCCAAAATGCATAGCGCCGCCTCCTCTATAACCCCGCCTCCCTGCACAGGAGCTCAGTTTTTAGTTAACCAGCCCAATGCAGTAGCAGGAAAAGAGACGACAACGGTTAGTAGCCACATACACCACACTCTCACGACAGGAGAAGTGTTAGCGGCTAATGCCATACCAACCCAAAGAAGCTAAGTGCGTCAGGGTGGGCGCCTTGTGGAGCCCAGTGTACCTCGCAGAAAGAGTTTTAACAAAGGTAAGTTCTTACCATAAAACTCGTTTTCTGCTGCAGGGTACACTGGGCTCCACAAGGAAAGACATAGGGGATGTCCTAAAGCAGTTCCTTATGGGAGGGGAAGCACTGTAGCGGGCACAAGAACCCGGCGTACAAAGGAAGCATCCTGGGAAGCGGCCGCATCGAAAGCATAGAACCTTATAAACGTGTTCACAGAGGACCACGTAGCCGCCTTGCACAATTGTTCAAGGGTCGCACCATGGCGGGCCGCCCAAGAAGGTCCAACAGACCGAGTAGAATGGGCCGTAATGTGAGCAGGAGCTGACATACCAGCCCTCACATAAGCATGTGCAATCACCATTCTAATCCATCTGGCCAAAGTCTGCTTGTGAGCAGGCCAGCCCCGTTTGTGAGACCCAAACAGAATAAAGAAAGAATCAGATTTCCTAATAGAAGCAGTTCTCTTCACATAGATACGGAGAGCCCGTACCACATCCAAAGACCGCTCTTTGGGAGACAGATCAGGAGAGACAAAGGCCGGTACCACAATTTCCTGATTAAGGTGGAACGAAGAAACCACCTTAGGCAAATAACCAGGACGAGTCCTAAGAACTGCCTGGTCACGGTGAAATATCAGATATGGGGAACTACAAGACAAGGCACCCAAATCCGACACTCTTCTAGCTGAAGCAATAGCCAGCAGAAACACCACCTTAAGGGAAAGCCACTTAAGATCGGCTGAACCAAGAGGTTCAAACGGAGACTCTTGTAACGCCACCAAAACCACCGACAAGTCCCAAGGAGCCACAGGCGGGACATAGGGAGGTTGGATACGCAACACACACTGAGTGAAGGTATGCACATCAGGTAAGGTCGCAATCTTTAATTGGAAAAGGCAAGAGAAAAAGACAAAAAAACCTTGTTTGGGAGCACTCATTTGTAATGATAAGAATAGTATGTATAGTGAAAAATATTAAGACATAACCTTTATTTAATCCTTAAATAAAAGAACTTTTGGACAGAAAATTGGGACTCGTGTGTGGTATTAGCTGTTTATAAAAATCTTGTTTAACCTTTTTAGCAAATGAGGTACAAGATAATTGAAATGGTGAAAATATCAATGGGGTGGTGGGGTATACCAAATGGTCTCTTAGAATACAGGGTATCCAGAAGATCACTGTGCTTGCCTGAATTAAGGATATCAATGATAGGACAATATAGGCAACAATCTGAGTTTGGTCAAGGTAGATCTCAAGGGGAATGTGAAAAGGGTGGAGCAAGGAGTGTAATGGGGCTTCCCTTAGTGGAAGAGAGGGGGGGGGGGTTATGTGTGGGTTTGGGGCCTGGGGGGTACAGGGGCCCACTGCACCTGGTATTCTCAGGAGGTTTCCCGTCCTAGTACTGGCCAGGCCATGCCTGCTTAGCTTCCGAAATCAGACAAGATCGGGCATATTCAGGGTAGTATGGCAGTGGGCCGTTATTGGAAGCAAAGGAGAGGAAGAGACACTTCTATTTTCTGTACTTTAATGAATCAATACCATGATGGTCTGAGATGGTTTTTCCAGATGAGAGAGTGTGTATGGGGTTTTATGGGATATAGGGCAGGTTTATCCTTTAAAAATGGCCCACTGCACCTGGTATTCTCAGGAGGTTCCCCTTCCTAATACTGACCAGGCCATACCTGCTTAGCTTCCGAGATCGGACAAGATCGGGCGTATTCAGGGTAGTATGGCCGTGGGCCGTTAATAAAGGGGAAGGGAAGGTCACACTCTCCTTACTGTACTTTACATAAATCAGGACCAAAAAATGGTATGAAATGGTAATTCCTGATTTAAAAACCACATCGACAAGGCAGATATTTGAACCTAAGCAAGGCCTAAGTCCAGGCCTTGCTGAAGAAAAAACTTGGCTGTACTAAACTTGGAAGCGTCATAATTGTTAGATGCGCACCAAACAAAGTAAGAATGCCAAACCCTATGGTAAATACGAGCAGAAGCCGGTTTCCGGGCCTGCAACATAGTTTGAATGACCGCCTCAGAAAACCCTTTAGCCCTCAAGACGGAAGCTTCAAGAGCCACGCCGTCAAAGACAGCCGGGCCAGGTCCTGGTAGACACAGGGGCCCTGAACGAGGAGGTCTGGGCGTTGTGGAAGTAGAATTGGACGCTCTGACGATAGGCCCTGCAGGTCTGAGAACCAGTGCCGTCTGGGCCACGCTGGAGCTATAAGAAGCAGAATTCCTCTTTCTTGCTTGAATTTCCGAAATGCCCTGGGCAGGAGTGACACCGGAGGGAACACGTACGGCAGTCGAAACCTCCACGGCACCGCCAGCGCATCCACGAATGCTGCTTGAGGATCCCTCATCCTTGCTCCGAAGCCCGGAACCTTGTGATTGTGTCGAGACGCCATCAGATCTACGTCTGGAAGGCCCCACTTTTCCACTAGGAGTTGAAACACTTCTGGATGGAGGCCCCACTCTCCGGCGTGTACGTCCTGACGACTGAGAAAGTCCGCTTCCCAATTCAGGACTCCCGGAATTAATATTGCCGACATAGCCGGTAGATGGCATTCCGCCCAATGTAGAATCCATGAGACTTCCTTCATTGCCAAACGACTTCGAGTGCCGCCTTGCTGATTTATGTAAGCCACTGTGGTGGCATTGTCCGACTGTACTTGAACAGGACGGTTCTGAATTAAATGCTGGGCCAGGTTCAACGCATTGAAGACCGCCCGCAATTCCAGAATGTTGATCGAGAGGAGAGATTCCTCCTTGGTCCACCGACCCTGAAGGGAGTGTTGCTCCAGCACCGCTCCCCAACCTCTTAGACTGGCATCTGTCGTCAACAGGACCCAGTCGGATATCCAGAAGGGACGGCCCCTAGCACAATCGTTGGTCCTGGAGCCACCAGTGCAGCGACAGACGGACCTCCGGAGTCAATGAGATCATGTGAGACCTGATCCGGTGAGGCAGGCCGTCCAACTTGGCTAGAATCAGCCTCTGGAGGGGGCGAGAATGGAATTGAGCATACTCCACCATGCCGAATGCTGATACCATAAGGCCCAGCACCTGCATTGCCGAATGTATCAACAGTTGCGGACGAGAAAGGAAGCAACGAATCCTGTCCTGAAGCTTCAGGACTTTCTCCTGAGACAAGAACAACCGCTGGTTGTGAGTGTCCAATAGCGCTGCCAGGTGCACCATGCTCTGAGCAGGGACCAGGTAGGATTTCTTCCAGTTGATGAGCCACCCGTGGGCTTGTAGAAACTGGACAGTCATATCCAGATGACGTAGGAGAAGTTCTGGGGAATTTGCCAGGATTAACAAATCATCCAGAGACGGCAGTATCCTGACCCCTTGACGGCGGAGTACCACCGCCACACCGCCATAACTTTGGTGAAGACTCGCGGAGCCGTAGTTAAACCAAAAGGTAACGCCCAAAACTGGTAATGGAGGTTGCCAATCGCAAACCTCAGGTATTGCTGATGTGACACTGCTATAGGAATATGCAGGTAAGCATTCTGTATGTCCAGGGAGACCATGTAGTCCCCAGGTTCCAAGGCCAGAACTATAGAGCGAAGGGTTTCCATATGGAACTTGGAAACTTTCACAAACCTGTTCAATGCCTTGAGGTTGAGAATGGGCCGGGAGGACCAATTCGGTTTCGGGACCAGAAACAGCGGAGAATAGTACCCCCGGCCCCTCTGAGCAAGAGGCACCTGTAATACGACTCCTGTATCCAGGAGGGTCTGTACCACCGAATGTAGAGTGTTTGCCTTTGTCTGGGCCAACGGGACGTCTGTCCGGCAAAATTGATGAGGGGGTCGGTTTTTGAAGGCTAAGGCGTAACCTCGAGTGACGACTTCCCGTTCCCAGGCATCTGAAGTGGTCTTCAACCATTCCTGGGTATACCCTAGAAGCCGGCCCCCCACCCTGGGATCCCCCAGGGGGAGGCCCGCCCCGTCATGCGGCAGGCTTATCGGTCTTGGAAGCTGGCTGACGGGCGGCCCAGGCTCTTTTGGGCTTCGGCTTACCAGGTTTGGAAGTGCGGGCCTGCTTGTTGTACGCCTGACCTTTTGCTTTACCTGAAGGACGAATATAATGAGAAGCTGTGACAATATATGACAAGCATTGTCTAACATGGTCAGAAGAGATTTCAGTTTCTAACTCTAGGGCCCATGCTTCAATAGCCTCTGCAGCCCATGTTGCTGCAATAGTGGGCCTTTGTGCAGCACCCGTGAGGGTGTAAATCGCTTTCAGACAACCCTCCACACGTTTATCCATAGGCTCTTTTAGAGACGTGACGGTAGTGACAGGTAGAGCTGACGAAACCACCATCCTAGCCACATGTGAGTCTACTGGAGGAGGCGTTTCCCAATTTTTAGACAGCTCTGGTGCAAGGGGATAGCGAGCCAGCATCTTCTTTTGAGGCACAAACTTCTTTCCCGGGTTTCCTGACGTATATCCAATAGGTGGTCAGAGTGAGGTAAAACTTGTTTAACCACCTTCTGACGCTTGAATCTATCTGGTTTCTTAGGAGGGGCGGATGGCTCGGGATCATCCGTAATCTGTAAAATTAACTTAATAGCCTCCAAAAGATCAGGAACATCCACATGTGAACTACCCTCCCCATCAGCAGTATCTGTGTCAGAATCTGTGGGGTCAGTGTAAGCGCCATCTTCATCAGACGAGGTGTCAGTGAAAGCAGTGGATTGTGAGGAGATAAGAGCTCGCTTAGAGGACCCCTTGGTCTTAGGCGAGCGATGGTCAGACTTTTTAGTAGTCAAGGACTGGACCAACTTCTTAAATTGAGCAGATCAAATTATCCGCCCACGGCGGGTTAGCTGCGGGGACCACATACGGTTGCACCGGCATAGGAGGTCCCAAAGAAGGTGTTAGTTTAGTAACTAGCCTATGTAGAAGCGTGGAGAAAGTAGCCCATGGTGGGTGATTATGTGCCCCCATTGCCACAGTACCACTGGGGGGCAAGGAGCTCCCAGAACCAGAGCCCACAGCTGCTGTAGTCTCCTCATAGGGATCTGTGGCTTCAGCAACACCGGCAGTGTGTTCAGCCCCAGAACCGTTACCCTCAGAAGCAGACATGATATAACTTGCAGTATCAGGTAACATAGTACAATTGTAAGCAGCACAATACCTCTTGCCCAAACCCCTGCACAGTGTAGTCAGCACAAGCAGAGATACAGGAGAGATATAGTGACTAAAATCACAAAGAAAAAATAAGATTCTACTTACCGGTAAATCTATTTCTCGTAGTCCGTAGTGGATGCTGGGGACTCCGTAAGGACCATGGGGAATAGACGGGCTCCGCAGGAGACAGGGCACTTTAAGAAAGAATCTGGATACTGGTGTGCTCTGGCTCCTCCCTCTATGTCCCTCCTCCAGACCTCAGTTAGAGAAACTGTGCCCGGAAGAGCTGACAGTACAAGGAAAGGATTTTGGAATCCAGGGCAAGACTCATACCAGTCACACCAATCACACCGTATAACTTGTGATAAACTTACCCAGTTAACAGTATGAACAACAACGAAGCATCAGATCAACCCTGATGCAACCAAACATAACACTTATGTAAGCAATAACTATATACAAGTATTGCAGAAGAAGTCCGCACTTGGGACGGGCGCCCAGCATCCACTACGGACTACGAGAAATAGATTTACCGGTAAGTAAAATCTTATTTTCTCTAATATCCTAGTGGATGCTGGGGACTCCGTAAGGACCATGGGGATTATACCAAAGCTCCCAAACGGGCGGGAGTGTGCGGATGACTCTGCAGCACCGAATGAGCAAACACAAGGTCCTCCTCAGCCAGGGTATCAAACTTGTAGAACTTTGCAAAAGTGTTTGAACCTGACCAAGTAGCCACTCGGCAAAGCTGTAATGCCGAGACCCCTCGGGCAGCCGCCCAAGAAGAGCCCACCTTCCTTGTGGAGTGGGCTTTTACTGATTTTGGAAATGGCAATCCAGCCGTAGAATGAGCCAGCTGAATCGTGTTACAGATCAAGCGAGCAATAGTTTGCTTTGCAGCAGGAGCACCCAGCTTGTTGGGTGCATACAGGATAAACAACGACTCAGTCTTCCTGACTCTAGCCGTTCTGGCCACATAAACCTTCAAAGCCCTGACCACATCTAGTAACTCGGAATCCTCCAAGTCACGAGTAGCCACAGGCACCACAATAGGTTGGTTCATATGAAAAGATGACACCACTTTTGGCAGAAATTGTGGACGGGTCTGCAATTCTGCCCTGTCCATATGGAAACCCAGATAGGGGCTTTTATGTGACAAAGCCGCTAATTCTGACACACGCCTAGCTGAAGCCAAGACTAACAGCATGACCACCTTCCAGGTGAGAAATTTTAACTCCACGGTTTTGAGAGGCTCAAACCAGTGTGACTTCAGGAAACTCAACACCACGTTAAGATCCCAAGGTGCCACTGGAGGAACAAAAGGATATGCAGCACTCCCTTTACAAACGTCTGGACTTCAGGAAGAGAAGCCAGTTCCTTTTGAAAGAAAATGGATAGGGCCGAAATCTGGACCTTAATGGAACCCAATTTTAGGCCCAAGGTCACTCCCGACTGTAGGAAGTGAAGGAAACTGCCCAGCTGGAATTCCTCCGTAGGGGCATTCCTGGCCTCACACCAAGCAACATATTTTCGCCATATACGGTGATAATGTTTAGCCGTCACGTCTTTCCTAGCCTTTATCAGCGTAGGAATAACTTCATCCGGAATGCCTTTTTCTGCTAGGATCCGGCGTTCACCACGCCATGCCGTCAAACGCAGCCGCGGTAAGTCTTGGAACAGACAGGGTCCCTGTTGCAACAGGTCCTGTCTGAGAGGCAGAGGCCACGGGTCCTCTGTGAGCATTTCTTGCAACTCTGGATACCAAGTCCTTCTTGGCCAATCCGGAACAATGAGTATTGTTCTCACTCCTCTTTTTCTTATGATTCTCAGCACCTTGGGTATGAGAGGAAGAGGAGGAAATACATAAACCGACTGGAACACCCACGGTGTCACTAGTGCGTCTACAGCTATCGCCTGAGGGTCTCTTGACCTGGCGCAATATCTCTGTAGCTTTTTGTTGAGGCGGGATGCCATCATGTCCACTTGTGGCAGTTCCCACCGACTTGCAATCTGCGCGAAGACTTCTTGATGAAGTCCCCACTCTCCAGCGTGGAGGTCGTGCCTGCTGAGGAAGTCTGCTTCCCAGTTGTCCACTCCCGGAATGAACACTGCTGACAGTGCTCTTACGTGATTCTCCGCCCAGCGAAGAATTCTGGTGGCTTCCGCCATCGCCACCCTGATCCTTGTGCCGCCTTGGCGGTTTACATGAGCCACTGCGGTGATGTTGTCTGACTGAATCAGCACCGATTGGTCGCGAAGCAGGGTCTCTGCTTGACTTAGGGCGTTGTATATGGCCCTTAGTTCCAGGATATTGATGTGAAGGCAAGTCTCCTGACTTGACCACAGACCTTGGAAATTTTTTCCCTGTGTGACTGCCCCCCACCCTCGGAGGCTTGCATCCGTGGTCACCAGGACCCAGTCCTGAATGCCGAATCTGCGGCCCTCGAGAAGGTGAGCACTCTGCAGCCACCACAGAAGAGACACCCTGGCCCTGGGGGATAGGGTGATCATCCGATGCATCTGTAGATGTGATCCGGACCACTTGTCCAACAGATCCCATTGAAAGGTCCTCGCATCGAACCTGCCGAAGGGAATGGCCTCGTACGATGCCACCATCTTTCCCAGGACTCGCGTGCAGTGATGCACCGACACCGGTTTTGGTTTTAAGAGGTCTCTGACCAGTGTCATGAGTTCCTGCGCCTTCTCCGTCGGGAGAAAAACCTTCTTCTGGTCTGTGTCCAGAATCATGCCCAGGAAGGGCAGATGCGTCGTAGGAATGAGCTGCGACTTTGGAATGTTTAGAATCCAGCCGTGCTGTTGTAACACTTCCTGAGAGTGTGCTACGCTGACCAGCAACTGCTCTCTGGACCTCGCCTTTATGAGGAGATCGTCCAAGTATGGGATAATTGTGACCCCCTGCTTTCGCAGGAGCACCATCATTTCCGCCATTACCTTGGTAAATATTCTTGGTGCCGTGGAGAGACCAAACGGCAACGTCTGGAATTGGTAATGACAATTCTGTACCACAAATCTGAGGTACGTCTGATGAGGTGGATAAATGGGGACATGAAGGTATGCATCCTTTACACCATAAAATCCCCCCCTTCCAGGCTTGCGATGACCGCTCTGAGCGATTCCATCTTGAACTTGAACCTTTTCAGGTATATGTTCAGGGATTTTAAATTCAATATGGGTCTGACCGAACCGTCTGGTTTCGGTACCACAAACATGGTCGAATAATAACCCTTTCCATGTTGAAGGAGGGGAACCTTGACCACCACCTGCTGAAGATACAATTTGTGAATTGCAGCTAACACTATTTCGCTCTCTAAGGGGGAAGCTGGCAGGGCCGATTTGAGGTATCGGTGAGGGGGCATCTCCTCGAATTCCAGCTTGTATCCCTGAGACACAATCTCTATTGCCCAGGGATCCACCTGGGAGTGAACCCACTTGTGGCTGAAATTTCGGAGACGCGCCCCCACCGGGCCTAGCTCCGCCTGTGGAGCCCCAGCGTCATGCGGTGGATTTAGTGGAAGCCGGGGAGGACTTCTGTTCCTGGGAACTAGCTGTGTTGTGCAGCTTCTTTCCTCTACCCTTGCCTCTGGCAAGAAAGGACGCACCTCGGACTTTCTTGCCTCTTTGTGAACGAAAGGACTGCATTTGGTAATACGGTGCTTTCTTAGGTTGTGAGGGAACGTATGGCAAAAAATTTGACTTTCCAGCAGTAGCTGTGGAGACCAGGTCCGAGATACCCTCCCCAAACAATTCCTCACCCTTGTAAGGTAAAACCTCCATGTGCCTTTTTGAGTCGGCATCGCCTGTCCATTGCCGAGTCCACAGGACCCTTCTGGCAGAAATTGACATTGCATTTATTCTAGAGCCCAGTAGGCTAATGTTTTTTTTGAGCATCTCTCATATACAGGGCAGCATCTTTTATATGCCCCAGGGTCATTAATATAGTATCCTTGTCTAAGGTATCCAGATCCTCCGACAAGGAATCCGTCCGTGCTGCTACAGCACTACACACCCAGGCCAACGCAATTGCCGGCCTTAGTAAGGTACCTGAATGTGTGTAAATGGACTTAAGGGTACCCTCTTGCTTTCTATCCGCAGCATCTTTTAGGGTGGCCGTATCCTGTGACGGCAGGGCTACCCTCTTGGATAAGCGTGTTAGAGCTTTGTCCACCCTAGGGGAGGATTCCCAGCGTAACCTGTCCGTTGGCGGGAAAGGATACGCCATAAGCATCCGTTTGGAAATCTGCAGTTTTTTATCTGGAGATTCCCAAGCCTTTTCACATAACTCATTTAGCTCATGTGAAGGGGGAAAGGTCACCTCCTGCCTTTTTTCCCCATACATATGAACCCTCTTGTCAGGGACTGGGGTTTCCTCTGTGATGTGCAACACATCCTTCATTGCTATAATCATATAACGGATGGCTTTTGCCAATTTAGGCTGTAACTTTGCATCATTGTCATCGACACTGGAGTCAGAATCCATGTCGGTATCTGTGTCAACAATTTGGGATAGTGGGCGCTTCTGAGACCCTGACGGCCTCTGCGACATAGGATCAGGCATGGGCTGTGACCCCGACTGTCCTAAGGTTTCAACTTTATCCAACCTTTTATGCAAGGAATTAACATTATCATTTAAAACCTTCCACATATCCATCCACTCAGGTGTCGGCGCCGTTGGCGGCGACCCCACATTCATTTGCTCTGCTTCCACATAGCCTTCCTCGTCAAACATGTCGACACAAGCGTACCGACACACCACACACATACAGGGGATGCTCTTTTTAGAAGACAGTTCCCCCACAAGGCCCTTTGGAGAGACAGAGAGAGAGTATGCCAGCACACACCCCAGCGCTATATGTCCCAGGAATCACACAGTAACTTAGTGTTAACCCAGTAGCTGCTGTATATAAAGCTTTTTTGCGCCTAATTTATGTGCTCCCCCTCTCTTTTTACCCTCTTCTACCGTGTTTCTGCAGGGGAGAGCCTGGGGAGCTTCCTCTCAGCGGAGCTGTGGAGAGAAAATGGCGCTGGTTAGTGCTGAGGAAGAAGCCCCGCCCCCTCAGCGGCGGCCTTCTGTCCCGCGTTTGTGTGTATAAAAATGGCGGGGGCTCATGCATATATACAGTGCCCAACTGTATATATGCTGCTTTTTGCCAAGAGGTTCCTAAATTGCTGCCCAGGGCGCCCCCCCCTGCGCCGTGCACCCTACAGTGACAGGAGTGTGTGGGTTTAATGTGGGAGCAATGGCGCACAGCTGCAGTGCTGTGCGCTACCTCAGTTTGAAGACTGGAGTCTTCTGCCACCGCTTTTGAAGTCATCTTGCTTCCGTCACCGGCTTCTGTCTTCCATCTCTGCGAGGGGGACGGCGGCGCGGCTCCGGGATCGGACGACAAAGGGTGAGATCCTGTGTACGATCCCTCTGGAGCTAATGGTGTCCAGTAGCCTAAGAAGCAGCACCTATCTTCAGTGAGTAGGGCTGCTTCTCTCCCCTCAGTCCCACGCTGCAGAGAGTCTGTTGCCAGCAGATCTCTCTGAAATTAAAAAACCTAACAAAATACTTTCTAATAGTAAGCTCAGGAGAGCTTACTAAGTAGCACCCAGCTCGTCCGGGCACAGATTCAAACTGAGGTCTGGAGGAGGGACATAGAGGGAGGAGCCAGAGCACACCAGTATCCAAATTCTTTCTTAAAGTGCCCTGTCTCCTGCGGAGCCCGTCTATTCCCCATGGTCCTTACGGAGTCCCCAGCATCCACTAGGACGTTAGAGAAATACGTATTAAAGTATATCTTGTGAAAATCCTATATAATTCTAAAACCTGACGCACCAAACCCCCTCAGGTTATAGAATATAGGGATAACAAGTTGAGTGAGAGACACGAAATGGAAACCACTCAGCAAGCTAATGCACACACATATAGTCACAGTTAAACAATGCAGAGGTTATTACTAACAATAATACTGCACAGGACCAGCTTATATATAGCTATGTAGTCAATAGATATAACACTGCACAGTAAGAACTGGATGTATATCACAGGGTACTTGTACCAGAGAACCCTGACTAAATGCACTCTTTCTTAACTAACACTGTCTAATTGACATGTAGAATACTTAAGTGTCATGTAAAGTCACAGCGCTGACAACCAGGCGGCTTTACACAGGAGGATTTGCCCAAGCAGTCCCAGGAACAGTGTAGCTGAGAGAAATGGCGCCCAGACACTGACAGGGAGTGAGGGAGAGACAGATATGAAGCTCCAGGGCGGGAACATTTGCTGGAAATGGCGCCCTGGGGCTGGGGGAGGGGCTCCAGGTCTAAGCCTTATCCCCTCTGCTGGCAAAACCTCCAGGTACTGCGGGCTACTCATAAAAAGGTTTTAAGGGAAAACCTGACCTGCACCCATGCCCTGGTGATCTAGTGGGATCGCCTGTACTGCCACAGTGTCCACCGCCAGCGCGCGCGGCCCGCCTCCCACCGACCGCGGCGGATCGCGATAAAGCACGGGTCCCGCGAGCGGGACCCACTCACCACCTCCCGAAGCGCCGCCACGCGATCCCGGTGAGCCCCCGTCATGTGTGCCTGACCATAGAAGAAAACCGGAGCCTCCTGCTGTAGTTATCCGGCAACCAGGGCTCGGTAGTGTACAGCGCCGCTGGGGAGAGATGGAGCTGCAGCAGTGAATGTCACTAGACATGTACACACTGCTACAGCCCTTGAAGTCTTCACTTTTCTTCTCAAAAAAGCTCTTCTTAGGGCTACCCAGAGCAGCCCCTCTGTTATGTGCCTGCTATCTGCAGCACCAACTACAAAACTGAGCTCCTGTGCAGGGAGGCAGGGTTATAGAGGAGGCGGCGCTATGCATTCTGGGAACAGTCAAAGCTTTTGAGCCTGTTGGTGCCTCGGATCAAGATCCTACTCTACACCCCTATGTCTTTCCTTGTGGAGCCCAGTGTACCCCGCAGCAGAAAAGCCTCCTCAACCTGCTCAGGTGTGGTATCATTAACATTTAACACATTCCTGATAGCCTCTATCAACAACTGCACCCCCCTTGCAAGAGATGCGGACCCCCGCAAAACATCCCCATCACCACCTGTAGTGTCAGAATCGGTATCCGTGTCGTCTTGTGTTACCTGCACAAGCGCACGTTTGTGGGGGTATGTAGTGGGGTGACCCGAGGTACCTGACAAGGGCCATAAAGCCATAGAGGACTGCAATACCTAGGTTGCAGATTCATTACTGGCAACCCTGTCAGAAATTTGAGAAATCCAAGTCTTGATAGAGGAAAACCACTCTGGTTCCCTTGCTGGAATCTGTGCTAAACCAGTGCTAACCTGATTACATGGAATGGGATCATCCTGAGAGGATAAATCCTCTGCAGCATATGACACTGTATTTCTGGAAATTGCTGCAGGTGACCACCAAACACACCACACACACACAGGTTGGGGTAAGACAGTGTTTCCCCCCCAAGAATGGCAAGAGAGAGACAGAGATTGGAGCCAACCTACACCAGCGCTTTTTTACAAGGAGAAAACCCTTATCTGCGCTGACTTGTGCTCCTTAATAGGACACACAGTCAATCTATCAGCCTCCCCTCCCTTCTACAACCCCCTGGTACCGTTATACAGTAAGCTGGTGCTGCTGTGGAGGGACCAGAATCTTCCTTCAGCTACTGCATGCAGGAAAATGGCGCCGGAACGCTGCAGGGTCCGCTCTGAGAAGCTCCGCCCCCTTCATGGCACTGTCTTCCCGCTCTTCTGAAGTTTAAACTGGCCTGAGGAGTTGTGCTGGCTGGGATCCCTGGACCCCGACAGGCTTGCTGACCAGTGTGAGGGGTAAGCGCTGGCCCAGGGCGCCCCTCACCGCGTCGCACAGTGTGCCTCTGGTACCGTCCAGGAGCGCGGTTAATACTGCGCACCATCCCCTGTAGCCGCCATCTTCACACCGGCCCCCCGCTTGCTAGGGGGGTCGGTGACTAACTCACCACTTGCTTCAGCTCTGTAAGGGGTCGGCGGCATGCTGCTGGGGCGAGCAGTTCCCATGTGACGGAGACCGATCAGACCCCTCTAGAGCTCAGTGTCCAGTCAGTGGCTCAGACCTCGCAGGGCGGACACTGCTCCCCCCCTTAGTCCCAAGCTGCAGGGAGGGTGTTGCCAGCTGCCTCCCTGTAAAAAAAAAATAAGATTTTACTTACCGATAAATCTATTTCTCGTAGTCCGTAGTGGATGCTGGGACTCCGTAAGGACCATGGGGATAGCGGCTCCGCAGGAGACAGGGCACAAAATAAAAGCTTAAGGATCAGGTGGTGTGCACTGGCTCCTCCCCCTATGACCCTCCTCCAAGCCTCAGTTAGGATACTGTGCCCGGACGAGCGTACATAATAAGGAAGGATATTGAATCCCGGGTAAGACTCATACCAGCCACACCAATCACACCGTACAACTTGTGATCTGAACCCAGTTAACAGTATGATAAACGCAAAGGAGCCTCTGAAAAGATGGCTCACAACAATAATAACCCGAATCTTTGTAACAATAACTATATACAAGTATTGCAGACAATCCGCACTAGGGATGGGCGCCCAGCATCCACTACGGACTACGAGAAATAGATTTATCGGTAAGTAAAATCTTATTTTCTCTGACGTCCTAGTGGATGCTGGGACTCCGTAAGGACCATGGGGATTATACCAAAGCTCCCAAACGGGCGGGAGAGTGCGGATGACTCTGCAGCACCGAATGAGAGAACACCAGGTCCTCCTCAGCCAGGGTATCAAATTTGTAGAATTTAGCAAACGTGTTTGCCCCTGACCAAGTAGCTGCTCGGCAAAGTTGTAAAGCCGAGACCCCTCGGGCAGCCGCCCAAGATGAGCCCACTTTCCTTGTGGAATGGGCTTTTACTGATTTTGGCTGTGGCAATCCTGCCACAGAATGTGCAAGCTGAATTGTACTACAAATCCAACGAGCAATCGTCTGCTTAGAAGCATGAGCACCCAGCTTGTTGGGTGCATACAGGATAAACAGCGAGTCAGATTTTCTGACTCCAGCCGTCCTGGAAACATATATTTTCAAGGCCCTGACAACGTCAAGCAACTTAGAGTCCTCTAAGTCCCTGGTAGCCGCAGGTACCACAATAGGTTGGTTCATGTGAAATGCAGAAACCACCTTAGGTAGAAATTGAGGACGAGTCCTCAATTCCGCCCTGTCAGAATGAAAAATTAAGTAAGGGCTTTTATAGGATAAAGCCGCCAATTCTGACACACGCCTGGCTGAAGCCAAGGCTAACAGCATCGACACCTTCCATGTGAGATATTTTAAGTCCACAGTGGAAAGTGGTTCAAACCAATGTGACTTTAGAAAACTCAACACCACATTGAGATCCCAAGGTGCCACTGGAGGCACAAAAGGAGGCTGTATGTGCAGCACCCCTTTTACAAATGTCTGAACTTCAGGTACTGAAACCAGTTCTTTCTGGAAGAAAATCGACAGGGCCGAAATTTGAACCTTAATGGACCCTAATTTTAGGCCCATAGACAGTCCTGTTTGCAGGAAATGAAAGAAACGACCCAGTTGAAATTCCTCTGTAGGGGCCTTCTTGGCCTCACACCACGCAACATATTTACGCCAAATGCAGTGATAATGTTTTGCGGTTACGTCCTTCCTGGCTTTGACCAGAGTAGGGATGACTTCTTCTGGAATGCCTTTTTCCCTCAGGATCCGGCGTTCAACCGCCATGCCGTCAAACGCAGCCGCGGTAAGTCCTGGAACAGACAAGGCCCCTGCAGTAGCAGGTCCTTTCTTAGAGGTAGAGGCCACGGTTCGTCCGTGAGCATCTCTTGAAGTTCCGGGTACCAAGTCCGTCTTGGCCAATCCGGAACCACGAGTATAGTTCTTACTCCTCTCCTTCTTATGATTCTCAGTACTTTTGGTATGAGAGGCAGAGGAGGGAACACATACACTGACTGGTACACCCACGGCGTTACCAGAGCGTCCACTGCTATTGCCTGAGGGTCCCTTGACCTGGCGCAATATCTGTCCAGTTTTTTGTTTAGACGTGACGCCATCATGTCCACCTTTGGTTTTTCCCAACGGTTTACAATCAGGTGGAAGACTTCTGGGTGAAGTCCCCACTCTCCCGGGTGAAGGTCGTGTCTGCTGAGGAAGTCTGCTTCCCAGTTGTCCACTCCCGGAATGAATACTGCTGACAGTGCTATCACATGATTTTCCGCCCAGCGAAGAATCCTTGCAGCTTCTGCCATTGCCCTCCTGCTTCTCGTGCCGCCCTGTCTGTTTACGTGGGCGACTGACGTGATGTTGTCCGATTGGATCAACACCGCCTGACCCTGAAGCAGAGGTTTTGCTTGACTTAGGGCATTGTAAATGGCCCTTAGTTCCAGAATGTTTATATGAAGAGACGTTTCCAAGCTTGACCACAGGCCCTGGAAATTCCTTCCCTGTGTGACTGCTCCCCAGCCTCTCAGGCTGGCATCCGTGGTTACCAGGATCCAATCCTGAATGCCAAATCTGCGGCCCTCTAGTAGATGAGCACTCTGCAGCCACCACAGGAGAGACACCCTTGTCCTTGGCGACAGGGTTATCCGCTGATGCATCTGCAGATGCGATCCGGACCATTTGTCCAGTAGATCCCACTGAAATGTTCTTGCATGGAATCTTCCGAATGGAATCGCTTCGTAAGAAGCCACCATTTTCCCCAGGACCCTCGTGCACTGATGCACTGAGACCTGTCCTGGTTTTAGGAGGTTCCTGACTAGCTCGGATAACTCCCTGGCCTTCTCCTCCGGGAGAAACACCTTCTTCTGGACTGTGTCCAGAATCATTCCTAGGAACAGTAGACGTGTCGTTGGAATCAGCTGCGATTTTGGAATATTTAGAATCCACCCGTGCTGACGTAACACTACCTGAGATAGTGCTACTCCGACTTCTAACTGTTCCCTGGATCTTGCCCTTATCAGGAGATCGTCCAAGTAAGGGATAATTAAAATGCCTTTTCTTCGTAGAAGAATCATCATTTCGGCCATTACCTTGGTAAAGACCCGAGGTGCCGTGGACAATCCAAACGGCAGCGTCTGAAACTGATAATGACAGTTTTGTACTACAAACCTGAGGTACCCTTGGTGAGAAGGGTATATCGGGACGTGGAGATAAGCATCTTTGATGTCCAGAGACACCATATAGTCCCCTTCTTCCAGGTTTGCTATCACTGCTCTGAGTGACTCCATCTTGAATTTGAACCTTTTTATGTAAGTGTTCAAGGATTTCAGATTTAAAATTGGTCTCACCGAGCCGTCCGGCTTCGGTACCACAAACAGCGTGGAATAATACCCCTTTCCTTGTTGCAGGAGGGGTACCTTGATTATCACCTGCTGGGAATACAGCTTGTGAATGGCTTCCAAAACTGCCTCCCTGTCGGAGGGAGACTTTGGTAAAGCAGACTTCAGGAAACGACGAGGGGGAAACGCCTCGAATTCCAGTTTGTACCCCTGCGATACTACCTGTAGAATCCAGGGATCCATTTGCGAGTGAGCCCACTGCGCGTTGAAATTCTTGAGACGGGCCCCCACCATATCTGAGTCTGCTTGTAAAGCCCCAGCGTCATGCTGAAGACTTGGCAGAAGCAGGGGAGGGCTACTGCTCCTGTGAAGCGGCTGCATGGTGCAGTCTTTTTCCTCTTCCTCTGCCCCGGGGCAGAAAAGAATGGCCTTTTGCTCGCTTGTACTTATGGGAACGAAAGGACTGAGTTTGAAAAGACGGTGTCTTTTTCTGCTGATGTGGAGTGACCTGGGGTAAAAAGGTGGATTTTCCAGCCGTTGCCGTGGCCACCAGGTCCGATAGACCAGCCCCAAATACCTCCTCCCCTTTATACGGCAATACTTCCATGTGCCGTTTGGAATCCGCATCCCCTGACCACTGTCGCGTCCATAACGCTCTTCTGGCAGAGATGGACATAGCACTTACTCTTGATGCCAGGGTGCAAATATCCCTCTGTGCATCACGCATATATAGTAATGCATCCTTTAAATGTTCTATAGTTAACAAAATATTGTCCCTATCCAGGGTATCAATAGTCTCGGTCAGGGAATCCGACCATGCGACTCCAGCACTGCACATCCAGGCTGAGGCGATTGCTGGTCGCAGTATAACACCAGTATGTGTGTATATACTTTTTAGGATATTTTCCAGCCTTCTATCAGCTGGTTCTTTGAGGGTAGCCGTATCAGGAGACGGTAACGCTACTTGTTTTGATAAACGTGTGAGCGCCTTATCTACCCTAGGGGGTGTTTCCCAACGCGCCCTAACCTCTGGCGGGAAAGGATATAATGCTAATAATTTTTTAGAAATTAGCTGTTTTTTATCGGGGGAAACCCACGCTTTTTCACACACCTCATTTATTTCCTCTGACTCAGGAAAAAATATTGGTAGTTTTTTCTCACCCCACATAATACCCTTCTTTGTGGTACTTGTAGTGTCAGAAAGGTTCAATGCCTCTTTCATTGCCGTGATCATGTAACGTGTGGCCCTACTGGACATTACGTTTGTCTCGTCACCGTCGACACTAGACTCAGTATCTGTGTCAGGGTCTGTGTCGACCCACTGAGGTAACGGGCGTTTTAGCGCCCCTGACGGTGTCTGAGACGCCTGGACAGGCACTAATTGATTTGCCGGCTGTCTCATGTCGTCAACAGTTTTTTGCAAATTGCTGACATTATCACTTAATTGTTTAAATACAATCATCCAGTCAGGTGTCGACTCCCTAGGGGGTGACATCACCAACACAGGCAACTGCTCCGCCTCCACATAATTTTCCTCCTCATACATGTCGACACACGCGTACCGACACACAGCACACACACCGGGAATGCTCTGATAGAGGACAGGACCCCACTTAGCCCTTTGGAGAGACAGAGGGAGAGTCTGCCAGCACACACCCAGCGCTATATATATATACAGGGATAACCTTACATAAGTGTTACTCCCTTATAGCTGCTGTTAATATATTTATTTGCTGCCAAACGTGCCCCCCCTTCTCTTTTTTACCCTGATTCTGAAGCAGGACTGCAGGGGAGAGTCAGGGAGCCGTCCTTCCAGCGGAGCTGTGAGGGAAAATGGCGCTTGTGTGCTGAGGAGATAGGCTCCGCCCCTTCACGACGTCCTTATCTCCCGCTTTTTTGTGTAAAATGGCAGGGGATTAAAATACATCCATATAGCCCAGGAGCTATATGTGATGTATTCTGTTTTGCCACCTAAGGTATTCTGTTATATTGCGTCTCAGGGCGCTCCCCCCCCAGCGCCCTGCACCCTCAGTGACCGGAGTGTGAAGTGTGCTGAGAGCAATGGCGCACAGCTGCGGTGCTGTGCGCTACCTTAGTCTGAAGACAGGATGTCTTCTGCCGCCGATTTCACCGGACCTCTTCGTCTCTTCTGGCTCTGTAAGGGGGACGGCGGCGCGGCTCCGGTGACCCATCCAGGCTGAACCTGTGATCGTCCCTCTGGAGCTAGTGTCCAGTAGCCTAAGAAACCCGATCCACTCTGCACTCAGGTGAGTCCGTTTCTTCTCCCCTTAGTCCCACGATGCAGTGAGCCTGTTGCCAGCAGGACTCACTGAAAATAAAAAACCTAACTAAACTTTTATTCTAAGCAGCTCAGGAGAGCCACCTAGATTGCACCCTTCTCGGCCGGGCACAAAAATCTAACTGAGGCTTGGAGGAGGGTCATAGGGGGAGGAGCCAGTGCACACCACCTGATCCTTAAGCTTTTATTTTGTGCCCTGTCTCCTGCGGAGCCGCTATCCCCATGGTCCTTACGGAGTCCCAGCATCCACTAGGACGTCAGAGAAATAGGATTTTAATACCTACCGGTAAATCCTTTTCTCTTAGTCCATAGAGGATACTGGGGACACCATAAGAACCATGGGGTATAGACGGGATCCGCAGGAGACATGGGCACTTTAAGACTTTGAATGGGTGTGAACTGGCTCCTCCCTCTATGCCCCTCCTCCAGACTCCAGTTATAGGAATTTTGCCCAGGGAGACGGACATTTCGAGGAAAGGAATTATTGTTAAACTAAGGTGAGATACATACCAGCTCACACCTCAACACGCCGTACAACATGGCATTTAACAGAACTCCAGACAACGGCATGAACAACGTCAGCAACAGGCTAACTATAACATAACACAACCCGCGTGTAAACATAACTAATAACTGCAGCTAGAGTCCGCAGGATGTCGGGGACACCATAAGAACCATGGGGTTTATACCAAAGCTCTAGAACGGGCGGGAGAGTGCGGATGACTCTGCAGCACCGATTGACCAAACATGAGGTCCTCATCAGCCAGGGTATCAAACTTGTAAAATTTCGCAAAAGTGTTTGAACTCGACCAAGTAGCTGCTCGGCAGAGTTGTAATGCCGAGACCCCGCGGCAGCCGCCCAGGATGAGCCCACCTTTCTGGTAGAGTGGGCCTTCACTGATTTCGGTAACGGCAATCCAGCCGTAGAATGAGCATGCTGAATCATATTACAGATCCAGTGTGCAATAGTCTGCTTGGAAGCAGGCGTTTCAATCTTGTTGGCAGCATACAGGACAAACAGAGCTTCCGTTTTCCTAAGTTGAGCTGTTCTGGCAACATAAATCTTCAAGGCCCTGACAACATCGAGAGATTTTGACTCCGCGAAGGCGTCAGTAGCCACTGGTACCACAATCGGCTGGTTCATGTGGAACGATGAAACCACCTTCGGCAGAAATTTTTGACGAGTCCTCAACTCCGCTCTATCTTCATGGAAGATTAAATAAGGACTCTTGTGAGACAAAGCGCTAACTCAGACATCCGCCTTGCGGATGCTAAGGCCAATAGTATGACCACTTTCCAAGTGAGAAATTTCAACTCAACCTTCTGTAAAGGTTCAAACCAATGTGACTGAAGGAAATGCAACACCACGTTAAGATCCCATGGTGCCACAGGGGGCACAAATGGAGGTTGGATGTGCAAAACTCCTTTCACGAAAGTCTGAACTTCTGGAAGGGAGGCCAATTGTTTTTGAAAGAAAACCGATAAGGCCGAAATTTGTACTTTAATCGAGCCTAACTTTAGGCCCGCATCCACACCTGCTTGCAGGAAATGGAGAAAACGCCCTAGCTGAAATGCTTCCATAGGAGCCTTCTTGGATTCACACCAAGACACATAGGGGTATATGCAATTGCGGTCGAATTGACGCAAATGTCGAAAAACTGAGCATTTTCGACACAAAAAAAATATTCGACAATGCAATACAGTACTTTCTGCGAGGTACACTGGGTTCCACAGGGATAACAACGGGGTGTAGAGTTGGATCTTGATCCGAGGCACCAACAGGCTAAAAGCTTTGACTGTTCCCAGGATGCTTAGCGCCGCCTCCTCTGTAACCCCGTATCCGTGCACAGGAGCTCAGTTTTGTTAACTAGTCCAATGCAGTAGCCGGTAAAATAGACGACAACCGTTAGTAGCCACATACACCACATTCTCACGACAGGAGAAGGTGTCAGCGGCTAATGCCATACAAACCCAAAAAAGCAAAGTGCGTAAGGGTGGGCGCCCTGTGGAAGCCAGTGTACCTCGCAGAAAGAGATTTAACAAAGGTAAGTTCTTACCATAAATCTCCTTATCTGCAGCGAGGTACACTGGAGTTCCACTGTGATGACATTGGGGATGTCCGAAAGCAGTTCCTCATGGGAGGGGACGCACTGTAGCGGGCACAAGAACCCAGCGTCCAAAGGAGGTATCCTGGGAGGCGGAAGTATCGAAGGAATAGTACCTTATGAACGTGTTCACTGAGGACCACTTAGCCGCCTTTCACAATTGTTCAAGGGTCGCACCACCCAAGAAGGTCCAACAGACTGAGCAGAATGGGCTTTGATGGTAGCAGGCGCTGGAAGGCCAGCCTGTACATAAGCATGTACAATCACCATTCTAATACATCTGGCCAGGGTCTGCTTGTTAGCAGGCCAGCCACGTTTGTGAAAACCAAAAAGGACAAAGAGGGAATCAGATCTCCTAAGAGAAGCTGTCCTCTTCACATAAATACGGCGAACCCGTACCACATCCAAAAGACCGCTCTTTGGAGGATAAACCTGGAGATGCAAAGGGCGGAACCACAATCTCTTGGTTAAGGTGGAAAGATGACACCACCTTAGGAAGATAACCAGGGCGAGTTCGAAGAACAGCACGGTCACGATGAAAAGCAGAAAGGGTAACCGACAGGACAAGGTACCCAAGTCTGAAACCCGTCTAGCAGAGGCAATAGCCAGCAGAAACAAGACCTTAAGAGTAAGCCATTTAAGGTCCACAGACTCAAGAGGTTCAAACGGAGACTCTTGTAAGGCCTCCAGAACAACCGACAAATCACAAGGAGCCACAGGCGGGACATTTTTCTCTGAAACCATATCGACAAGGCAGAAATATGAACCTTGAGGGAGGCCAGACGAAGGCCTAAGTCCAGGCCCTGTTCCATAAAAGCCAAGAGTTTGGCAGTACTGAACTTGTATGCATCATAATTGTTAGTTGCACACCAAGCAAAATAAGAATTCCAGACCCTATGATAAATCCGAGCAGAAGCCGGTTTACGGGCCTTCAACATAGTCTGAATGACCGCCTCCGAAAAACCTTTGGCCCTCAAGACGGAAGCTTCAAGAGCCACTCCGTCAAAGCCAGCCTTGCCAAATCCTAGTAGACACCAGGGCCCTGAACGAGGAGGCCTGGGCGCTGCGGAAGCAGAAGAGGACACTCTATTGAGAGACCCTGAAGATCTGAGAACCAATGCCGTCTGGGCCACGCTGGAGCAATTAGAAGTAGTATTCCTCCTTCTTGCTTGAACTTCCTTATCACCCTGGGCAGAAGTGACACCGGAGGGAACATGTACGGCAGCCGAAAGTTCCATGGAATTGCCAGTGCGTCCACGAACGTTGCTTGAGGATCCCTTGTCCTTGCTCCGAAGACCGGAACCTTGTGATTGTGTCGAGATGCCATCTGGTAGCCCCCACCGGTCCACTAGGAGTTGAAAGACCTCCGGATGCAGGCTCCATTCTCCGCTTCCCAGTTTAGGACCCCCCGGAATGAACACTGCTGATATGGCTGGCAGATGGCGTTCCGCCCAACGAAGAATCTTTGACACTTCCAACAGTGCTTTGCTGCTTCAGGTGCCGCCCTGATGATTTATGTACGCCACCGTGGTGGCGTTGTCTGACTGTACTTGAACAGGCCTGTTCTGTACTAGAGGCAGGGCTAGTGTCAACGCATTGAACACTGACCGCAATTCCAGAATGTTTATCGGGAGGAGAGATTCTTCCCTGGTCCACCGACCCTGAAGACAGCGTTGCTCCAACACCGCGCCCCAATCCCGCAGACTGGCATCCATCGTCAGAAGGACCCAGTTGGAGATCCAGAATGGACTACCCCTGCTCAGTTGTTGATCCTGCAGCCACCAGGTCAATGACAGACGGACCTCCGGAGTCAAGGATATCATGTAAGACCTGATCCGGTGAGGCAGGCCATCCCACTCGGAGAGAATTAACCTCTGCAGAGGGTGGGAATTAAATTGAGTGTATTCCACCATGTTGAAACCCGACACCATTAGGCCTAGTACTTTCATCGCCGAGTGTATTGACACACGTGGGCGAAAGAGGAAGCATCTTATCTTGTCCTGAAGCTTCAAGACCTTCTCCGGAGACAAAAACAACCGCTGTTTGAGGGTGTCCAATAGTACTCCCAGGTACACCATGCTCTGAGCAGGAACCAGGGAAGACTTCTTCCAGTTGATGAGCCACCCGTGGGCTTGCAGGAATTAGACCGTCAGTTCCAGGTGACGAAGGAGAACCTCTGGAGAGTTCACCAGGATCAACAAGTCGTTGAGATACGGCAGGATCCTGATACCTTGACGGCGGAGTAGGGCCGTCATGACCGCCATGACCTTGGTGAAAACTCGAGGAGGCGAGGTCAGACCAAAAGGCAAGGCCTGGAATTGAAAAATAAGAATTTACTTACCGATAATTCTATTTCTCATAGTCCGTAGTGGATGCTGGGGACTCCGTAAGGACCATGGGGAATAGCGGCTCCGCAGGAGACTGGGCACATCTAAAGAAAGCTCTAGGACTATCTGGTGTGCACTGGCTCCTCCCCCTATGACCCTCCTCCAAGCCTCAGTTAGGATACTGTGCCCGGACGAGCGTACACAATAAGGAAGGATTTTGAATCCCGGGTAAGACTCATACCAGCCAATCCAATCACACCGTATAAACTGTGATCTGAACCCAGTTAACAGCATGATAACAGAGGAGCCTCTGAAAGATGGCTCACAACAATAATAACCCGATTTTTGTAACAATAACTATGTACAAGTATTGCAGACAATCCGCACTTGGGATGGGCGCCCAGCATCCACTACGGACTATGAGAAATAGAATTATCGGTAAGTAAATTCTTATTTTCTCTAACGTCCTAAGTGGATGCTGGGGACTCCGTAAGGACCATGGGGATTATACCAAAGCTCCCAAACGGGCGGGAGAGTGCGGATGACTCTGCAGCACCAAATGAGAGAACTCCAGGTCCTCCTCAGCCAGGATATCAATTTTGTAGAATTTTACAAACGTATTTGCTCCTGACCAAGTAGCTGCTCTGCAAAGTTGTAAAGCCGAGACCCCTCGGGCAGCCGCCCAAGATGAGCCCACCTTCCTTGTGGAGTGGGCATTTACAGATTTTTGGCTGTGGCAGGCCTGCCACAGAATGTGCAAGCTGAATTGTACTACAAATCCAACGAGCAATAGTCTGCTTAGAAGCAGGAGCACCCAGCTTGTTGGGTGCACACAGGATAAACAGCGAGTCAGATTTCCTGACTCCAGCCGTCCTGGAAACATATATTTTCAGGGCACTGACAACGTCTAGCAACTTGGAGGCCTCCAAGTCCCTAGTAGCCGCAGGCACCACCAATAGGTTGGTTCAGGTGAGACGCTGAAACCACCTTAGGGAGAAACTGAGGACGAGTCCTCAATTCCGCCCTGTCCGAATGGAAAATCAGATAAGGGCTTTTTCAGGATAAAGCCGCCAATTCTGACACGCGCCTGGCCCAGGCCAGGGCCAACAGCATGACCACTTTCCATGTGAGATATTTTAACTCCACAGATTTAAGTGGTTCAAACCAATGTGACTTTTGGAACCCAAAACTACATTGAGATCCCAAAGTGCCACTGGAGGCACAAAAGGAGGCTGTATATGCAGTACCCCTTTTACAAACGTCTGAACTTCAGGGACTGAAGCTAGTTCTTTTTGGAAGAAAATTGACAGGGCCGAAATTTGAACCTTAATGGACCCCAATTTCAGGCCCATAGACACTCCTGTTTGCAGGAAATGTAGGAATCGACCCAGTTGAATTTCCTCCGTCGGGCCTTACTGGCCTCGCACCACACAACATATTTTCGCCAATTGCGGTGATAATGTTTTTGCGGTTACATCCTTCCTGGCTTTGATCAGGATAGGGATGACTTCATCCGGAATGCCTTTTTTCCTTCAGGATCCGGCGTTCAACCGCCATGCCGTCAAACGCAGCTGCGGTAAGTCTTGGAACAGACAGGGTCCTTGCTGGAGCAGGTCCCTTCTTAGAGGTAGAGGCCACGGATCCTCCGTGAGCATCTCTTGAAGTTCCGGTTACCAAGTCCTTCTTGGCCAATCCGGAACCACGAATATAGTGCTTACTCCTCTCCATCTTATCAATCTCAGTACCTTGGGTATGAGAGGCAGAGGAGGGAACACATACCCTGACTGGTACACCCACGGTGTTACCAGAGCGTCTACAGCTTATTGCCTGAGGGTCCCTGGACCTGGCGCAATACCTGTCGAGTTTTTAATCATGTGGAAGACTTCTGGGTGAAGTCCCCACTCTCCCGGGTGGAGGTCGTGCTGAGGAAGTCTGCTTCCCAGTTGTCCACTCCCGGAATGAATACTGCTGACAGTGCTATCACATGATTTTCCGCCCAGCGAAGAATCCTTGCAGCTTCTGCCATTGCCCTCCTGCTTCTTGTGCCACCCTGTCTGTTTACGTGGGTGACTGCCGTGATGTTGTCCGACTGGATCAACACCGGCTGACCTTGAAGCAGAGGTCTTGCTAAGCTTAGAGCATTGTAAATGTCCCTTAGCTTCAGGATATTTATGTGAAGTGATGTCTCCAGGCTTGACCATAAGCCCTGGATATTCCTTCCCTGTGTGACTGCTCCCCAGCCTCGTAGGCTGGCATCAGTGGTCACCAGGACCCAGTCCTGAATGCCTAATCTGCGGCCCTCTAGAAGATGAGCACTCTGCAACCACCACAGGAGGGACACCCTTGTCCTTGGTGACAGGGTTATCCGCTGATGCATCTGAAGATGCGATCCGGACCATTTGTCCAGCAGGTCCCACTGGAAAGTTCTTGCGTGGAATCTGCCGAATGAGATTGCTTCGTAGGAAGCCACCATTTTACCCAGAACCCTTGTGCATTGATGCACTGAGACTTGGCTCGGTTTTAGGAGGTTCCTGACTAGCTCGGATAACTCCCTGGCTTTCTCCTCCGGGAGAAACACCTTTTTCTGGACTGTGTCCAGGATCATCCCTAGGAACAGAAGACACGTCGTCGGAACCAGGTGCGATTTTGGAATATTGAGAATCCAATCGTGCTGCCGCAACACTACCTGAGATAGTGCTACACCGACCTCCAACTGTTCCCTGGATCTTACCCTTATCAGGGAATTGTCCAAGGAAGGGATAACTAAAATTCACTTCCTTCGAAGGAATATCATCATTTCGGCCATTAACTTGGTAAAGACCCGGGGTGCCGTGTACCATCCATACGGCAGCGTCTGAACTGATAGTGACAGTTCTGTACCATAAACCTGAGGTACCCTTGGTGAGAAGGGTAAATTTTGACATGAAGGTAAGCATCCTTGATGTCCCGAGACATCATGTAGTCCCCTTCTTCCAGGTTCGCAATCACTGCTCTGAGTGACTCAATCTTGAATTTGAACCTCTGTACGTAAGTGTTCAAAGATTTTAGATTTAGAATCGGTCTCACCGAGCCGTCCGGCTTCGGTACCACAACAGTGTGGAATAATACCCCGTTCCCTGTTGCAGGAGGGGTATCTTGATTATCACCTGCTGGGAATACAGCTTGTGAATGGCTTCCAAAACTGTCTCCCTGTCAGAAGGAGACATCGGTAAAGCAGACTTTAGGAAACGGCTAGGAGGAGACGTCTCGAATTCTAATTTGTACCCCTGAGATATCACCTGAAGGATCCAGGGGTCTACTTGCGAGTGAGCCCACTGCGCGCTGAAATTCATTGAGACGGGCCCCCCACCGTGCCTGATTCTGCTTGTAAAGCCCCAGCGTATACTGAGGGCTTGGCAGAGGCGGGAGAGGGTTTCTGTTCCTGGGAACTGGCTGATTTCTGCAGCCTTTTTCCTCTCCCTCTGTCACGGGGCAGAAATGAGGAACCTTTTGCCCGCTTGTCCACGAAAAGACTGCGCCTGATAATACGGCGTCTTCTCATGTTGAGAGGCGACCTGGGGTACAAACGTGGAATTCCCAGCTGTTGCCGTGGCCACCAGGTCTGAAAGACCGACCCCAAATAACTCCTCCCTTAATAAAGCAATACTTCCAAATGCCGTTTGGAATACGCATCACCTGACCACTGACGTGTCCATAACCCTCTACTGGTAGAAATGGACAACGCGCTTAGACTTGATGCCAGTCGGCAAATATTCCGCTGTGCATCACGCATATATAAAAATGCATCTTTTAAATGCTCTATAGGCAAAAATATACTGTCCCTATCTAGGGTATCAATATTTTCAGTCAGGGAATCCGACCACGCCAACCCAGCACTGCACATCCAGGCTGAGGCGATTGCTGGTCGCAGTATAACACCAGTATGTGTGTAAATACCTTTTAGGATACCCTCCTGCTTTCTATCAGCAGGATCCTTAAGGGCGGCCATCTCAGGCGAAGGTAGAGCCCTTACAAGCGTGTGAGCGCTTTATCCCCCCTAGGGGGTGTTTCCCAACGCACCCTAACCTCTGGCGGGAAAGGATATAATGCCAATAACATTTTAGAAATTATCCGTTGTTATCAGGGGAAACCCACGCATCATCACACACCTCATTTAATTTCTCAGATTCAGGAAAACTACAGGTAGTTTTTCCTCACCGAACATAATACCCCTTTTTTGGTGGTACTCGTATTATCAGAAATGTGTAAAACATTTTTCATTGCCTCAATCATGTAACGTGTGGCCCTACTGGAAGTCACATTCGTCTCTTCACCGTCGACACTGGAGTCAGTATCCGTGTCGGCGTCTATATCTGCCATCTGAGGTAACGGGCGCTTTAGAGCCCCTGACGGCCTATGAGACGTCTGGACAGGCACAAGCTGAGTAGCCGGCTGTCTCATGTCAACCACTGTCTTTTATACAGAGCTGACACTGTCACGTAATTCCTTCCAACAGTTCATCCACTCAGGTGTCGACCCCCTAGGGGGTGACATCACTATTACAGGCAATCTGCTCCGTCTCCACATCATTTTTCTCCTCATACATGTCGACACAAAAGTACCGACATACAGCACACACACAGGGAATGCTCTGATATAGGACAGGACCCCACTAGCCCTTTGGGGAGACAGAGGGAGAGTTTGCCAGCACACACCAGAGCGCTATATATATACAGGGATAACCTTATATAAGTGTTTTTCCCCTTATAGCTGCTGTATAGTTAATACTGCGCCTAATTAGTGCCCCCCTCTCTTTTTTTAACCCTTTCTGTAGTGTAGTGACTGCAGGGGAGAGACAGGGAGCTTCCCTCCAACGGAGCTGTGAGGGAAAATGGCGCCAGTGTGCTGAGGAGATAGGCTCCGCCCCTTTTTCGCGGACTTTTCTCCTGCTTTTTTATGGATTCTGGCAGGGGTTAAATGCATCCATATAGCCCAGGAGCTATATGTGATGCATTTTTTTGCCATCCAAGGTGTTTTTATTGCGTCTCAGGGCGCCCCCCCCCAGCGCCCTGCACCCTCAGTGACCGAAGTGTGAAGTGTGCTGAGAGCAATGGCGCACAGCTGCAGTGCTGTGCGCTACCTTGTTGAAGACAGGACGTCTTCTGCCGCCGATTTTCCGGACCTCTTCTGCCTTCTGGCTCTGTAAGGGGGCCGGCGGCGCGGCTCTGGGACCCATCCAAGCTGGGCCTGTGATCGTCCCTCTGGAGCTAATGTCCAGTAGCCTAAGAAGCCCAATCCACTCTGCACGCAGGTGAGTTCGCTTCTTCTCCCCTTAGTCCCTCGATGCAGTGAGCCTGTTGCCAGCAGGTCTCACTGAAAATAAAAAACCTAATCTAAAACTTTCACTAAGAAGCTCAGGAGAGCCCCTAGTGTGCACCCTTCTCGTTCGGGCACAGAGATCTAACTGAGGCTTGGAGGAGGGTCATAGGGGGAGGAGCCAGTGCACACCAGATAGTCCTAGAGCTTTCTTTAGATGTGCCCAGTCTCCTGCGGAGCCGCTATTCCCCATGGTCCTTACGGAGTCCCCAGCATCCACTTAGGACGTTAGAGAAATGTAGATTACCAATAACAAACCGCAGGTATTGTTGATGCGACACTGCAATAGGTATATGCAGGTAAGCATCCTGTATGTCCAGGGATACCATATAGTCCTTGGGCTCCAAGGCCAGAACAATAGAGGGAAGAGTTTCCATACGGAATTTGAAGACTTTCACAAATTTGTTCAAAGACTTGAGGTTGAGAATGGGCCGGGAAGATCCATTTGGTTTCGGAACTAGGAACAGAGTTGAATAGCACCCCCTGCCTCTCTGAGCCAGAGGCAACGGCACTATCACTCCCGTGTCCAGGAGGGATTGTACCACCAGATGGAGAGTTTTTGCTTTTACCGGATCCGAAGGGACGTTTGTTGAGCAAAACTGGCGAGGGGGACGTGATCTTGAAAGAGATGGCGTATACGTGAGTGATGACTTTCCTTACCCAGGCGTCCGAAGTGGTCTGTGACCATACCTGAGCAAACCGTAGAAGTCGGCCTCCCACCCTGGGATCGCCAGGGGGGAGGCCCGCCCCGTCATGCAGCAGGCTTGTCTGGTTTGGAAGCAGGCTTGTCTGGTTTGGAAGCAGGCTGAAGGGCAGCCCAGGTGTTACGCACACCAGTGCTAACAGGAGTATACCGGTGTATGAACAGAGAGGGAAGCGAAGCAAACGAACTCACAGACAGTATAACATAACATACACAGGAGGTGATGGAATAACTAATAAACACAAAGTGAACGGAGAAGCCCAAAGGCTCAGGAATTGGGTGTCTCCCTAGTGTCAGGAATGCTCAGATGGAATAGAGCGGACAATGAAGCGATGTGTAGTGATTTAACATGTGGAGCACCTGAAATGATGTTGCTAAGGGCAACAGAAAAAACCCCAAAGGGTTACCAACGGGTGTGGGAATAAACTCCTTGGTCAGAGATAGAAATATAGACACAAGGAGAGTATCCACAATCCTAACCCCCACTTGCAGGGCACAGGTTCAGCTTAATGCCACTAAACTGACACCTGGACGCCCTGCACAGTGAGGGAGAATTAAGCAAGCAGGTCTGAGAGTACAGCCGCAAACCTGCTGGGTTCACAGAATAGCAAAAGAACCCCAGCAGGTCAAACAACTGACTCCAGTCTTACTGCTAGGTCCGGATTGGCAGAATGAAGTACCGAATCTCAAGGCCTATTCGCAGTAAGCAACAAGTAAATACAAAGTCACACAGTACTAGCTAACTCTCTGGAACTGACTAACAAACAAAGATTCAGCAGCATTTGCCTAGCCTGAGAGGATGGTTTATATAGCAGGTGCTGTCCACGCCCCACTCAGACCTCACAGACTGTGAGCACAAAACCAGCGCCGGATTCCCTGCCGTGCACAGAGCCTGTAACCACTACACAGTAAAAACCCGGACCGGAGTATCAGCTGCGCTCAGGTTACTTCGCTAACACTTGCCTCCCGGTTGCCATGGCGACGTGGCAGCACAGAGCAGGAGATCCTAACAGTACCCCCCCTCTGACGAGGGGTCAAAGAACCCCTACCACCGGGTTTATCGGGGGAACTGCGAGAAGAAAGAGCGTATCAGTCTGGGGGCATGAAGATCACAACTGCGCACCCACGACCGCTCCTCCGGGCCATACCCCTTCCAGTGCACCAAAAATGACAGCCGAACCATCTTGGAGTCAAGAACCCTTTGAACCACAAACTCCCTCTGACCCCGTATCAGAAGAGGAGAAGGTCTTCCACTGGAAGAAGGATTACTAACCGCCAGTTTTAAAAGGGAACAATGAAATGTTTTATTGATACCCAATGAACGGGGCAGATCTAACTGAAATGCCACCGGATTGATAACCCTGGTGATCTTATAAGGGCCGATGAACCGGGGGCCTAACTTATGAGATGGCTGTCTCAACTTCAAATTCTTGGTGGACAACCAGACGAAGTCTCCTAATTTGAAGCTGCAGGGTCTTCTCCGCTTATCAAAAACCCTTTTGGTCACTAATGACACAGACACAAGGGCTTTCTTCACTTTCCTCCAAATACCCCTAAGGACCGAAACAACAGAGGAACCACCAGGCGTGGAATCCAGGGGGTCAAAAGAATTGGCCTTAGGATGATGCCCATACACACAAAGGAAGGGAGAGATCCCTGTAGCAGAGTGAGCCGCGTTGTTATAGGCAAACTCCGCCATGGACAGATGAGCAACCCAGTCAGTATGACACTTGGAGACATTACACCTGAGGAACTGCTCCAAGGACTGGTTCACCCTCTCAGTCTGCCCATTAGACTGTGGATGGTAGCCTGACAAGCTCACAGAAATCTGGAGATCAGAACAAAATGCCCTCCAGAATTTGGCCACAAACTGGGATCCACGGTCAGAGACCACATCAAGTGGCAAACCGTGGAGGCGCACAACATGCTGCATAAATAACTCAGACAGGCGCCTGGCCGATGGCAACCCAACCAGTGGAACGAAATGCGCCATCTTCGAAAACCTGTCAACGACAACCCAAATGGCTGTCATCCCCGAGGATTTGGGCAAGTCCACCACAAAATCCATGGAAATGTGGGTCCATGGCTTAGACGAAATAGAGAGTGGATGTAATGGGCCGACAGGAACCCCTCTAGGAGTTTTATTTCGGGCACAAACGTCACATGCCCGAACCCACTGTTCCACATCCCTAGCCACCGAGGGCCACCACACCGCCCTAGACAGCAACTCCCGAGTTCTGGCAATACCCGGATACCCTGCTGACCTCTTGGCATGGAATTCCAGGAACACTCGCTGTCTTAACCTAGGAGGCACAAACAAGAGTCCTACCGGAAGGTCTGGAGGAGCCTGCTCCTGTGCTCTAAGGACTAATGACAAGAGTTCCTGGGTAATGCCCACTTTAATACATGATGGGGACACAATGGGCAATGGCTCCTCGGTGGTCTCTTGAACTGGAGCAAAACTCCGCGAGAGCGCATCAGCCTTGATGTTTTTTGACCCAGGGCGATATGTTATCAAAAAATTAAAGCGAGCAAAAAACAAAGCCCATCGTGCCTGCCTGGCATTGAGCCGCTTCGCTGACTCTAAATATGCCAGATTCTTATGGTCGGTGAGAATTGAGACCACAAACTTAGCCCCCTCAAGCCAGTGTCTCCACTCCCCGAGTGCATCCTTTAGAGCCAACAATTCCCGGTTACCCACATCATAATTCATCTCGGCAGACGAAAATTTACGGGAAAAGTAAGCACAGGGATGAAGGCGATTATCAGACACCCCCATCTGAGAGAGCACTGCCCCAATACCTATCTCAGAGGCATCCACTTCTACCACAAAAGGACGCTCTGGATCTGGGTGTCGCAGCACCTTGGCCGAGACAAATGCCCTTTTGAGACGGGCAAAGGCCGCTTTGGCCTCACAAGACCAGTGAGCAACATCCGCCCCTTTCTTAGTGAGTGCCACCAAGGGGGCCACTATAGACGAAAATCCAGCGATAAACCGTCTATAAAAATTCGCAAAGCCCAGAAAACGCTAAAGCGCCTTCAAACTAGTGGGCTGCACCCAATCCAGGACTGCCTGTACCTTAGAACCCTCCATTTGGAAACCTTCTGAGGAGATAATATACCCTAGAAATGCGATTTGATTGACTTCAAACTCGCACTTCTCCAGCTTCGCCCAAGCTGGTGGTCTCTGAGTTTCTGGAGGACTAAGCGTACATGCTTCCGATGTTCCTCCAGGGAATGAGAGAAGATTAGAATGTCATCTAGATAAACAACTAAGAATCTATCCAAATATTCCCTAAGCACATCGTTCATGAATTCCTGGAAGACTGCCGGGGCATTAGAGAGCCCAAAAGGCATCACCAAATATTCATAATGCCCTGAGTGGGTATTAAAGGCAGTCTTCCATTCATCCCCCTCTCTTATTCGGATTAGATTGTAAGCACCGCGTAGGTCAATCTTAGAAAAAATGGTGGCAGTACGAAGCTGGTCAAACAAAACCGAAATGAGAGGCAGTGGGTACGAGTTTTTAATCGTGATACGGTTCAATTCCCTGAAGTCGATGCAGGGTCGCAACGAACCGTCCTTTTTACCCACGAAAAAGAACCCCGACCCAACTGGGGACTGTGAGGGTCTGATAAATCCCTTAGCCAAGTTCTCCTGAATGTACTCTGCCATAGCCTGAGTCTCAGGAAGTGACAGGGAGTACAACCTACTCTTGGGAAGCTTAGCATCCGGCAACAAATCAATGGCACAGTCATAGGGGCGATGGGGAGGTAGTACCTCCGCAACTTTTTTGGAGAACACATCCGCAAAATCTGCATAACATCCTGGCAATCCTGGCAAACTTAGCTGCGAGAGCCTGACTGGAAGGCTCAAGCAACTCCTGAAACAATCACTACCCCAACTAAGAATCTCCCCAGAGACCCAGTCAAATTGAGGGTTATGGGCCCTTAACCAGGGTAACCCCAAAACCAATGGGGCAAAAGAACAGACAGTCACATAAAAAGACAATTTTTCAGAGTGTGTGGCTCCAATAAACAAAGGAATTTGGCTGGTGCAGGAGGTAATTTTACCCTGGGACAATGGTTCCCCGTTTAACCCACAGATCTCAATCTCTGATGCCAAAGGTACTGAGGGAACAGAGTGTTCCAGGGCGAATTGACGGTCCATGAAAACCCCATCGGCCCCACTGTCAACAAAGGCCTCAGTCTTGACAGTTTGACCGAGGATCTCCAAAGTCACCGGAATGAGAAAAGTCTTTTTCGGAAATTCTGACTTCTGGCCTGACAGGATATTTCCATCACCCTCAGGCCCTGAAGTTTTCCGGTTTTTCTGGGCATGATACTACAACATGACCTTTATTCCCACAGTACAAACACAAACCCTGCTGTCTCCTCCGCGTCTTCTCACGCGAGGAGAGGCGGGTAGCCCCAATCTGCATAGGCTCCTCGGAATATTCCTCAGAGTCTGAGGTTCCCTTGGGAAAAAAGGAAACTGCGGTCTCCCTTTCAAGCCTACGCTCTCTCAGCCGTCTATCCACCCGGATGGATAACTGCATGAGCTGATCTAAGCTATCAGGCGAGGGATATTGTACCAGTTGGTCCTTTATCTGGTCAGAAAGGCCCCTTCGGTACTGGTTTCTCAGGGCTGGGTCATTCCACTGGGTATCATGAGCCAACCTCCGAAACTCCGTACTATAAACCTCAGCTGGCCGTCGCCCTTGCTTAAGAGCCGTAATCTGAGCCTCGGCTGAAGCCATCTTGTCAGGGTCATCATACAAAATGCCCAGTGCGTAAAAAAAGCATCAACACTTTTAAGCGACGGACAGTCAGGCTGTAACCCATATGCCCAGACCTGTGGGTCTCCTTGTAGCAAGGAAATCACCATGCCCACCCGCTGAATCTCCGACCCAGAAGACTGGGGCCTAAGCCTGAAATATAGCTTACAGCTCTCCTTGAAACAAAAGAACTGCGAGCAATCTCCAGAAAAACGATCCGGGAGATTTACTTTCGGCTCCTTAACCCCTGAACTTGCCACTGCTGCTGCGGGAGCTCCGCTAGCAGCCTGCGGGGTGTTCATTTTAATGGACATCTCATTAAATTGTCGAGTCAGGACCTGCACCTGATCGACCACCTGTTGCAAAGTATTTTAAGGGGTATGCTCCATATTCCCACAAAATTTCAACAGGAGTAAGGCTGCTGAATATGTTACGCACACCAGTGCTAACAGGAGTATACCGGTGTATGAACAGAGAGGGAAGCGAAGCAAACGAACTCACAGACAGTATAACATAACATACACAGGAGGTGATGGAATAACTAATAAACACAAAGTGAACGGAGAAGCCCAAAGGCTCAGGAATTGGGTGTCTCCCTAGTGTCAGGAATGCTCAGATGGAATAGAGCGGACAATGAAGCGATGTGTAGTGATTTAACATGTGGAGCACCTGAAATGATGTTGCTAAGGGCAACAGAAAAAACCCCAAAGGGTTACCAACGGGTGTGGGAATAAACTCCTTGGTCAGAGATAGAAATATAGACACAAGGAGAGTATCCACAATCCTAACCCCCACTTGCAGGGCACAGGTTCAGCTTACTGCCACTAAACTGACACCTGGACGCCCTGCACAGTGAGGAAGGATTAAGCAAGCAGGTCTGAGAGTACAGCCGCAAACCTGCTGGGTTCACAGAATAGCAAAAGAACCCCAGCAGGTCAAACAACTGACTCCAGTCTTACTGCTAGGTCCGGATTGGCAGAATGAAGTACTGAATCCCAAGGCCTATTCGCAGTAAGCAACAAGTAAATACAAAGTCACACAGTACTAGCTAACTCTCTGGAACTGACTAACAAACAAAGATTCAGCAGCATTTGCCTAGCCTGAGAGGATGGTTTATATAGCAGGTGCTGTCCACGCCCCACTCAGACCTCACAGACTGTGAGCACAAAACCAGCGCCGGATTCCCTGCCGTGCACAGAGCCTGTAACCACTACACAGTAAAAACCCGGACCGGAGTATCAGCTGCGCTCAGGTTACTTCGCTAACACTTGCCTCCCGGTTGCCATGGCGACGTGGCAGCACAGAGCAGGAGATCCTAACACCAGGACTGTTTAGGTTTGGGCTTAGAGATTTTGGAAGTGCGAACCTGTTTCGGGTATGCCTGACCCTTTGCTTTACCTGGAGGTCGAAAGGAACGAAAGGAAGTACTCTTAGCCTTCTGAACAAAAGGATTAGCACTAGGCAGACATGCAGTCTTAGCAGACGCTAAGTCAGCGACAATCTTGTTGAGATATTTCCCCAAAAGAATGTTTCCCTTAAAGGGGATAACCTCCAAGGTTTTTAGAGTCCAGACCCACAGACACGGACCGCAACCACAGAATCCGGCAGGCCAAAATGGACATAGTAGACGCTTTGACCGCCAGGGCACCGGCATCAGAGGCCACCTCTTGTATATAATGAGAGGCTGTGATATTATATGAAAGACACTGTCTGGCATTATCAGAAAAATTAAAAGGTAGCTCTGCTTTAAATTCTTGAACCCAGGCTTCAATAGCCTTCACAGCTCAAGAGGCTGCTATAGTGGGTCTATGCACAGCACCTGCAAGGGTGTAAATATACTTCAAGCAACCCTCCACACGCTTATCCGTCAGTTCCTTCAGAGAAGTGACGGTAGTGACAGGTAGAGTAGAGGACACCACCAGACGTGCAACATGTGAGTACACCGCCGGCGGTGTTTCCCAATTTTAACTTAACTCTGCAGCGAGGGGATAACGAGCTAGCATCTTCTTAGACAGGGAGAATTTCCTTCCTGGATACTCCCAGGATTCCCGACGTGTGTCAACTAAATGGTCAGAATGGGGCAAAACTAATTTAGTGACCTTCTGACGTTTGAACTTATCGGGTTTCTTAGACGTATCTGGAGGTTCAGATTCATCGTCAATCTGAAGAATCAGTTTGATAGCCTCCAAGAGGTCATCCACCTGTGAAATAAGCATCTGCATCAGTGTCTGAGGGATCAGTGTATACGCCATCTTCATCGGATGAAGTATCTGTAACATGCGTGGATTGTGAGGAAGTAATGGCCTGCTTAGATGACCATTTGGTCCTAGGAGGGCGAGGGTTAGGTTTTCGTTTAACCAAAGACTGATTTAATTGCTGTAACTGAGTTGACAGATTATCTGCCCATGGCGGATGAACTGCAGGGACAATATGTGGCTGTATTGGCACAGGAGGTCCTACAGGGGGCATAAGTCTCATTACTAGCATAGTCAGCAAATTAGAAAAAGCAGCCCAGGGTGGGCTTGGTGTGCCACCGGCTCTGCAGTATGAGTGAGGGGTACTGAACCTCCGGTACCTGGACCCTCAGCTGGAATATTTTCCTCAGATGCATCCGCGGTGTCAGCACTGCATGACGCAGGATCAGTCATGGATCTCCCGCCCTGTGTAGCAGACATTATGTGTGAATGTAGCCATAGGGCGTAACAGTACAATATAGCCAGACACAGTACCTGAAAAAAACCTCCTATGTAGTGTGACTGCAAATGCAGAGCACAAACAGAGGATTTAAGTGGTATATGGTGACTGAAATACACAGAGAAAAATACCAAGGTAGTATATATCCTGTGAAACACTCTATATATATATATATATATATATAGGACCCTGATGCACTTAGCCCCCCTCAGGGTACAGAATATAGGGATAGCAATATGTGTGAGATACACGGAATAGGAACCACACAGCAGCTACTGGCACACACATGTACAATGTGCAGAAATTATTACAACAACAATAAAACTACACTGGACTAACAATACACAGTAAAGCTATATATGAATACAGGTATAAATGCACAGTAAATACTGGATGTATATCACAGGGTACTTGTACTGAAATATCCCTGTTATAATGCACTTTTTCTTAACTAACACTGTCTAAACTACATGTAGAATACTTAAGTATCCTGTAAATGCACAGTGCTGATGAGACAGGCAGCTTTACAGAGGAGACAATGCCCAGCAGTCCCAGATCGGCGCAGCTCTGTGTAATGGCGCCCAAACGCTGACAGGGAGTGAGGGAGAGAGAGAGATGCAGCTCCAGAGCGGGAACATTTGCAGTAAATGGCGCCTGGGGCTGGGGGAGGGGATACAGGTCAGAGCCTTATCCCCTCTGCTGGACTTCACCACCGGGTACTGTGGGGCCTATATCAAACAGAATTTAGTAAATCCGACCTGTGCCCCTTGCCCTGGTGGATATAGTGTTGTCCCTGCACAGACACAGTGTCCACGCCAGCGGTGCGGTTCATCTCCAGAGACCGTGCCGGATCGCGATTTCAGCGAGTCCCGCCTGGAGGACCCTCTTACCTCCTCCCTGAACTTGCAGCCACGCGATCCCCGAGAGCAGCGGCGGGTGTGTGCCTGATGAAGTCGGAGCGCCTCCACTGTAAGTACCCAGCAACCAGGGCGCGGGAGTATACAGCGCCTTTGGGAGGTGAGGGAGCCGCAGCACGATATGTCAGACTGACATATAGCACTTCTAAGTGCCTGTGCTGAAGCCCTTGAAGTCTTCTTTCATCAGAAAAGCTCTTTCCAGGGCTGCCTAGCGCAACCCTGCCTGTTAGCTGCCTGCACTGCAGGCACCAACTTACAAACTGAGCTCCAGTGCCTGGAGGCGGGGTTATAGAGTTGGCGGTGCAAGGCATCCTGGGAACACTCAAAGCTTTAGCCTGTAGGTGCCTCGGATCAAGATCCAACTCTACACCCTGATGTTATTGTGGAATACCAGCGTACCCCTCTGCAGAAAGACAATATTCTTTATTTACACATTTTTGGCTATCAGTCCAGCATCCACCACCCAGGGACTCCTCCTTTCTTAAAACGCCCCTGCACACATCCGTACACTGCCGCACTCATACATCCACACATCTGTACACTGCCGCACCCATACATCCACACATCCGTACACTGCTGCACTCATGCATCCGTACACCGCCGCACTCATGCATGCGTACACCGCCGCACTCATGCATCCGTACACAGCCGCACTCATGCATCCGTACACCGCCGCACTCATAGATCCGTGACCCCAGGCAGCCACTACTCCAGCCATCATCTTGTGACACCAAAATGCATCTTACCTATGGCATGAGTGGCGCTGCTGCTGTGGGTGGGTTGTTGCCTCAGTCTCCCGGTTGGTGCTGCGATTGGAGGGGGGTACTGCTTCCCGGTGCTGACACTGTTTCCCTGATCATGGTGCCGCTGGCCGAGTTGCGGCTTGGCGCTACTACTGCCGGGGGTAACTGCTTCCCGACTGTTGCTGCTGGCGGCTGCATGCTGCTTATTGCTGCCGCCGGCACGCTGGCCGGCTCGGCACTGATGCTGGTGGAGGAGGAGAGGAGAAGGGGGGGAGAGCTGGCTGAGGAGGAGAGGAGAGGAAGGGTGTTGGCGGAGGAGGAGAGGAGGGGGGGGTGCTGGCGGAGGAGGAGAGGGGGGGGGGGTTGGCGGAGGAGGAGAGGAGGGGGGGTGCTGGCGGAGGAGGAGAGGAGAGGGGGGGGGGGGGAGGCAGTGCCTGCTCCCTTCCCATCGAGCACGCAGCAGTGTACAAAATAAATAATAAATAGAGAGGATCCCAGGTAGGGTGAGGGTCTGTATGGATCACGGTGATTACACAGGGCACAGCATAAGGCCACCTTGCTGTGAGGGGTGCTGGCCACATAGCTTGCTGCACCCTCTCTCTTGTCAGCCGCTGTCCTCTTGTTCTCAGGGGGGACAGTCTCAGTGTTATAGGTAGGAGAGGAAGAGAACACCCAGGCGAGGCCCTGATATTTAACGGGAGTTCTAGCGGCAGCAGAGACAGAGATCAGCCAGCCAGTCAGTCTCCCGATGACCTGATCACTACACGCCGCCAGCACAGCATTACAGGAGGGTCCCTTATAGCGCTGTCCTGAGCTAACAGATGTATGTGCCAAGTGCACCCAGCCCCCCCTTCTCTCGGAGCAGTAACTCTCCCCCCCCCCCTTTCTCCCGGAGCAGTAACTCCCCACTCCAGAGGAGAGCAGCGGTATTTGGGCAGGCACCCGCCGCCGACGCTCCCTCCTCCCTCCATCTCACTCCGTGGTAGCAGCCATCAGTGCGGACCTCATTCCCCACGCAACAACCCCCAGAAGCAGGTATCAGTGACAGCGGAGGCTGTGCATGGTTAGACCCACAGCCGCCTCTGATAGGAGTGGCTAGAATTAATCAGATCGCTATCGCTGGGAAAAATCGCTGGGGACAAAAGAAATGAGCGATTTTAACTAACTTTTCCAGCGACCTAGTCAAAATTGACTTGCCTGCACAGTCTATTTTTCCCAGCGATAGTGACCTGACGGGGACGCGCATAGCTATCGCTCACTGTGTACACACAGAGCGATATGCACTAACTTTCTGAGTGATTTTGACTATATAGTCAAAATCGCTCAATCATATCGCTCCGTGTGTACACACCTTTAGCTTGCAATACCGATTCGATCCCGATGCGCTCTCTCGTGGGGTTGGTATCGTAAGGCTAGATAGACTGTGCAGACAAGTCAATCTTGACTATCTAGTGTACTACAGTATCTAGTAGAAAGTGTAGTCAAAATTGGCACTTAGTCAAAATCGTACATAGACAAAATTGAAAGTACAGATAGTCAAAATCTGTGCTATCTGGGCAAGTTATTATTACCAGTTATTTATATACCGCACATATATTCTGCTTTACAGAGAATATTTGCCCATTCACATCAGTCCCTGCTCCAGTGGAGCTTACAATCTATATTCCCTACAATATGTACACACAGACACATTCACGATAGGGTTAATTTTGTTGGGAGCCAATTACCCTACCAATATATTTTTGGATTGTAGGAGGAAACCAGAGTACCCGGACGAAACCCACGCATGTACGTAGAGAATATACAAACTCTGCACAGTTAGGGCCATGGTGGGAATCGAACCCATGACCTCAGTGCTGTAAGGCAGTAATGCTAACCATTACACCATCCGTACTGCCCCTACTGTAGTTCAAGGGAAATCGCATAGTCAAAATCGGGCATAGCAAGGATCTCACTGTGTGTATGCACTTTAACAGTACAGATGATGTCTCATACTGGATCACCAATTTTAATAATTTGCATATTTAAACCTGTACTGTTAGGCAGAAAAAAATGCAAGACCTTAAAATGTTACAATTCTGGTATTGCTTTCAAGGGATCCATGAACTAGCCACTTTGGATAGTAGTGGTGATCTTTCCCTTATTATCACTGCACCAGGGCCCTCATTCCGAGTTGTTCGCTCGCAAGATTTTAGCAGATTTGCTCATGCTAAGCCGCCGCCTACTGGGAGTGAATCTTAGCATCTTAAAATTGCGACCGAAGTATTCGCAATATTGCGATTACACACCTCGTAGCAGTTTCTGAGTAGCTCCAGACTTACTCGGCATCTGCGATCATTTCACTGCTTGTCGTTCCTGGTTTGACGTCACAAACACACCCAGCGTTCGCCCAGCCACTCCCCCGTTTCTCCAGCCACTCCTGCGTTTTTTCCGGAAACGGTAGCGTTTTTTCCCACACGCCCATAAAACGGCCTGTTTCCGCCCAGTAACACCCATTTCCTGTCAATCACATTACGATCGCCTGAACGATGAGAAAGCCGTGAGTAAAATTACTAAGTGCATAGCAAATTTACTTGGCGCAGTCGCAGTGCGGACATTGCGCATGCGCATTAAGCGGAAAATCGCTGCGATGCGAAGATTTTTACCGAGCGAACAACTCGGAATGAGGGCCCATAGTCATTCATCTCTTCTCTGAGAGAGGTGCACTGCAATTCTTTTGTCTTTCTATTCCATTGTGAAATACTTCTGTCTTTGTAACACAATAGAAGAAAAAGCTGATGCAGCTGGTTTCTACAAAAACACACTACTGACTGACTGAGACTCCCATGGGCAACTCAGCCTTTCACACGCATTTCCTCATTCTGGCCACTTGTGTTTAGCTAGCAGCTAAAAGAAGTCCCAGTCAATTCAGGTCATCGTCATTCAGAAGTGGAGAGCAACCACTGTTATATGTCAAGCAAGTTACAGATTGGATAAACATCACAAAAATCATTTAAAGGGGGAATTCAATTGCGGGTAAGCTTCTCACACCCGGGAGTTAGTGCGGCAGCTTAAACTCGCAGTTTTGTTCACAGCCCCATAAAGGTACATCCAAAATTGTGCAAATTTGGGATGAGAAAGGGCTGCGAGATGTGGTGCCATTACGGCATTTAAACACCACTGCAATGACAACTCGCACCCTTCATCCGCAATTTACTGTACTTGAAAAAGTTGTTTCATAGTGCTCTCAATCAAATTAATACCACATTTTGTTTCTATCACTGGGGGTCATTCCGAGTTGTTCGCTCACAAGCTGCTTTTAGCAGCTTTGCACACGCTAAGCCGCCGCCTACTGGGAGTGAATCTTAGCTTATCAAAATTGCGAACTAAAGATTAGCAAAATAGCGAATAGACACTTCTTAGCAGTTTCTGAGTAGCTCCAGACTTACTCGGCATCTGCGATCAGTTCAGTGCTTGTCGTTCCTGGTTTGACGTCACAAACACACCCAGCGTTCGCCCAGACACTCCTCCGTTTCTCCTGCCACTCCCGCGTTTTTCCCAGAAACGGTAGCGTTTTTTCACACGCACCCATAAAACGGCCAGTTTCTGCCCAGAAACACCCACTTCCTGTCAATCACATTACGATCACCAGAACGAAGAAAAAACCTCGTAATGCCGTGAGTAAAAAACCTAACTGCATAGCAAATTTACTTGGCGCAGTCGCACTGCGGACATTGCGCATGCGCATTAGCGACTGTTCGCTCCGTTGCGAGAAAAAAATAACGAGCGAACAACTCTGAATGACCCCCACTGTCTGGAGATTCACTTTGAAACACCAAGTTTATAGCAGTCTGCACACATATCTATCCGAATGGATTGGACCAGATGAATATGTAAATCAGTGTCCTAGTTGTTTTTAGAGATTGCAGAAAGGTATGAACCTTCTATTATATAGGATGGAGTTGTACACTGATCACATCAGTGGAAATACCTGATTACCTGCTTAATGAGGTTGTAGACTTTATTCCAAATAACATTACTAGGAGGAAGCTGCATCATAAAGTGGAAGGTTTAGTATATTCTCACAGCATCCTCTGCTGAAGGAGTATCTGTACTGTAGTGTCTATAAAATGAAGAAGCATGCAGCACTCTTGATACACCCAAGAGAGGTTTAACAAATGTTTGGACTCCGTAGCGCCGACACTTAGTTGGCACTAACTTATTACTTACCCAATTTGAGCGTCTATTTCATGATGTGACTGATGGTCTGAAGTGTTCATTCGGTAGTTTTGTAATTGAAGATACTGTACAATAAAGCTTATGTCATGCTACACATTCTTGTAATCTTTTCTATTATATATTCGGGGGAATCCAATTAGCCGCGGTAATTTACGGCAGATGATTGTTTCGCCGGGGGGCTATCCAAATAGCCCCGATGCGGCACGCTCCTCCCCCGGTGCCGGCACTTATTGGGGAATATGATTCACCATAATCCATGAGAAGTGCCCCCTAGACCCGCAAAAAGTGGCACAATAATACATAGGTCTGCGTATTTTCGTGCAAAAAAATTGGTGTTTTTCGCAGGACCTAATTGGATAAAAAATGTGAAAAACACCCGTTTTTTGCACCAGTGGCACTATTGCAGGTAATTGGATACCCCCCATTGTGGGATCAATAATTATTTATTTACATACTGTATTAAGGAGGCGATGTTAATGTATTATTTTAGTGAGGAGGCAATTGTAATCTATTATTTTAGGAAATATTACAGAATCAGTAATTATTTCTTTTTTTTTATAGTTTATTTATAGTTTTGAATGAAACAAAGTTACAGCAAAGGAAAAAAAACCCAGTACAATAATCATTGTAACAGAGTAATAAACAAGTAAGGGTAAGCAGAGACAACTGCAACAATGGCACACAGTAACAAATTACAGACCAGTTACTATAGCAATATTATTTTTTATTATAGAAACAATTGGCCTGATTCGGAAGTGCACGCAATGTTGATGTTGGGCGCAAGGGCCTGGTGTCTTAGGTGACACACTCAGTCTGAGATAGCACAGACTTGCCCTGATGTGCAACCAATGTTTTCGATGCTTTTGGCTAAGTATGTGAGTGGCAGATGTAAGCAGTACAAGGTGGGCATCTAGGACAGCAGCATATTTTCACACTCACCCTGCTTGAGCGATCGCAGGTGCCCTTGCAATTGCGTGCATTTCTCAATCAGGCCCAATATGATATGATTTATAGTGGAGAGTATTTATTTATGACTGGGGCAACACAATTTTATGATGGGCACCATTTAGTGCACACATGGGTGCAAGTACAGGTACTTCTAGTGTCACAAATCTCAGATTTCTGGTGTTTACCTGTTAGACATCCTCCACATAAATAAACTGGTGATTTTCATTGATCAAAGTGCAAAATGTATTGGGGTACACTGGGCTCCACAAGTCTGGACAATGGGGTGTAGAGTAGGATCTTGATCCGAGGCACCAACAGGCTCAAAGCTTTGACTGTTCCCAGAATGCACAGCGCCGCCTCCTATATCACCCCGCCTCCCAGCACAGGAGCTCAGTTTAGTTAACCAGCCCAATGCAGTAGCAGGAAAAGAGACGACAACGGTTAGTAGCCACATACACCACACTCTCACGACAAGAGAAGTGTCAGCGGCTAATGCCATATCAACCCAAAGAAGCTAAGTGCGTCAGGGTAGGCGCCTTGTGGAGCTCAGTGTACCTCGCAGAAAGAGTTTTAACAAGGGTAAGTTCTTACCATAAAACTCGTTTTCTGCTGCGGGGTACACTGGGCTCCACAAGTCTGGACAATGGGGATGTCCTAAAGCAGTTCCTTATGGGAGGGGACGCACTGTAGCGGGCACAAGAACCCGGCGTCCAAAGGAAGCATCCTGGGAAGCGGCAGTATCGAAGGCATAGAACCTTATGAACGTGTTCCCGGAGGACCACGTAGCCGCCTTGCACAATTGATCAAGGGTCGCACCACGTTGGGCCGCCCAAGAAGGTCCAACAGACCGAGTAGAATGGGCCGTAATATGAACAGGAGCTGACAGACCAGCCTTAACATAAGCATGCGCAATCACCATTCTAATCCACCTGGCCCAGGGTCTGCTTGTGAGCAGGCCAGCCATGTTTGTGAAATCCAAACAAAACAAAGAGAGAATCAGACTTTCGAATAGAAGCAGTTCTCTTCACATAGATACGGAGAGCCCGTACCACATCCGAAGACCGCTCTTTGGGAGACAAATCAGGAGAGACAAAAGCTGGAACCACAATCTCCTGATTAAGGTGAAACGAAGAAACCACCTTAGGTCAATATCTGGGACGAGTCCTAAGAACCGCCCGATCACAGTGAAAAATCAGATATGGGGAACTGCAAGACAAGGCACCCAGATCTGACACTCTTCTAGCAGAGGCAATAGCCAGCAAGAACACCACCTTAAGGGAAAGCCACTTAAGGTCAGCTGAACCAAGAGGTTCAAATGGAGGCTCCTGCAACACCTCCAAAACCACCGACAAGTCCCAAGGAGCCACAGGCAGGACATAGGGAGGTTGGATACGCAACACACCCTGAGTGAAAGTATAAACATCAGGTAAAGTCGCAATTTTTCTCTGAAACCACACCGACAAGGCAGAAATATGAACCTTGAGGGAGGCCAAACGAAGGCCTAAATCTAGGCCCTGCTGTAGAAAAGCCAAAAGTTTGGCTGTACTAAACTTGGAAGCATCATAATGGTTAGATGCGCACCAAACATAGTAGGAATGCCAGACCCGATGGTAAATCCGAGCAGAGGCCGGTTTCCAGGCCCGCAACATAGTTTTAATGACCGCTTCAGAAAAACCCTTAGCTATTAAGACGGAAGCTTCAAGAGCCACGCTGTCAAAGACAGCCGGGCTAGGTCCTGGTAGACACAGGGGCCCTGAACGAGGAGGTCTGGGCGTTGTGGAAGTAGAAGTGGACACTGACGATAGGACTTGCAGGTCTGAGAACCAGTGCCGTCTGGGCCACGCTGGAGCTATGAGAAGCAGTTTTCCTTTTTCTTCCGAATTACCCTGGGCAGGAGTGACACCGGAGGGAACACGTACGGCAGCCGAAACCTCCACGGCACTGCCAGCGCATCCACGAATGCTGCTTGAGGATCCCTTGTCCTTGCTCCGAAGACCGGAACCTTGTGATTGTGTTGAGACGCCATCAGATCCACATCTGGAAGACCCCACCTTCCCACGATGAGTTGAAACACTTCTGGATGGAGGCCCCACTCGCCGGCATGCACGTCCTGACGACTAAGAAAGTCCGCTTCCCAATTCAGGACTCCCGGAATTAATATTGCCGATATTGCCCGTAGATGGCATTCTGCCCAACGTAGAATCCGTGAGGCTTCCTTCATTGCCAAACGGCTTCGAGTACCGCCTTGATGATTTATGTAAGCCACTGTGGTGGCGTTGTCCGACTGTACTTGAACAGGACGGTTGTGAATCAAATGCTGGGCTAGGTTCAACGCATTGAAGACCGCCCGCAATTCCAGAATGTTGATCGAGAGGAGAGATTCCTCCTTGGTCCACCGACCCTACAAGGAGTGCTGCTCCAGCACCGTGCCCCAACCTCTTAGACTGGCATCTGTCGTCAACAGGACCCAGTTGGATATCCAGAAGGGACGGCCTCTGCACAATTGTCGGTCCTGCAGTCACCAGAGCAGCGACAGACGGACCTCCGGAGTCAAAGAGATCATTTGAGACCTGATCCGGTGAGGCAGGCCATCCCACTTGGCTAGAATCAGCTTCTGGAGGGGGCGAGAATGGAATTGAGCATACTTCACCATGTCGAATGCTGATACCATGAGGCCCAGCACCTGCATCGCTGAATGTATCGACACTTGCGGACGAGAAAGGAAGCAACGAATCCTGTCCTGAAGTTTCAGGACTTTCTCCTGAGACAAGAAAAACCTCTGGTTGTGAGTGTCCAACAGCGCTCTCAGATGCACCATGCTCTGAGCAGGGACCAGGGAGGATTTCTTCCAGTTGATGAGCCACCCGTGGGCTTGTAGAAACCGGACCGTCCTATCCAGATGACGCAGGAGAAGATCTGGGGAATTTGCCAGGATTAACAAGTCATCCAGATACGGCAGTATCCTGACCCCTTGACGGCGGAGTACCACCGTCACCACCGCCATAACTTTGGTGAAGACTCGCGGAGCCGTTGTTAAACCAAAAGGTAACGCCCGAAACTGGTAATGGAGGTTGCCAATAGCGAACCTCAGGTATTGTTGATGTGACACTGCTATAGGAATATGCAGGTAAGCATCCTGTATGTCCAGGGAGACCATGTAGTCCCCAGGTTCCAAGGCCAGAACTATAGAGCGAAGGGTTTCCATACGGAACTTGGAAACCTTCACAAACTTGTTCAGTGCCTTGAGGTTGAGAATGGGCCGGGAGGACCCATTTGGTTTCGGGACTAGAAACAGCGGAGAATAGTACCCCCGGCCCCTCTGAGCAAGAGGCACCTGTACTACGACTCCTGTATCCAGGAGGGTCTGTACCACCGAATGCAGAGTGTTTGCCTTTGTCTGGTCCGACGGGACGTCTGTCTGGCAAAATCGATGAGGGGGTCGGTTTTTGAAGGCTATGGCGTAACCTCGAGTGACGACTTCCCGTACCCAGGCATCTGAAGCGGTCTTCAACCATTCCTGGGTATACCCTAGAAGCCAGCCCCCCACCCTGGGATCCCCCAGAGGGAGGCCCGCCTCGTCATGCGGCAGGCTTATCGGTCTTGGCTGCTGGCTGACGGGCAGCCCAGGCTCTTTTGGGCTTCGGCTTACCAGGTTTGGAAGTGCGGGCCTGCTTATGGTACGCCTGACCTTTTGCTTTACCTGAAGGACGAAAGGGGCGAAAGGACGTACCTTTGGCCTTTGACACAGAAGGAGCTGTATTAGGCAGACAGGCAGTTTTGGCAGTAGCCAAGTCAGCCACTATCTTATTTAAGTCCTCCCCAAACAGAATATCTCCCTTGAAAGGGAGTACCTCCAGGGTTTTTCTAGAGTCCAGATCCACAGACCAGGATCTCAGCCACAATATCCTGCGAGCCAGGACTGACGTAGTAGAGGCCTTGGCTGCTAGGATACCGGCATCAGAAGCCGCCTCTTTATTATAGCGAGAAGCTGTGACAATATATGACAAGCATTGTCTAGCATGGTCAGAGGAGATTTCAGCTTCTAACTCGAAGGCCCATGCTTCAATAGCCTCTGCCGCCCATGTAGCTGTAATAGTAGGCCTTTGTGCAGCACCCGTGAGGGTGTAAATCGCTTTTAGACAACCCTCAACACATTTATCCGTAGGCTCTTTTAGAGACGTGACGGTAGTGACAGGTAAAGCTGAGGAAACCACCATCCTAGCCACATGTGAGTCTACTGGAGGAGGCATTTCCCAATTCTTAGACAGCTCTGGTGCGAGGATTAGCGAGCCAGCAGCTTCTTTTGAGGCACAAACTTCGTACCCGGGCTTTGCCAGGGTTCCTGACGTATATCCACTAGGTGGTCAGAGTGAGGTAAAACTTGTTTAATCACCTTCTGACGCTTGAACCTATCTGGTTTCTTAGGAGGAACAGATGGCTCGGGATCATCCGTAATCTGCAGAATTAACTGAATAGCCTCCAAAAGATCAGGAACATCCACATGTGAACTACACTCCCCATCAGCCGTATCTGAGTCAGAGCCTGTGGGGTCAGTGTATGTGCTGTCTTCATCAGACGAGGTGTCAGTGACAGCAGTGGATTGTGAGGAGACGAGCGCTCGCTTAGAGGACCTCTTAGACTTAGGCGAGCGATGGTCAGACTTTTTAGTAGTCAGGGACTGGTTCAACTTCTTTAATTGAGCAGATAAATCGTCCGCCCACGGCGGGTTAGCTGCAGGGACCACATACAGTTGTACCGGCATTGGGGGTCCCATAGGGGGTGTTAGTTTATGAACTAGCGTATGCAGAAGCGTGGAAAAAGCGGCCCACGGAGGGTCAGTATGTGCCTCCGTTGCCACAGTCCCACTGGGGGGCAAGGAGGCCCCAGAACCAGAGCCCACAGCTGCTATATTCTCCCCATATGCGCCTGTGGCTTCAGCAACACCAGCAGTATGTTCCACCCCAGAACCGTTACCCTCAGAAGCAGACATGATATAACTTGCAGTATGAGGTAACAGTACAATTATTAGCAGCACTATATCCCTAAACCCAAACCCCTGCGCAGTGTAGTCAGCACCAGCAGAGATAAAGGAGAGATATGGTGACTAAATCAGAGAAAAATACGTAATACAGTATATCTCTGTGAAAATCCTATATTAAATAACACCTGACGCACCAAGCCCCCTCAGGTTATAGAATATAGGGATAGCAAGTTGAGTGAAAGACACGAGATGGACACCACTCAGCTATCAATGCACACACAAATAGTCACAGTTTGTACAATGCAGAGGTTATTACAGACAATAATACTGCACTGTACTAGCTTACACAGCTATATAGTCAATAGATATAACACTACACAGTAAGAAACTGGGGCCCTCATTCCGAGTTGTTCGCTCGGTAAAAATCTTCGCATCGCAGCGATTTTCCGCTTAATGCGCATGCGCAATGTCCGCACTGCGACTGCGCCAAGTAAATTTGCTAAGCAGTTAGGTATTTTACTCACGGCTTTTTCATCGTTCTGGCGATCGTAATGTGATTGACAGGAAATGGGTGTTACTGGGCGGAAACAGGCCGTTTTATGGGCGTGTGGGAAAAAACGCTACAGTTTCCGGAAAAAACGCGGGAGTGGCCGGAGAAACGGAGGAGTGTCTGGCCGAACGCTGGGTGTGTTTGTGACGTCAAACCAGGAACGACAAGCAGTGAAATGATCGCAGATGCCGAGTAAGTCTGGAGCTACTCAGAAACTGCTACGAGGTGTGTAATCGCAATATTGCGAATACATCGTTCGCAATTTTAAGATGCTAAGATTCACTCCCAGTAGGCGGCGGCTTAGCATGAGCAAATCTGATAAAATCCGCTTGCGAGCGAACAACTCGGAATGACCCCCTGGATGTATATCACAGGGTACTATAAACCCCTGACTAAATGCACTCTTTCTTACTAACACTGACTAAAAAGGCAGGTAGAATACTTAAGTGTCATGTAAAGGCACAGCGCTGACAACCAGGCGGCTTTACATAGGAGGATTTGCCCAAGCAGTCCCAGGAACAGTGAGCTGAGGAGTAATGGCGCCGCAGACACTGACAGGGAGTGAGGAAAAGACAGAGATGCAGCTCCAGGGCGGGAACACTTGCTGGAAATGGCGCCCTGGGGCTGGGGGAGGGGCTTCAGGTCTAAGCCTTATCCCCCTTGCTGGCAAAGCCACCGGGTCCTGTGGGCGATATTAAAATCGGTTTTAAGAGAAAACCTGACCTGCGCCCATGCCCTGGTGATCTAGTGGGATCGCCTGTATCCACAGTGTCCACCACCAGCGCGCGCGGCCCGCCTCCCACTGACCGCACCGGATCGCGATAAAGACCGGGTCCCGCGAGCGGGACCCACTTACCACCTCCCGAAGCGCTGCCACGCGATCCTGGAGAGCCCCAGCCGTGTGTGTCTAACATGAAGAAAACCGGAGCCTCCGCTGTAGGTACCCGGCAACCAGGGCTCGGGAGTGTACAGCGCCGCTGGGGAGAGCTGGAGCTGCAGCAGTGAATGTCATAAGACATTTACCACCGCTGCTGCCCTTGAAGTCTTCACTTTTTACCTCATAAAAAGCTTTTCTCAGGGCTGCTTGGAGCAGCCCCTCTGTTAAGTGCCTGCTACTGCAGCACAAACTACAAAACTGAGATCCTGTGCAGGGAGGCGGGGTGATATAGGAGGCGGCGCTGTGCACTCTGGGAACAGTCAAAGCTTTGAGCCTGTTGGTGCCTCGGATCAAGATCCTACTCTACACCCCATTGTCCAGACTTGTGGAGCCCAGTGTACCCCACAGCAGAAATGCAGAATAACCCCCGAAAACAGGGGTTTTACCGCATTTTCCATTCAGTACATCCCGCCCTCACTCCCTTTTTCTTTTGTCTCTCTCTCCCCTCCTCTCCCTCCCCCTCTCTCCGCTCCCTCCCTCATTCCCTCTCTCTCTTCGTCCCCAATCTCTGTCCCCTACCCTTCCTCTCTCTCTCTTCCCTCACTCACTCCCTCCCTCTCCCCCTTCTTTCTCTACCCTCTCTCCTATCTCTCTCCCTGTCTTTCCTCTCTCTTATACTCTCTCGCTCTCTCTCAACACTCTCTGTCCCCTCACCTTCTCTCTCTCTTCCCTCTTTCCTCTCTCACTCACTCTCTTTCCCCCTCTTTCTGTACTCTTCCACCTTTTTCCTCCCTCACTCACTCCCTCTCTCCCACTTCTTTGTCTACCCTCTCTCCTCTCTCTTACCCTGTCTTTCCTCTCTCTCATACTCTCTCACTCTCTCTTTCTCCCTCCCCACTCTCTGTCCCCTCACCTTCTCTCTTTCCTCTCTCACTCACTCTCTTTCCCCCTCTTTCTGTACTCTCCCGCCTTTCTCCTCCCTCACTCACTCCCTCTCTCCCGCTTCTTTGTCTACCCTCTCTCCTCTCTCTCGCCCTTTCTTTATCCAGTAGGAAGAGAAGGCTGCTGCTCCGTGTTCAGTGGTACAGCCCTAGGGATATGTTCAATAGAGCGTCAGATTCTATTCGCAATGGGACTTAATGCGTGGCTGCAGCTCTGCTGTGAGCTATTCAGTTACTGATGCTGCCCCATGTAGTGAGCCCAAGACACAGGGTAATTCCATAGCTCTGGGGACTTTAACAAGAAGCTATGAGTTCACATGCGTTAACTATGGGCTTACAGCACGTGGAAATTGTCAAGTAATTGAACAGCTTCAGGCGTTAAATCCGGGAGCTGCAGCCATGCTACACCCATGGTTAATTGAATCTTCCCCAAAGTGTAAGTGAATGCCTCATGGCTCGTGAGTTTACACCTGTTATTTGTCCTACTATTACCCGGTCTGTGGTGTAATATTAACGTTTGGTACTTAGGTGTTACTTGTATTGGCACACACAGGGGAAGGACGTGTGGATATGGGGGTCGAGGGTAGTGGGCTTGGGGAGGGGGCCCAAAATAAATCAGTGTACCGGGCCCCAAGGTTTCTGTTGCCGGCCCTGGCTGTCAGCAATCTGCGACTGAGATGGGCTGTAAGTGATCTGCTTTGACAGCAGATCACCTCCCCAAAAATGCCTGGCCACGCCTGCATTTCTTTTGACACACAAAAACGGCAGGTTTCTGGCCAGTCAAACAGCGGCTACATTGCAATTAGGATCTGTACACAATTTCTGCCGCTATTACCCCTCGCACGTTCACAATGCAAACGCTACAGTAATTCAATAATTGTTCAATTTACAATTTCTCAGATCAGCGATCCATGCAGAATAAGTACTGTATATTAATAGGAATCTAACCGTGCTGGAAAACACAGGATTTTCATGGTGGTATTCCAGACTTATTTTTTTTATCAAATGCCACAATGCATAACTATAGTGATAATAGGTCTATATATTTTACATAAAATATATAAATGCATAGAAGGGAATACAATAGAAATGCACCAAATTCATGAGAAAAAAAAAAGTTTAATTTGGATATTTAAGCTAAGCAGGTTCAAATCATATTTCACAATTTTAGCACCTGGATATTTTGCTCACTAAAAGAATAGGAATAATAGTAAATATCTTAGGGGCGAATATAGCACTGAACACAACTCGGATTTGCCAATGTGTCTAGTGTGTTTAGACCTGTGTTTAGATATAACTTTTGCACCAACTATACAGTATGGCTAGTGCAAGTGTGCACTGATAATGATGCCTGCTATGAAACCAAGTGTGTGGATGAGGATGGTTCAGCCACATAGATTCCAGGTTCCAATAAAGTAACTGTACACAGCCCTGTATGCTTAATACGTAACTATCTTTCCTATTTGGTTCCAATCATACTGTACATGATGCAAGGATATATTTATAAGCAATCAATAACATGGCAAACTCATGTTTACAAAACATTATTCCTCGTTGGTATTATTTGGTAACAAATCCTATTTTTTACACTGCAGGAATGATAGTGAACACATGAGCCATGTGTAGAAGTCTCACCTGAGATATATTATTAAAGTATATCTGTACTGCATCTTTAAGGCTTCTAAAATATATCTTCTCTTGAGGCTTGAGCTACAAGAGAGAATACAGTTACATTAAGGCAAGAATAACTGATTGATTATATATATAAGATAATCATTGTCAGGCTTTTGGCTTTTTGTATTCCCAGGGATGATGTTGGGACTGGTTCTAGAATGAGTGCTGTATACAGGAAGGTGGGCGGGCGTATATAACTCCTTTGCATGATGTGTGGACTAGAGCAGGTACTAGTAGAAGACTGGGTTATGGTGATATGTAGGATTGGGAGAGGCTACTACTGGCAGGTCGGGTAAAAACGGAGTGCACTGGAATACTAGACTGGAAGTGAGTGTGCTGATATGCTGGGCTGAGATTGGTAACTTTAGACACCGGGCTAGAACTGGTAATGCTGGTAGGCCGGGTTGGGACGGTTAACTTGGACAGCGGGCTGGAACTGGTAAAGCTGGTATGCAGGGGTCGGACTGGTTAACTTGGACGCGGGGTTGGGACTGGTTAACTAGGACACAGGGCTGGAACGAGTAATGCTGGTATGCCGTGCTCGGACCGGCTAACTTGTACATCGTGCTGGAACCAATAATGCTGGTGCTGGTACCACTGGAACTGCAGCAGACAGAAAATATACAGAGTTACAGCAGACTGAGAAGTCACAAGCCCAATGGAACAAGAAGGAGCTGAGTATATCAGGAACAGAACTAAAAGGGAGAATTTAGAGATCACAGGATGTAGGATATGTCCAACGTTGCTCTGGCAACTTGTGAGTGCACCAGGAAGGCCTTTTATACCACTTGCTGCATTGGGATTGGTAGCCTGGATCACATGACTGGGTTCTGTTGCACAATGGGGGTTTGATGGTCAGCTGACCTAATCCAAGATGGCTGCGCTCAGTGCACAGAGCTGGAGGGAAAAGTTCTGGAGACAGAGCAGGCCTGAATTCTGGAACATTGTGCAGCTGACATAGAGCTGCAGGAACGCTATGACTCCTGCTGGAGGACAGTCACCCACCTTGCAGGTATGTGACGGGAAGCCAGCTGCCGAGTCCTGACAATCATGACACGTGTGTCAAGTGGCTATCATTTGCTGCTGTCACATATAATATTCCTGACCTTCAGACCATATCTGTCTCTGAAACAATAGTTCAAAGCAGCAGAGTGAGTACTATGCAAGTTGGCGTAGTATATCTCGCATGACCTTGCAATGCGTATGTCCAGTACATTTACATATGCCTGCACTTGAATGCACATATACCTGTAAAAGTCATATTATTTTTTTGTTGGTCAGGGACAGATGCAAATAACAAATAATGATGATGACATGTCGCCATCACTAGCAAACCACATGAAAATAAAATAAGCACAAGGCTATTCTTTTCAGTATGCGGAGTAGAGATATCAGTAATACACTTTTAATCCTAGAATCCTGAAGGACATCCAGATCTTTTAGTCATATTTGCCTACTTTTCCTTACTCTGTGGGAGATGTGGAAAAGCGGAGGTGGACAGGGCTTGCTGACCCAATTCACATCAAGTGGCTCGGGCATCATGTCATCAATGCCCAATCATCTCAGTAAACACAGTTCCCCTCATGCCTCTCACACTCTGTGTTTACTGTGGTGTGCGTGTTTTGACAATTTCGCTGTACTTCATGTTCTAGCAGTTAAGTACTCCAGGATAATTGTTAGCTCTTTTGGGAGTCCAGCAGGTCTAATGATAATTTAGGAATCTCACATGTATTCTGGGAGAGATAGCCAACTATGCTCTGAATAGTATGCTGGCGTTGGGTATGGTATGCCGGCGGTCATCATATCTGCGCCGAGATCCCGGGCCCCAAGAATGCTGGCACGGGGACGAGAGCAATGAAGCCCCTTGCGGGCACGGTGGCTCGCCACATGTTCTATTCCCACTCTATGGATGCCGTGGACACCCACGAGTGGGAATAGTCCGTTAGCCGGGATTCAAGCTGTAGGCATTGTCAGTGGTCAGGATTCTGGCGTCAGTATCCTCCTGACAGCCGGGACCCCAACTGCCGGCAATGTAACAACATCCCGTATGCTGAAATGCATTCCAACTGCAGTGCTCATTATTTACATTACTCAGTGTTTTTCAAGCACTATTTACTTCTCAAGTGGTTCCCAAACTTGTTTGAATCCTGGTGCCCTAGAGTATCCAAATCCCCCCCACCCAAAGAAAAAGTAAAAAAAATGTAATTAAGCAAATTGTGTTTATATATAGGATTTGTTTCTGTTTACCCACATGACTTACGACTGGCAGCCACAAACACTGGTTCTGCCTATTACACTGACCACAAATAATTTGAATTGTACTGGGCCACCAACCCAGGGCAAGTGTCCTGAGGGCACACAGATTGGGAATCACTGCATCATACTGTTTCTGTGGTAGCAGAAGTTAAACGGAGGAAGACACTACTGCTTCCCCAGAGAAATGGAAAAACTTCTGTTCTGAATTGTTTGAACACAATAGGTATTGAATGTAATAGAGGCGTCTGCATTGTGTGTATGCAAATAATAGGATTTTGATAACCTACCGGTAAATCCTTTTCTCCTAGTCCATAGAGGATGCTGGGGATGATATCAAGACCATGGGGTATAGACGGGATCCGCAGGAGACATGGGCACTCCAAAGACTTTTCATTGGGTGTGAACTGGCTCCTCCCTCTATGCCCCTCTTCCAGACCTCAGTTGTAGGAACTGTGCCCAGGAAGACTGACATTTCGAGGAAAGGAAGTACTTAACTAGTGGTGAGATATCTACCAACTCACACCCTCAACCATGCCGCACACATGGCATTCAACATAAGACACACCAACAGGCATGAACTAATTGCAGCAACATGCTGAAACCAAGATAACACAACTTGTGTAACTGTAATAACTAGACTTGCAGGTAAAGTACGCACTGGGACAGGCGCCCAGCATCCTCTACGGACTAGGAGAAAAGGATTTACAGGTAGGTTATCAAAATCCTATTTTCTCATACGTCCTAGAGGATGCTGGGGACGACATCAAGACCATGGGGTCTATACCAAAGCTCCAGTACGGGTGGGAGAGTGCGGATGACCCTGCAGCACCGATTGACCAAACTGTAGGTCCTCATCGGCCAAGGTGTCAAACTTGTAGAACTTAGCAAATGTGTTTGACCCCGACCAAGTAGCTGCTCGGCAAAGTTGTAATGCCGAGACCCCCCGGGCAGTCGCCGAGGATGAGCCCACCTTCCTAGTGGAGTGGGCCTTTACCGACATCGGTAACGGCAATCCAGCCGTAGTATGAGCTTGCTGAATCGTATTTCTTATCCAACGTGCAATAGTCTGCTTGGAAGCAGGACAGCCAATCTTGTTGTGATCATACAGGACAAACAGAGCCTCTATTTTCCGTATACGAGATGTTCTAGTAACATAGATTTTCAAAGCTCTAACCACATCTAGAGACTTTGAATCAGTGAATGTGTCAGTAACTACTGGCACCACAATAGTTTGGTTTATGTGAAAAGCAGAAACCACCTTTGGAAGAAAATGTTGGCGACTCTACCCTATCTTCATGGAAAATCAGGTAAGGGCTCTTGTGAGACAAGGCCACCAATTCAGACACCCGCCTTGCGGATGTCAATGCCAAAAGCATCACCACTTTCCAAGTGAGAAAGTTCAACTCTATCTTTTGTAGAGGCTCAAACCAATCCGATTGAAGGAACTGCTATACCACGTTAAGGTCCCATGGTGCCACTGGAGGCACAAATGGAGGCTGGATGTGCAGAACCCCTTTCACCAAGGTCTGAACCTCTGGAAGGGAGGCCAATTGTTTTTGGAAGAACACTGATAAGGCCGAAATCTGGACCTTGATTGATCCCAATCGTAGACCCATCTCCACACCATCCTGCAAAAAATGGAGAAAACGCCCTAAGTGAAACTCTTCCGTAGGAGCTTTCTTGGATTCACACCGACACATATTTTCTCCAAATACGGTGATAATGTTTCGACGTTACTTCCTTTATGGCATGAATAAGGGTGGGGATGACCTCCTTAGGAATACCCTTCCTGGCTAGGATACGGCGCTCAACAGCCATGCCGTCAAACGTAGCTGCGGTAAGTCTTGGTACACACACGGCCCCTGCTGCAGCAGGTCCTCCCGAGGAGGAAGAGGCCGAGGATCTCCTATGAGTAACTGCTGAAGATCTGGGTACCAAGCCCTCCTTGGCCAGTCTGGGGCAATGAAGATTGCTCAAACCCTTGTCTTTCTTATGATCCTGAGTACTTTTGGGATCAGCGGAAGTGGAGGGAAACATACACTGACTGAAACACCCACTGGGTCACCAGTGCATCCACTGCTACTGCTTGAGGGTCTCTCGACCTGGAACAGTATCTCTGAAGCTTCTTGTTGAGACGAGACGCCATCATGTCTATTTGAGGAACTCCCCAAAGACTTGTCACCTCTGCGAAGACTTCTTGGTGGAGGCCCCACTCTCCTGGATGGAATGCGTGTCTGCTGAGGAAGTCTGCTTCCCAGTTGTCTACTCCCGGAATGAGTATTGCCGACAGAGCTTGTAGATGTTTTTCTGCCCAGAGGAGGATTTTTGTCGCCTCTGCCATTGCCGCTCTGCTTTTCGTTCCGCCCTGCATGTTTATGTATGCGACTGCTGTTACATTGTCCGCCTGGATCTGCACGGGACGGTCTTGAAGAAGATGTACCGCTTGTTGAAGGCCATTGTAAATGGCTCTTAGCTCCAGAACGTTTATGTGAAGGCAGGCTTCCTGTTGTGACCAACATCCCTGGAAGTTTTCTCCCTGAGAGACTGCTCCCCAGCCTAGGAGACTTGCATCCGTGGTTACCAGGACCCAGTCCTGAATTCCAAACCTGCGTCCCTCTAGTAGGTGAGAGCTGTGCAACCACCACAGGAGTGAAATCCTGGTTTTTGACGACAGGATTATCTTTCTGTGCATGTGTAGGTGTGACCCCGACCACTTGTCCAACAGGTCCCACTGGAATACTCTGGCATGGAACCTGCCAAACTGTATGGCCTCGTAGGCCGCCACCATCTTCCCCAACAACCGAATGCACTGATGGATCGACACACTTGATGGTTTCAATATCTGTTTTACCATTTTCTGGATTTCCAGAGCCTTTTCCAGCGGGAGAAATACTCTCTGAACTTCTGTGTCCAGAATCATCCCGAGGAAAGACAACCTTGTCGTCGGTTCCAACTGTGACTTTGGGTAATTTATGATCAACCCGTGTTGTTGGAGTATTGACAGGGAGAGAGATATGTTTTGTAATAACTGCTCCCTGGATCTCGCCTTTATCAGGAGGTCGCCCAGATAAGGGATTATATTGACTCCTTTCTGATGAAGGAGGACCATCATCTCCGCCATCACCTTGGTGAATACCCTCGGCGCCGTGGAGAGACCGAAAGGTAACGTCTGGAATTGGTAATGGCAATCCTGAATCGCGAATCTCAGATAAGCCTGGGGAGGAGGATAAATGGGAACATGCAGGTCAGCATTCTTTATGTCCACCGACACTAAGTCGTCCCCCTCCTCCAGACTGGCAATCACCGCCCGAAGTGATTCCATCTTGAACTTGAACCTTTTCAGGAAGAAATTCAGATTTTTTTAGATTTAGGATCGGTCTGACCGAGCCGTCCGGCTTCGGAACAACAAAGAGGCTTTAATAAAAACCCCGCCCTTGTTGTGACAACGGTACCAGGACTATGACCTGATCTTGACATAATTTTTGGATTGCCGCTTTTACTGCTTCTCTCTCTGGCGGAGAAGCTGACACGGTTGATTTGAAAAATCGGCATGGGGGAACGTCTTGAAACTCTAGTTTGTATCCCTGGGAAACTATTTGCAACACCCAGGGATCCAGGCCAGACAGAATCCAATCCTGGCTGAAGAGTTTGAGACGTGCCCCCAGCCGAGCAGCCTCCCGCAAGGGAGTTCCAGCGTCATGCTGGGGATTTGGCAGAATTAGGGGTAGACTTCTGCTCTTGGGAACCTGGAGCCGATGTGGGCTTCTTTCCCCTTCCCCTTCCCCTACCTGCAAAGAAGGGGGAACCTCTCGCCTTTTTGTATTTATTGGGCCGAAAGGACTGCATTTGCGGGTGATAGGTCTTTTTTGCCGGTACAGGCGCAGAGGGCAAAAATGTTGGCTTAGCTGCGGTAGCCGTCGAGGCTAACGCATCCAGGCCATCGCCAAATAAGGCCTCACCTTTATATGGGAGAGCCTCCATGTTTCTTTTGGAATCTGCATCCGCGTTCCACTGGCGAATCCACAATGCCCGCCTAGCCAATACTGCCATGGTAGCGGCTTGTGAACTCAAGAGTCCAATATCCTTCATTGCTTCCAGCATGTAGGCGGCAGCGTCCTTGATATTCCCTAACTTAAGGAGTATCTTATCTTTATCAATCGTGTCAATTTCTGATGACACGCTTTCTGACCATTTTTCAATAGCGCGACTCACCCATGCGCAGGCAATAGTGGGCCTGAGCAGTGTACCATTGGTAACAAAAATGAATTTCAATGTCGTTTCCATTTTGCGGTCTGCCGGCTCTTTAATAGAAGCCGTGCCAGGAGCAGGGAGAATTACCTTCTTTGACAACCTGGAAAGTGCACTGTCTAACACAGGGGGTGACTCCCATTTTTTCCTGTCTTCAACCGGGAAAGGAGAAGCTATGTGAATCCTTTTGGGAATATGACATTTTTTATCAGGATTCACCCACATCCCTTCAAACAGAGCATTTAGTTCGTGTGAAGGAGGGAATGTGACTTTGGATTTCTTTTCCTTACATAAATAAGCTTTCTCTTGAGGTACAGGAGTGCTTTCTGTAACCTCCAACACGTCCCTTATGGCCACAATCATATATTGTATACTTTTTGCCTATTTATAATCTATGTCTCTGGATTCACTATCGTCGACACAAGAATCAGAATCCGTGTCGGTATCAGTGTTTACAACATTTGCAAATGGTCTGTTATGTGACCCAGATGGGCCGCCCGCATAAGGAATAACAGCATCCTGAAAAATCACATCTTCCACAGATTTTCTCCAGCATGCAGCCTTAGATTCAGACTTATCCAATCTACGGTTAATCAGATGCATACTGTCACGTAGCTCTTTCACACATGCAGGCTCTTGGTGTGTCGGTAGCGCCACCACATTACAATTCTGTGTCCCTAAAATGGCTTCCTCCGGGGAGGAACTCCCTGCCTCAGACATGCCTCACACGTGTACACCACACTCACAGACACACTGGGACTTATTTTGGGGACAGACCCACAGTAAAATCTGTCAGAGGGACACAGGAGAGGAGCAGCCAGTTCACAAACCCAGCGCCAGTATTGCCTGTGAACACAGTATGTCCACAGCCCAAACGCGCTTTTAATAGTAATATACACTATCAAATGCACCACAATCGCTTTGTGCCCCCCCCCCCCTTTATAGCACACTGTACTTGTCAGAAGTGGAGGAGATGACCAGCGTATTCTCTGCAGCCTGAGGAGAGAGAAAATGGCGCTGAGTAGTGTGCTGACTGTCTGAGGAAGAAGCTCCGCCCCCACAATGGCGCATCCTTACCCTCAGTATATGACCTATTATTTATACTGGCAGGGGGTAGGCCTGTGCCAGCGGCATCTTATGCCCCCTTTTAGCCAGTTTGAGGCTTTTTCTTGCTGCCCAGGGCGCCCCCCCCCCCTGCACCATGCAGTGCCTGTGTGTGTGGGCAGCAATGGCGCGCTGCGCTCCCGCCAGCCTCGCCGCACCTCAGCCGTCACTTACTTGATTGAAGATCATTCTTCTCATACTCACCTGTCTTCTGACTACTGGCTCTGCGAGGGTGGTGACGGCGTGCTGTGGGAGTGAGCATCTAGACACGGCTAGCGTTCAGTTCCCTTCAGGAGCTAATGGTGTCCTGTCAGCCAGAAGCAGAGCCATGAAACTCTGAGGAAGTTGGTTCTGCTTCTGCCCCCTCAGTCCCACGAAGCAGGGAGTCTGATGCCAGCAGATCTCCCTGAAAATAAAAAACCTAACATAAGTCTTTTCAGAGAAACTCAGTAGAGCTCCTCAGAGTGCATCCAGTCGACCTGGGCACATTTCTAAAACTGAGGTCTGGAGGAGGGGCATAGAGGGAGGAGCCAGTTCACACCCAATGAAAAGTCTTTGGAGTGCCCATGTCTCCTGCGGATCCCGTCTATACCCCATGGTCTTGATGTCGTCCCCAGCATCCTCTAGGACGTATGAGAAAAATATGTTTACTTGTATACACTCACGTGACACTAAAATGCCGGCTCCTCCTCAGTGACAGAGAGCAGGGTGCTCAACTGTGATATTATCGTGCAGCACCTGGCTCCTGCCACTGAGGAGGTGCTGGAAGTGCAGGCAGACTGTGGAGTGATGAAAACAGGATGGCCGCAAAGCTACACCAACTCCTTTTGAGGCCATGCCTTTTTTTGGACACACGCATTTATGAGACGCATTGGGTGTCACCAACACCAGCGGCGCCATTGATTGTATACATGTTCAAACGTACCTATTTATAGGTATGGTTTCTTACACATCATGATCATCTGTGCAGATCTGCAATAGGCTATACCTAATATTAACACTTCTGTCTAACCCTGCATAGTATAACAATGCATCAGCTTACTGAACATTCCTCAGATGCAGCACTGGATCACACATTCATGCAGGAGGCATCTACTTATACCAGACGCCCCCTGCTGCATTAACATATCTAAGCATCGCTGCAGCTTCAAAGTAAGCAGCAGCAATACTCACTCCAACCACATCTGAATCAGGCCCATGATGTCGAGCAGATGCCATCTTGAGGAAATTTGTAGGCGATCAAAGTCTTAACGTGCACCTGTATTCTACCACAGTAGAGGTGGCCATTCTGCTGGATGAACCCAGATTGATTGGAATATATTGTGAGCAGATCGGAATAAGGATGGCGTCTCCTGGAGTAGACGGGTGCACTTTCTTACAGCAGACCAAATATGAATACGACAGTCCAGGGTATTTGGTACAAACAGCCTCAGCTATTTTTATTTGCAGCAAATGTAAAACCAAAACATAAACATAAAATTCTAGCCTGTCCGGCTTGGACTACACATCCAAGTTGTTCGCTCGCTAGCTGCTTTTAGCAGCATTGCACACGCTAGGCTGCCGCCCTCTGGGAGTGTATCTTTGCTTAGCAGAATAGCGAACGAAAGATTAGCAGAATTGCTACTAAATATTTTCTTGCAGTTTCTGAGTAGCTCCAGACCTACTCCTGGATTGCGATCAGCTCGGTCCGTTTAGTTCCTGGTTTGACGTCACAAACACGCCCTGCGTTCTGCCAGCCACTCCCCCGTTTCTCCAGACACTCCCGCGTTTTTCCCTGGCACGCCTGCGTTTTTTAGCACACTCCAGAAAAAACGCTCAGTTACCACCCAGAAACACCCCTTTCCTGTCAATCACTCACCGATCAGCAGAACGACTGAAAAGCGCAGCAGCATCCACAGCAAGTCTACTAAGTTTTTAGTTAAATAACTAAGCGCATGCGCCCTGCGTGCCTTGCGCATGCGCATTTTGCAACAAATCGCAGCATAGCGAAAAACGGCAACGAGCGAACAACTCGGAATGACCCCCAAAGTTCCTTCTCTATGTATGAAAAGGACCTACTGTCCAATTAACAAAAATAGCGGTTCAGGCAGTAATGCCTCTCTTAAGAGTCATTACTGATAACCTCTCTTTAAGACATCAGCTTTCTCCCCAGGCCATGAGCGACTTCCTGTAAAGTGTTTTAACATACTTGTAAAAAAAATTAACACACCCATGCAGGTGTTAGTACTGATTAGCCTTTTCTGAGACTAAGGCCCTAAAGACCCAGACGGCACCTAATTGATGGATCACTCCCTTACTCTCCATCCATAACCCCAGGAACCCTTATCCGGCTTTTTAAAAAATGAAACATATCTTACCAAGCCATTTAACAACACATTCCTGGGATTTTAAACTCACACAGAAATTTTGGATATATATACCTGCCCTCAAACACAATTCCACTGCTTTTTTTAAAACATACATATTAAAAATGAATAAAACAGATGTTTCTGTATTGGTAAGACAAAAAAAGCTAATTTAAGAAAGTGCAACCCCGCTCTTTTATGTATACTTTTGCGCGAATGCACCCAATATATAGGTAAGCACATGGATTTGCTGGACAAGAAAGCAAATCCATGGACAAGAAGCTTGGGTAATTAGGGTTGTTCTGGGATGACTGCTGATCAGTAGCATCTAACAATGAGATGTTGTTTTGTGGAATAACATTTTTAAAAGTAGTAGAGATTGGACCCTATTCAGTACGGAATGCAGTAGCAGATTCTGCTATTTAGCAGCATCTGCTACCGAACCTGAATAGGATCCATTGTGTATAGGAAAAAGTTCTTTGCTTTGCCAGAAGGCAGATTTTTTTTCTCAAGAAAAATAACTTGATTTATCTGTCTTGTCCTATACTTTTCATGGAAATTCAGTAACATCTTCTAAACATTTATGACAAACTGTATTTCTAGGTACACATAGGGGGGGATTCAGTTCGGCATGATGTACCATGATGCCCAGCTGGGCACATATTGGGCAATTAATGCTTGCAGGATGCGATGTGCTGGAATTTTCTCCTTAAACCAATGAAGATACTACAGTATCCCTCACACAGACACAAGCGTGATATGTAAGACAGTCCCAATGTCCCCTTACTCTCATGATTTAGGACATAAATGAGGCTACAACATGTAGTAGTTTAGTATAAATGTTGAAAGTTAAAAAGAACAAAGTTGTTAGTCCTGAATTGTAATATGTGGGGCTATAAAAATGAGGCTTTACTTTTTCAACCATGTGCATCTTTAGATGGATCGGTAAAGATGTAAAGCTAAGTACATATTGATTTTCCAAGAGCAATTCCAAGCACCGGGAAATATTGTGTGCCTACGTGAAATGCACTACTGTAGATGGACAAGTGAGCATTTGCACCAATAAATAAACTAGTGCAGATCTGAACTTTTTGTAGGTCAGTTATCAGGTAATAAAGAGCTTTAAGTATTACAAAGCCCATAGATTGTGTGCTGTTTTTTTAGTTTCCTAAGTCATGTAAGTATAGACAATATAGGTGATTCATCTATTTTCCACAATGCAGGTCAGCAATACAGGTTTACCGTGTGTAGTAAATAATCTGTTTAACTGTAATTGAAATAGAATCCAAAGAAACAACCTTAAACAGGGTCATTGGCATTCATACTCACATTCTCTGAAATAGGCAGATATTTGCTGGCAGTTCTGCATACGCTGCAATAGTCTGCAAGGGAGGGAAAAAAGACCATGTTAGATATTAACTGAACAAACTGTACATGCTAGCTCAGAATGATGGGGACAGGGGTCAAATACAATTCAGCAACATCCTTAGCTGCAGGTGTGACAGGGTGCGGCACTACTCTATCTAGCAATATTTCTTATGTAACCCATAAAGCACAATCATTTATCCCTTATAGACCACTAGGTGATCATTGCGCCCCACGGGCGCTCTTCACACTGTCGCAAGGGGCTATGCCCCCTTAACCCTTGCACGCCCTTGAGTGCATCGGCACTTGCCATGGCGTGAACAGCGCATGCAGGGCACAATGAATCACCTAGTAGGTGTGGTTGGGGGAGTGGCGGGTGCGAGGGAGAAGCAGAGAGGCGGGTACGGGGGTACAGAGTGTGGGGGAGGGGCGGTTGCACATGAGCTGCGGTTGTTGGGTTGGTTGAGTTGGTGTTGCGTCCGGGGTAGGGGTTGAGGAGGCGTTGTGGGTGGGTGTTTGCTGGGGATGGGGCGGGGGATTTGGGTGGGCTGGGGTTTGGGTAGGGAGCATGACTGTTTGTGTTGTGGAAGGGGTGGCAGGAGTGGTGCTGCGGACGGGGGTGAAGAGGGTGTAGGAGTGCTGTTTGGTGGAGGGGCAGGTGTGAGGTTGTTGCCGCGGTGTGAGGTGCAAGAGCTGTGGGTGAGGTAGGGGTGTGTGGGTGGGTGCCTCAGGTGGATGAGTGATGTGTGGGTCAGTGTTGAGGGTGGTGGAGGAGATGGGTAATAGGCGCAGCAGGGTGTGGACAGTCAAATAGTGTGCTTAGAGGTTCATAGTCATTGTTTCAGATTCTGGCAACAGTGACTTGATGAGTCTGGCATCCGTAGGGCGGGACGCACTAACCTTTTTATGCTGTTGAAAACGAGTTTTATGGTAAGAACTTACCGTTGTTAAATCTCTTTCTGCGAGGTACACTGGGCTCCACAGACATAGGGTTGTAGAGTAGGATCTTGATCAGAGGCACCAACTGGCTCAAAAGCTTTGACTGTTCCCAGAATGCATAGCGCCACCTCCTCTATAACTCTATAACCCCGCCTCCCTGCACAGGAGCTCAGTTTTTAGTTAACCAGCCCAATGCAGTAGCAGGAAAATAAACGACAACGGTTAGTAGCCACATACACCACACTCTCACGACAGGAGAAGTGTCAGCGGCTAATGCCATACCAACCCAAAGAAGCTAAGTGCGTCAGGGTGGGCGCTTTGTGGAGCCCAGTGTACCTCGCAGAAAGAGTTTTAACAAAGGTAAGTTATTACCATAAAACTCGTTTTCTGCTGCGGGGTTCACTGGGCTCCACAAGGAAAGACATAGGGGATGTCCTAAAGCAGTTCCTTATGGGAGGGGACGTACTGTAGCGGACACAAGACCCCGTCGTCCAAAGGAAGCATCCTGGGAAGCGGCAGTATCGAAGGCATAGAACCTTATGAACGTGTTCACAGTGGACCACGTAGCCGCCTTGCACAATTGTTCAAGGGTCGCACCACGGCGGGCCGCCCAAGAAGGTCCAACAGACCGAGTAGAATGGGCCGTAATGTGAGCAGGAGCTGATAGACCAGCCCTCACATAAGCATATGCAATCACCATTCTAATCCATCTGGCCAAAGTTTGCTTGTGAGCAGGCCAGCCCCGTTTGGGAAATCCAAACAGCACAAAGAGAGAATCAGATTTCCTAATAGAAGCAGTTCTCTTCACATAGATACGGAGAGCCCGTACCACATCCAAAGACCGCTCTTTGGGAGACAGATCAGGAGAAACAAGTGCCGGAACCACAATCTCCTGGTTAAGGTGGAACGAAGAAACCACCTTAGGTAAATATCCGGGACGAGTCCTAAGAACCGCCCGGTGACGGTGAAATATCAGATATGGGGAACTACAAGACAAGGCACCCAAATCCGACACTCTTCTAGCTGAAGCAAAAGCCAGCAGAAACACCACCTTAAGGGAAAGCCACTTAAGATCAGCTGAACCAAGAGGTTCAAATGGAGACTCTTCTAACACCTCCAAAACCACCGACAAGTCCCAAGGAGCCACAGGCGGGACATAGGGAGGTTGGATACGCAACACGCCCTGAGTAAAGGTATGCACATCAGGTAAGGTCGCAATCTTTCTCTGAAACCACACCGACAAGGCAGATATTTGAACCTTGAGGGAGGCCATACGCAGGCCTAAGTCCAGGCCGTGCTGAAGAAAGGCCAATAGCTTGGCTATACTAAACTTGGAAGCGTCATAATGGTTAGATGCGCACTAAACAAAGTAAGAATGCCAGACCCCATAGTAAATCCGAGCAGAAGCCGGTTTCCGGGCCCGCAACATAGTTTGAATGACCGCCTCAGAGAACCCTTTAGCCCTCAAGACGGAAGTATCAAGAGCCACGCCGTCAAAGACAGGCTAGGTCCTGGTAGACACAGGGGCCCTGAACGAGGAGGTCTGGACGTTGTGGAAGTAGAATTGGACGCTCTGACGATAGGCCATGCAGGTCTGAGAATCAGTGCCGTCTGGGCCACGCTGGAGCTATGAGAAGCAGAATTCCTCTTTCTTGCTTGAACTTCCGAATTACCCTGGGCAGGAGTGACACCGGAGGGAACACGTACGGCAGCCGAAACCTCCACGGCACCACCAGCGCATCCACGAATGCTGCTTGAGGATCCCTTGTCCTTGCTCCGAAGACCGGAACCTTGTGATTGTGTCGAGACGCCATCAGATCTACGTCTGGAAGGCCCCACTTTTCCACTAGGAGTTGAAACACTTCTGGATGGAGGCCTCACTCTCTGGCGTGTACGTCCTGATGACTGAGAAAGTCCGCTTCCCAATTCAGGACTTCCGGAATGAATATTGCCGATATGGCCGGTAGATGGCATTCCGCCCAATGTAGAATCCGTGAGACTTCCTTCATTGCCAAACGACTTCGAGTGCCGTCTTGATGATTTATGTAAGCCACTGTGGTGGCGTTGTCCGACTGTACTTGAACAGGACGGTTCTGAATCAAATGCTGGGCCAGGTTCAACGCATTGAAAACCGCCCACAATTCCAGAATGTTGATCGAGAGGAGAGATTCCTCCTTGGTCCACGACCCTGAAGGGAGTGTTGCTCCAGCACCGCGCCCCAACCTCTTAGACTGGCATCTGTCGTCAACAGGACCCAGTCGGATATCCAGAAGGGACGGCCCCTGCACAATCGTTGGTCCTGGAGCCACCAGTGCAGCGACAGACGGACCTCTGGAGTCAATGAGATCATGTGAGACCTGATCCGGTGAGGCAGGCCGTCCCACTTGGCTAGAATCAGCCTCTGGAGGGGGCGAGAATGGAATTGAGCATACTCCACCATGTCGAATGCTGACACCATGAGGCCCAGCACCTGCATCGCCGAATGTATCGACACTTGCGGACGAGAAAGGAAGCAACGAATCCTGTCCTGAAGCTTCAGGACTTTCTCCTGAGACAAGAACAACTGCTGGTTGTGAGTGTCCAATAGCGCTCCCAGGTGCACCATGCTCTGAGCAGGGACCAGGGAGGATTTCTTCCAGTTGATGTGCCACCCGTGGGCTTGTAGAAACCGGACAGTCATAGCCAGATGACGTAGGAGAAGTTCTGGGGAATTTGCCAGGATTAACAAGTCGTCCAGATACGCCAGTATCCTGACACCTTGACGGCGGAGTACCACCGTCATCACAGCCATAACTTTGGTGAAGACTCGCGGAGCTGTAGTTAAACCAAAAGGTAACGCCCGAAACTGGTAATGGAGGTTGCCAATCGCAAACCTCAGGTATTGCTGATGTGACACTGCTAGAGGAATATGCAGGTAAACATCCTGTATGTCCAGGGAGACCATGTAGTCCCCATGTTCCAAGGCCAGAACTATAGAGCGAAGGGTTTCCATACCGAACTTGGAAACTTTCACAAACCTGTTCAATGCCTTGAGGTTGAGAATGGGCCGGGAGGACCCATTCGGTTTTGGGACCAGAAACAGCGGAGAATAGTATCCCCGGCCCCTCTGAGCAAGAGGGACCTGTACTACGACTCCTGTATCCAGGAGGGTCTGTACCACCGAATGTAGAGTGTTTGCCTTTGTCTGGTCCATGAGGGGGTCGGTTTTTGAAGGCTATGGCGTAACCTCGAGTGACGACTTCCCGTACCCAGGCATCTGAAGTGGTCTTCAACCATTCCTGGGTATACCCTAGAAGCCGGCCCCCCACCCTGGGATCCCCCAGGGGGAGGCCCGCCCCGTCATGCGGCAGGCTTATCCGTCTTGGAAGCTGGCTGACGGGCAGCCCAGGCTCTTTTGGGCTTCGGCTTACCAGGTTTGGAAGTGCGGGCCTGCTTGTTGTACGCCTGACCTTTTGCTTTACCTGAAGGACGAAAGGGGCGAAAGGAAGTACCTTTAGCCTTCGACACAGAAGGAGCGGTACTTGGCAGACAGGCAGTTTTGGCAGTAGCCAAGTCAGCCACTATCTTATTTAAGTACTCCCCAAACAGAATATCTCCCTTGAAAGGGAGTACCTTCAGGGTTTTTCTAGAGTCCAGATCCACAGACCAGGATCTCAGCCACAATATCCGGCGAGCCAGGACTGACGTAGTAGAGGCCTTGGCTGCTAGGATACCGGCATCAGAAGCCGCCTCTTTAATATAGTGAGAAGCTGTGACAATATATGACAAGCATTGTCTAGCATGGTCAGAAGAGATTTCAGCTTCTAACTCTAGGGCCCATGCTTCAATAGCCTCTGCAGCCCATGTAGCTGCAATAGTGGGCCATTGTGCAGCACCCGTGAGGGTGTAAATCGCTTTCAGACAACCCTCCACACGTTTATCCGTAGGCTCTTTTAGAGACGTGACGGTAGTGACAGGTAGAGCTGAGGAAACCACCATCCTAGCCACATGTGAGTCTACTGGAGGAGGCGTTTCCCAATTTTTAGACAGCTCTGGCGCGAGGGAATAGCGAGCCAGCATCTTCTTTTGAGGCACAAACTTCTTACCCGGGTTTCCCCATGGTTCCTGACGTATATCCACTAGGTGGTCAGAGTGAGGTAAAACTTGTTTAACCACCTTCTGACGCTTGAACCTACCTGGTTTCTTAGAAGGGGCGGATGGCTCGGGATCATCCGTAATCTGTAAAATTAACTTAATAGCCTCCAAAAGATCAGGAACATCCACATGTGAACTACCCTCCCCATCAGCAGTATCTGTGTCAGAATCTGTGGGGTCAGTGTAAGCGCCATCTTCATCAGACGAGGTGTCAGTGACAGCAGTGGATTGTGAGGAGATAAGAGCTCGCTTAGAGGACCCCTTGGTCTTAGGCGAGCGAGGGTCAGACTTTTTAGTAGTCAAGGACTGGTTCAACTTTTTCAATTGAGCAGACAAATTATCCGCCCACGGCGGGTTAGCTGCGGGGATCACATACGGTTGCACCGGCATAGGAGGTCCCATAGGGGGTGTTAGTTTAGTAACTAGCGTATGTAGAAGCGTGGAGAAAGTAGCCCACGGTGGGTCATTATGTACCCCCGTTGCCACAGTCCCACTGGGGGGCAAGGAGCCCCCAGAACCAGTGCCCACAGCTGCTATAGTCTCCTCATAGGGATCTGTGGCTTCAGCAACACCGGCAAGTGTGTTCAGCCCCAGAACCGTTACCCTCAGAAGCAGACATGATATGACTTGCAGTATCAGGTAACACAGTACAATTGTCAGCAGCACAATACCTCTTACCCAAACCCCTGCGCAGTGTAGTCAGCACAAGCAGAGATACAGGAGAGATATAGTGACTAAAATCTCAGAGAAAAATACGTATTAAAGTATATCTTGTGAAAATCCTATATAAATATAAAACCTGACGCACCAAGCCTCCCCAGGTTATAGAATATAGGGATAACAAGTTGAGTAAGAGACACGAAATGGAAACCACTCAGCAAGCTAATGCACACACATATAGTCACAGTTAAACAATGCAGAGGTTATTACTAACAATAATACTGCACTGAACCAACTTATATATATAGCTATGTAGTCAATAGATATAACACTGCACAGTAAGAACTGGATGTATATCACAGGGTACTTGTACCAGAGAACCCTGACTAAATGCACTCTTCTTAACTAACACTGTCTAATTGACATGTAGAATACTTAAGTGTCATGTAAAGTCACAGCGCTGACAACCAGGCGGCTTTACACAGGAGGATTTGCCCAAGCAGTCCCAGGAACAGTGTAGCTGAGAGAAATGGCGCCCACACATTGACAGGGAGTGAGGGAGAGACAGATATGCAGCTCCAAGGCGGGAACATTTGCTGGAAATGGCACCCTGGGGCTGGGGAAGGGGCTCCAGGTCTAAGCCTTATCCCCTCTGCTGGCAAAACCACCAGGTACTGCGGGCTACACATAAAAAGGTTTTAAGGGAAAACCTGACCTGCACCCATGCCCTGGTGATCTAGTGGGATTGCCTGTACTGCCACAGTATCCACCGCCAGCGCACGCGGCCCGCCTCCCGCCGACCGCGCCGGATCACGATAAAGTACGGGTCCCGCGAGCGGGACCCACTCATCACCTCCCGAAGCGCGGCCACGCGATCCCGGAGAGCCCCCGTCGTGTGTGCCTGACCAGAAGAAAACCGGAGCCTCCTGCTGTAGTTACCCGGCAACCAGGGCTCGGGAGTGTAGAGCGCCGCTGGGGAGAGATGGAGCTGCAGCAGTGAATGTCACTAAACATGTATACACTGCTACAGCCCTTGAAGTCTTCACTTTTCTTCTCAAAAAGCTCTTCTTAGGGCTGCCCAGAGCAGCCCCTCTGTTATGTGCCTGCTATCTGCGGCACCAACTACAAAACTGAGCTCCTATGCAGGGAGGCGGGGTTATAGAGGAGGCGGCGTTAAGCATTCTGGGAACAGTCAAAGCTTTTGAGCCTGTTGGTGCCTCGGATCAAGATCCTACTCTACACCCCTATGTCTTTCCTTGTGGAGCCCAGTGTACCCCGAAGCAGAAAATATTTTTTTTCATGAATGAAAGGTTTTTGAGGAGTTATTTATTTCATTTACGGCAAGTTTAAATTTGGTTCAGAAAAACACACCACTAGGAAAGCTAGATGAACCTATACACTTTTCAGCACTGGACAAAGGTGGTCATTCCGAGTTGTTCGTTCGCTAGCTGTTTTTAGCAGCCATGCAAACACTATGCCGCCGTACATTGGGAGTTCAGTTTAGCTCAGCCGCAGTGTGAACGAAAGGATCGCAGTGCGGCGGCAAAAAAAATTTGTGCAGTTTTAGAGTAGCTCAATACCTACTCAGCGCTTGCGATGACTTTAGACTGTTCAGTTCCTGTTTTGACGTCATAAACACGCCCTGCGTTTTTTCGAACACTCTCTGAAAACGGTCAGTTGACACCCAGAAATGCCAACTTCTTGTCAATCACTCTGCGGTCAGCAGTGCAACTGAAAAGCTTCGCTAGACCCTGTGTGAAACTACATCGGCCGTTGTAATAGTAAGTAGCGCGTGCGCAATGCGCCGCATGCGCAGAAGTGCCGTTTTTTTGCCTCATAGCTACACAGCGAACGAATGCAGCTAGCGATCAACTCGGAATGACCACCAAAGATGGCTTAAAAGAGAAAAGCCATCCTGTTTAGTTTTTGCCCTCTCAGAAGACTGTAATACAGCCTTGTACTGTTGTTAGACATTTGAGTGCAACTGCTTTGGCCAAATTCGGTTTATAATCAAAAGCAGAGTTTCGCAAACTTTGCAATAACAGTCCAGGTTTTAAGGATATCCATAATTGAGTCCAGATTATTAAAACAAATTGACTGAGGTACCAATTAAGTCACTTGTGCTCAAGCTTTTATAGCCTTAAAACCTGGTCTGTAATGGTGGAGTTTTGAAAACTACAGTAACTAAGACCTCTTAAGCTGAGTACACACTAGACAATAATGTGCACCCAGTGATATTGGTGGTCATTCCGAGTTGTTCACTCGCTAGCAGTTTTTAGCAGCTGTGTAAACGCTATGCCGCCTCCCACTGGGAGTGTATTTTAGCTTAGCAGAAGTGCGAACGAAAGGATCGCAGAGCGGCTACAAAGTTTTTTGTGCAGTTTCAGAGTAGCTTCAGACCTACTCAGCGCTTGCGATCATTTCAGACTGTTCAGTTCCTGTTTTGACGTCACAAACATGCCCTGCGATCGCCCAGCCACGCCTGCGTTTTTACGAACACTCCCTGAAAACGGTCAGTTGACACCCAGAAACGCCCACTTCATGTCAATCACTCTGCGGTCAGCAGTGCGACTGAAAAGCTTCGCTAGACCCTGTGTGAAACTACATCGGCCATTGTAATAGTACGTCGCGCGTGCGCATTGCGCCACATACGCATGCGCAGAAGTTCCATTTTTTGCCTCATCGCTGCACAGCGAACGAATGCAGCTAGCGATCAACTCGGAATGACCCCCTTTGTGTGTGGTGAATCCTGGGGGGCTGGCAGCATCGGCAAGTGCATACACACTTGTCGATACCATGAACAATGACCGATGGCGGGGGGCAGTTGTTGGAGTGAACACAGGCCACGCTGCATTCAACAGCATTGCCCTCGCTGGCTATATCGCTTGTCGGGCATGCATGTACGGGTGACGGACAATGCAGCTGACAATGCGCGGGAGCTTGCATCGTCAGCGACATAGTGCGTACACACTGGACGATATCGTGATCGATGTGTCGGTATCAGCCACATCCACTTTATAGTCTAGTCTGTACCCAGAATTAGGAAACAGAAAAAATTTCAACGAACACTGGCCCTCATTCCGAGTTGACCGCTCGCTAGCTGCTTTTAGCAGCAGTGCACACGCTAAGCCGCCGTCCTCTGGGAGTGTATCTTAGCTTAGCAGAAGTGCGAACGAAAGAGTAGCAGAATTGCTACTAAAAAATGTCATGCCGTTTCTGAGTAGCTCCAGACCTACTCCTATATTGCGATCACTGCAGTCAGTTTAGTTCCTGGTTTGACATCACAAACACACCCTGCATTCGGCCAGCCACTCCCCCGTTTCTCCAGCCACGCCTGCGTTTTTGCCTGTCACGCCTGCGTTTTTTAGCACACTCCCAAAACGCTGAGTTGCCGCCCAGAAACACCCACTTCCTGTCAATCATACTACGAACACTCGAGTGACTGAAAATCGTCGCTCGAACTTGGGTAAAACTAAAAACTTTTGTGTAAAAGTACTTAGCGCATGCGCGCTGCGTACCATGCACATGCGCATAAATGCCATTTTTTCACCTGATCGGTGCGCTGCGAAAAACGGCAACGAGCGAACAACTCGGAATGAGGGCCATTGATCGCTAGCTGCCGTTGTATTCGCAGCGCAGCGATCAGGCAAAAAATCGCCACTTCTGCGCATGCGTATGGTGCGCAGTGCGCACGCGCGACGTACTTTCACAAAAGCCGATGCAGTTTCACACAAGGTCTAGCTACGCTTTTCAGTCGCACTGCTGATCGGTGAGTGATTGACAGGAATGGGGCGTTTCTGGGAGTTAACTGACCGTTTTCCGAGAGTGTGCTGAAAAACGCAGGCGTGTCAGATAAAAATGCAGGCGTGCTTGGGGAAACGGGGGAGTGGCTGGGCGAACGCAGGGCGTGTTTGTGACGTCAAAGCAGGAATTAAACAGACTGAAGTGATCGCAAGGTAGGAGTAGGTCTGCAGCTACTCAGAAACTGCATGAAAAAATTTTGCCGCCGTCCTGCGATCCTTTCGGTCGCACTTCTGCTAAGCTAAGATACACTCCCAGAGGGCGGCGGCTTAGCGTTTGCACTGCTGCTAAAAGCAGCTAGCGAGCGAACAACTCGGAATGAGGGCCATTATCTGTTACTTCTGCTTAGGTGTCATTTATATTGCTGAGCAGAAGCTCCTAATTGTATCCAGACAGATGTAAATATTAGAGATGAGCGGGTTCGGTTTCTTTGAATCCGAACCCGCACGAACTTCACTTTTTTTTCCACGGGTCCGAGCGACTCGGATCTTCCCGCCTTGCTCGGTTAACCCGAGCGCGCCCGAACGTCATCATGACGCTGTCGGATTCTCGCGAGGCTCGGATTCTATCGCGAGACTCGGATTCTATATAAGGAGCCGCGCGTCGCCGCCATTTTCACTCGTGCATTGAGATTGATAGGGAGAGGACGTGTCTGGCGTCCTCTCCATTAGAATAGAGATAGATAGATTAGATAGAGAGAGATTGTGCAGAGTCGCAGACAGAGTTAGTTTACCACAGTCAGTGACCAGTGCAGTTGCTAGTTAACTTTTATTTAATATAATATATCCGTTCACTTCTCTCTGCTATATCCGTTCTCTGCCTGAAAAAAAAAACGATACACAGCACAGTCAGTCACACAGTGTGACTCAGTCTGTGTGCACTCAGCTCAGCCCAGTGTGCTGCACAGTCATCAATGTATAAATTAAAAGCTTATAATTAATTGTGGGGGAGACTGGGGAGCACTGCAGGTTGTTAGCAGGAGCCAGGAGTACAATTATATTAATTAACAGTGCACACTTTTGCTGCAGGAGTGGTGACCAGTGCCTGACCACCAGTATAGTATTGTTGTATACTACTAATATCTCTTTAAATATCAACCAGTCTATATTAGCAGCAGACACAGTACAGTGCGGTAGTTCACGGCTGTGGCTACCTCTGTGTCGGCACACGGCAGGCAGTCCGTCCGACCAGAATTGTATTATTTATTATTATATACCTACCACCTAACCGTGGTTTTTTTTTCATTCTTTATACCGTCATAGTGTCATCCTAATTGTTACGAGTATACTACTATCTCTTTATCAACCAGTGTACAGTGCGGTAGTTCACGGCTGTGGCTACCTCTGTGTCGGCACACGGCAGGCAGTCCGTCCGACCAGAATTGTATTATTTATTATTATATACCTACCACCTAACCGTGGTTTTTTTTTCATTCTTTATACCGTCATAGTGTCATCCTAATTGTTACGAGTATACTACTATCTCTTTATCAACCAGTGTACAGTGCGGTAGTTCACGGCTGTGGCTACCTCTGTGTCGGCACACGGCAGGCAGTCCGTCCGACCAGAATTGTATTATTTATTATTATATACCTACCACCTAACCGTGGTTTTTTTTTCATTCTTTATACCGTCATAGTGTCATCCTAATTGTTACGAGTATACTACTATCTCTTTATCAACCAGTGTACAGTGCGGTAGTTCACGGCTGTGGCTACCTCTGTGTCGGCACACGGCAGGCAGTCCGTCCGACCAGAATTGTATTATTTATTATTATATACCTACCACCTAACCGTGGTTTTTTTTTCATTCTTTATACCGTCATAGTGTCATCCTAATTGTTACGAGTATACTACTATCTCTTTATCAACCAGTGTACAGTGCGGTAGTTCGCGGCTGTGGCTACCTCTGTGTCGGCAGTCGGCAGGCAGTCCGTCCATCCATAATTGTATTATTATTATAATATATACCACCTAACCGTGGTTTTTTTTTTCATTCTTTATACCGTCATAGTGTCATACTAGTTGTTACGAGTATACTACTATCTCTTTATCAACCAGTGTACAGTGCGGTAGTTCACGGCTGTGGCTACCTCTGTGTCGGCAGTCGGCAGGCAGTCCGTCCATCCATAATTGTATTATTATTATAATATATACCACCTAACTGTGGTTTTTTTTGCATTCTTTATACCGTCGTCATAGTGTCATACTAGTTGTTACGAGTATACTACTATCTCTTTATCAACCAGTGTACAGTGCGGTAGTTCACGGCTGTGGCTACCTCTGTGTCGGCAGTCGGCAGGCAGTCCGTCCATCCATAATTGTATTATTATTATAATATATACCACCTAACCGTGGTTTTTTTTTCATTCTTTATACCGTCGTCATAGTGTCATACTAGTTGTTACGAGTATACTACTATCTCTTTATCAACCAGTGTACAGTGCGGTAGTTCACGGCTGTGGCTACCTCTGTGTCGGCAGTCGGCAGGCAGTCCGTCCATCCATAATTGTATTATTATTATAATATATACCACCTAACCGTGGTTTTTTTTTCATTCTTTATACCGTCGTCATAGTGTCATACTAGTTGTTACGAGTATACTACTATCTCTTTATCAACCAGTGTACAGTGCGGTAGTTCACGGCTGTGGCTACCTCTGTGTCGGCACACGGCAGGCAGTCCGTCCGACCAGAATTGTATTATTTATTATTATATACCTACCACCTAACCGTGGTTTTTTTTTCATTCTTTATACCGTCATAGTGTCATCCTAATTGTTACGAGTATACTACTATCTCTTTATCAACCAGTGTACAGTGCGGTAGTTCACGGCTGTGGCTACCTCTGTGTCGGCACACGGCAGGCAGTCCGTCCGACCAGAATTGTATTATTTATTATTATATACCTACCACCTAACCGTGGTTTTTTTTTCATTCTTTATACCGTCATAGTGTCATCCTAATTGTTACGAGTATACTACTATCTCTTTATCAACCAGTGTACAGTGCGGTAGTTCACGGCTGTGGCTACCTCTGTGTCGGCAGTCGGCAGGCAGTCCGTCCATCCATAATTGTATTATTATTATAATATATACCACCTAACCGTGGTTTTTTTTTCATTCTTTATACCGTCATAGTGTCATACTAGTTGTTACGAGTATACTACTATCTCTTTATCAACCAGTGTACAGTGCGGTAGTTCACGGCTGTGGCTACCTCTGTGTCGGCAGTCGGCAGGCAGTCCGTCCATCCATAATTGTATTATTATTATAATATATACCACCTAACTGTGGTTTTTTTTGCATTCTTTATACCGTCGTCATAGTGTCATACTAGTTGTTACGAGTATACTACTATCTCTTTATCAACCAGTGTACAGTGCGGTAGTTCACGGCTGTGGCTACCTCTGTGTCGGCAGTCGGCAGGCAGTCCGTCCATCCATAATTGTATTATTATTATAATATATACCACCTAACCGTGGTTTTTTTTTTCATTCTTTATACCGTCGTCATAGTGTCATACTAGTTGTTACGAGTATACTACTATCTCTTTATCAACCAGTGTACAGTGCGGTAGTTCACGGCTGTGGCTACCTCTGTGTCGGCAGTCGGCAGGCAGTCCGTCCATCCATAATTGTATTATTATTATAATATATACCACCTAACCGTGGTTTTTTTTTCATTCTTTATACCGTCGTCATAGTGTCATACTAGTTGTTACGAGTATACTACTATCTCTTTATCAACCAGTGTACAGTGCGGTAGTTCACGGCTGTGGCTACCTCTGTGTCGGCAGTCGGCAGGCAGTCCGTCCATCCATAATTGTATTATTATTATAATATATACCACCTAACCGTGGTTTTTTTTTCATTCTTTATACCGTCGTCATAGTGTCATACTAGTTGTTACGAGTATACTACTATCTCTTTATCAACCAGTGTACAGTGCGGTAGTTCACGGCTGTGGCTACCTCTGTGTCGGCAGTCGGCAGGCAGTCCGTCCATCCATAATTGTATTATTATTATAATATATACCACCTAACCGTGGTTTTTTTTTCATTCTTTATACCGTCGTCATAGTGTCATACTAGTTGTTACGAGTATACTACTATCTCTTTATCAACCAGTGTACAGTGCGGTAGTTCACGGCTGTGGCTACCTCTGTGTCGGCAGTCGGCAGGCAGTCCGTCCATCCATAATTGTATTATTATTATAATATATACCACCTAACCGTGGTTTTTTTATACCACCTAACCGTGGCAGTCCGTCCATAATTGTATACTAGTATCCAATCCATCCATCTCCATTGTTTACCTGAGGTGCCTTTTAGTTCTGCCTATAAAATATGGAGAACAAAAAAGTTGAGGTTCCAAAATTAGGGAAAGATCAAGATCCACTTCCACCTCGTGCTGAAGCTGCTGCCACTAGTCATGGCCGAGACGATGAAATGCCAGCAACGTCGTCTGCCAAGGCCGATGCCCAATGTCATAGTACAGAGCATGTCAAATCCAAAACACCAAATATCAGAAAAAAAAGGACTCCAAAACCTAAAATAAAATTGTCGGAGGAGAAGCGTAAACTTGCCAATATGCCATTTACCACACGGAGTGGCAAGGAACGGCTGAGGCCCTGGCCTATGTTCATGGCTAGTGGTTCAGCTTCACATGAGGATGGAAGCACTCAGCCTCTCGCTAGAAAACTGAAAAGACTCAAGCTGGCAAAAGCACCGCAAAGAACTGTGCGTTCTTTGAAATCCCAAATCCACAAGGAGAGTCCAATTGTGTCGTTTGCGATGCCTGACCTTCCCAACACTGGACGTGAAGAGCATGCGCCTTCCACTATTTGCATGCCCCCTGCAAGTGCTGGAAGGAGCACCCGCAGTCCAGTTCCTGATAGTCAGATTGAAGATGTCAGTGTTGAAGTACACCAGGATGAGGAGGATATGGGTGTTGCTGGCGCTGGGGAGGAAATTGACCAGGAGGATTCTGATGGTGAGGTGGTTTGTTTAAGTCAGGCACCCGGGGAGACACCTGTTGTCCGTGGGAGGAATATGGCCGTTGACATGCCAGGTGAAAATACCAAAAAAATCAGCTCTTCGGTGTGGAGGTATTTCACCACAAATGCGGACAACAGGTGTCAAGCCGTGTGTTCCCTTTGTCAAGCTGTAATAAGTAGGGGTAAGGACGTTAACCACCTCGGAACATCCTCCCTTATACGTCACCTGCAGCGCATTCATAATAAGTCAGTGACAAGTTCAAAAACTTTGGGTGACAGCGGAAGCAGTCCACTGACCAGTAAATCCCTTCCTCTTGTAACCAAGCTCACGCAAACCACCCCACCAACTCCCTCAGTGTCAATTTCCTCCTTCCCCAGGAATGCCAATAGTCCTGCAGGCCATGTCACTGGCAAGTCTGACGAGTCCTTTCCTGCCTGGGATTCCTCCGATGCATCCTTGCGTGTAACGCCTACTGCTGCTGGCGCTGCTGTTGTTGCCGCTGGGAGTCGATGGTCATCCCAGAGGGGAAGTCGTAAGCCCACTTGTACTACTTCCAGTAAGCAATTGACTGTTCAACAGTCCTTTGCGAGGAAGATGAAATATCACAGCAGTCATCCTACTGCAAAGCGGATAACTGAGTCCTTGACAACTATGTTGGTGTTAGACGTGCGTCCGGTATCCGCCGTTAGTTCACAGGGAACTAGACAATTTATTGAGGCAGTGTGCCCCCGTTACCAAATACCATCTAGGTTCCACTTCTCTAGGCAGGCGATACCGAGAATGTACACGGACGTCAGAAAAAGACTCACCAGTGTCCTAAAAAATGCAGTTGTACCCAATGTCCACTTAACCACGGACATGTGGACAAGTGGAGCAGGGCAGGGTCAGGACTATATGACTGTGACAGCCCACTGGGTAGATGTATGGACTCCCGCCGCAAGAACAGCAGCGGCGGCACCAGTAGCAGCATCTCGCAAACGCCAACTCTTTCCTAGGCAGGCTACGCTTTGTATCACCGCTTTCCAGAATACGCACACAGCTGAAAACCTCTTACGGCAACTGAGGAAGATCATCGCGGAATGGCTTACCCCAATTGGACTCTCCTGTGGATTTGTGGCATCGGACAACGCCAGCAATATTGTGTGTGCATTAAATATGGGCAAATTCCAGCACGTCCCATGTTTTGCACATACCTTGAATTTGGTGGTGCAGAATTTTTTAAAAAACGACAGGGGCGTGCAAGAGATGCTGTCGGTGGCCAGAAAAATTGCGGGACACTTTCGGCGTACAGGCACCACGTACAGAAGACTGGAGCACCACCAAAAACTACTGAACCTGCCCTGCCATCATCTGAAGCAAGAAGTGGTAACGAGGTGGAATTCAACCCTCTATATGCTTCAGAGGTTGGAGGAGCAGCAAAAGGCCATTCAAGCCTATACAATTGAGCACGATATAGGAGATGGAATGCACCTGTCTCAAGTGCAGTGGAGAATGATTTCAACGTTGTGCAAGGTTCTGATGCCCTTTGAACTTGCCACACGTGAAGTCAGTTCAGACACTGCCAGCCTGAGTCAGGTCATTCCCCTCATCAGGCTTTTGCAGAAGAAGCTGGAGGCATTGAAGAAGGAGCTAACACGGAGCGATTCCGCTAGGCATGTGGGACTTGTGGATGCAGCCCTTAATTCGCTTAACAAGGATTCACGGGTGGTCAATCTGTTGAAATCAGAGCACTACATTTTGGCCACCGTGCTCGATCCTAGATTTAAAGCCTACCTTGGATCTCTCTTTCCGGCAGACACAGGTCTGCTGGGGTTGAAAGACCTGCTGGTGACAAAATTGTCAAGTCAAGCGGAACGCGACCTGTCAACATCTCCTCCTTCACATTCTCCCGCAACTGGGGGTGCGAGGAAAAGGCTCAGAATTCCGAGCCCACCCGCTGGCGGTGATGCAGGGCAGTCTGGAGCGACTGCTGATGCTGACATCTGGTCCGGACTGAAGGACCTGACAACGATTACGGACATGTCGTCTACTGTCACTGCATATGATTCTCTCAACATTGATAGAATGGTGGAGGATTATATGAGTGACCGCATCCAAGTAGGCACGTCACACAGTCCGTACTTATACTGGCAGGAAAAAGAGGCAATTTGGAGGCCCTTGCACAAACTGGCTTTATTCTACCTAAGTTGCCCTCCCACAAGTGTGTACTCCGAAAGAGTGTTTAGTGCCGCCGCTCACCTTGTCAGCAATCGGCGTACGAGGTTACATCCAGAAAATGTGGAGAAGATGATGTTCATTAAAATGAATTATAATCAATTCCTCCGCGGAGACATTGACCAGCAGCAATTGCCTCCACAAAGTACACAGGGAGCTGAGATGGTGGATTCCAGTGGGGACGAATTGATAATCTGTGAGGAGGGGGATGTACACGGTGATATATCGGAGGGTGAAGATGAGGTGGACATCTTGCCTCTGTAGAGCCAGTTTGTGCAAGGAGAGATTAATTGCTTCTTTTTTGGGGGGGGTCCAAACCAACCCGTCATATCAGTCACAGTCGTGTGGCAGACCCTGTCACTGAAATGATGGGTTGGTTAAAGTGTGCATGTCCTGTTTTGTTTATACAACATAAGGGTGGGTGGGAGGGCCCAAGGATAATTCCATCTTGCACCTCTTTTTTCTTTTCTTTTTCTTTGCATCATGTGCTGATTGGGGAGGGTTTTTTGGAAGGGACATCCTGCGTGACACTGCAGTGCCACTCCTAGATGGGCCCGGTGTTTGTGTCGGCCACTAGGGTCGCTAATCTTACTCACACAGCTACCTCATTGCGCCTCTTTTTTTCTTTGCGTCATGTGCTGTTTGGGGAGGGTTTTTTGGAAGGGACATCCTGCGTGACACTGCAGTGCCACTCCTAGATGTGCCCGGTGTTTGTGTCGGCCACTAGGGTCGCTAATCTTACTCACACAGTCAGCTACCTCATTGCGCCTCTTTTTTTCTTTGCGTCATGTGCTGTTTGGGGAGGGTTTTTTGGAAGGGCCATCCTGCGTGACACTGCAGTGCCACTCCTAGATGGGCCCGGTGTTTGTGTCGGCCACTAGGGTCGCTTATCTTACTCACACAGCGACCTCGGTGCAAATTTTAGGACTAAAAATAATATTGTGAGGTGTGATGTGTTCAGAATAGGCTGAAAATGAGTGTAAATTATGTTTTTTGAGGTTAATAATACTTTGGGATCAAAATTACCCCCAAATTCTATGATTTAAGCTGTTTTTTAGGGTTTTTTTAAAAAAACACCCGAATCCAAAACACACCCGAATCCGACAAAAAAAATTCGGTGAGGTTTTGCCAAAACGCGGTCGAACCCAAAACACGGCCGCGGAACCGAACCCAAAACCAAAACACAAAACCCGAAAAATTTCCGGCGCTCATCTCTAGTAAATATACTAATCATTGTTCCACTTTATTTTGAGAATTATTGCCATTAGGTTAGCAACTTTTGCATTAAAACAGCTATGTAAGTAAAGAGAACTGGGGCACAGGATAATATAGGTCAGCTTTGAGTCACTGCAGACATAACTGCAGTCTCCAGCAGTTGTTAATCAACCCAGTTCTATCTCTCATCAGCAATTACTCAGACCCCTTTTAGCCTTCACCCTACAGAAAGCAGAAGTGAAAAAAAACAAAAAACAAATTGAAGATGTGCAGCCAGAAAAGAACCAAAACAGTGATTTTAGACTTTGTGCTTTATTATAATATTGTCTCTGCTAATACCTTTAGGAAAACAACCAACCCCCCTATAACTGCAAAAACTTTAACAAAAGCTTGTTTGAGCAGCTTTGAAGTGTAGTACAGGCTAATAGTCAGCTGATCAAGGGATTAGCAGAAACATACTGAAATGGGTCAAGGAAGAGGAATATAATACCATCCAGTTAGTCTACATAGATCTCACTGAATATGGACTGATCAGCTTTCTATATATCTTTTCATCTCACAGGTATGTTGATTTCTGCCTGCTGATCCCTACACCTCTGCAATAACCCACAGACATCTCCATGCTATATTTTCAAAAGTATGTTGATTTTTGCCTGCTGATCCCTACACCTCTGCAATAACCCACAGACATCTCCATGCTATATTTTCAAAAGTATGTTGATTTCAGCCTGCTGATCCCTGCGAACTATAACTCTTGATCTCTATTCACACCAATGTATATTTTAGCAGTGTATGTAATTGTATTTGTAGAATATTAGTACTTGCTTATAGCTGATATTCTCTCTTGTATTGATGTTGGTCAGTGGAGTGGAGTTTATTAGCATACATGGCCTGGTGTTTACTTAACACAGGGTAATATAATTCCTTTGATTAGATGTCCAATTAGCTTCAGCTGAAGCCTTTGTAAATTAGAACTAGTATATGTTTGCATTCAGTTATGGGGCAGTTGTCTGAAGTTTGGAAATTACAAAGTTAGGAAATTTTAAAAAGAACAGTTAAACCAACAGTTGAACAAACATTGAAAAACATTGGAAAGCAGGTAAATCTACCATTTAACTAACAATTTCCATAAGCATTTTCCTATCTATACTTTTCTCTTTATAAACTCCATGCTCCACAAACTGATTTTCCTCATAGCACTTCATGGTATCCTCTATAAAATGGCATCGTCCTTCACTATTCCAGTTATTTATCGCTCTGTACACATTGCAGCCTCATTAATCCACTCCCCTCTTATTAACACTCATGAGCTTTAAACCTATCTATGTAAACTAACTGTCACATCCTCTACCTGTCACCATAAACTATCACACACCTCCCCCAACTATACCTATCTCTCTCTTCTTCTGCTTCTACTAGCTGGTGACATATCCCCAAATCCAGGTCCCATCCACATACCACGCTCACATTCAGCTGATTCACAACAGAATATAAAATCAACAAACCTTATCAACATCACTTGTCTCCCATCTACCTCCAAGTCACTAAAATGTGCTTTATGGAATGCACGCTCTGTTTGCAACAAATTAACAGCTATTCATGACCTTTTCATAGCAAAAAAATTCAATATGCTGGCTATAACAGAAACCTGGCTCACACAATCAGACACTGCCTCCCCTGCAGCACTGTCACATGGTGGCCTCCACTTCACACACACCCCCAGGCCTGGTAACCTCAAAGGAGGGGGTGTTGGAATATTACTATCCAAATGTTACACGCACATTGTTTTACCACCTGTTCCCTCACTCACATTTACATCCTTTGAGGTACACTCTATTAGGATTTTCACCCCTTTCTCTCTGCGTGTTGCAGCTATCTATCGCCCACCTGGGCAACCCAAAAAGTTTCTGGAAGATTTTTCTGCATGGCTCCCTCACTTTCTTTCCTCTGACATCTCCACCATCATTATGGGTGATTTCAATCTCTCTATTGACAGTCCACAATCTCCCCATGCCTCTAAACTACTCTCTCTAACCTCCTCTCTTGGCCTCTCGCAATGGACTGACTCCCCTACTCATCAGGAGGGCCACTGCCTTGATCTTGTATTCACCAGACTATGCTCTGTTTCTGAACTCACTAACACTCCTTTCTCTCTCTCAGATCACAACCTTATCACATGCATGCTCTCCTCCATTACTTCAAACTCAATGTCCATAAAGTCTACAAGGACACCTCTTACCCGCAGAAATATTAACGCTATTAATTTTCAACAACTATCTACCTCTCTGCGACCACTGCTTTCACCAATTTCTACATTCATCTCTCCAGAGACCGCTGTGTCACACCTTAACCAAACTCTAGTAACAGCACTTGATGAAGTGGCTCCAGCTACCCATCACACTCCACGTAGACTTAGATGTCAACCGTGGCACTCTAAATACACTAGACACTTACAAAAACTCTCACGAAAAGTTGAACGCCAGTGGCGTAAATCTCGTAGTTCAAGTGACTTTCTCACATATAAGACCACCTACCACTCATATCGTACTGCTCTGGACACTGCCAAACAAACATATTTTCAATCTCTCATCTCTGCTCAAGCCTCTAACCCCAAGCGACTTTTTAATACATTTAAATCACTTCTTGTCCCTCCCTCACCTAACCCACCAGCCACTGTCAGTGCGCAAGATCTTGCTTCCTATTTCAAGGACAAGATTGACAAGATCCGAAATGAAATGGTATGCTCTTCCACAGCAAGTGACCTGCTCAATTCCCTGCCTGAACCCTCTAACACCTTCTCTTCCTTTGATCCTATAAATGAAGATGAAGTATCTGCACTCTTATCATCTGCCTACTCTAATACCTCTCCCCTTGACTCTATACCCTCACAAATTAGTAAAGCTCTGTCTACTGTGCTCATCCCAACCTTAACAAAAATCTGTAATCTCTCCCTGTCTACTGGTATCTTTCCTTCTCTATACAAGCATGCAGTGATTACTCCCATTCTGAAAAAACACAACTCTGACCCGAACGCTCTCTCTAACTACCGTCCCATCTCTCAGCTCCCATGCCCCTCCAAGCTACTGGAGAGACTTGCCTACACTCGCCTCACACACTTTCTTAACTCACACAGCCTACTGGACCCACTTCAGTCAGGATTTCGTGCCCAACACTCCACAGAGACAGCACTGACTAAGGTAGTGAATGATTTGGTCACTGCTAAATCTAAAGGACATTTCTCTCTACTTATTCTCCTTGATCTCTCTGCTGCTTTTGACACTGTTGACCACTCTCTTCTCATACAAACACTACAATCCCTAGGTATTCAGGACACAGCCCTTTCTTGGTTCTCATCCTACCTATCTAATCGCTCCTTCAGTGTTCGTTTCTCTGATTCCACCTCTCCTTCGCTACCTCTCTCAGTTGGAGTACCGCAAGGCTCAGTCCTAGGTCCTCTGCTTTTCTCGATCTATACCACATCTCTTGGCAAACTAATCAACTCTTTCGGATTTCAGTACCATCTGTATGCGGATGATACTCAAATCTACCTATCCTCCCCTGATTTGTCACCATCTGTATTGGGCCGTGTCACTGCATGCCTTTCTGCCATTTCATCTTGGATGACATCTCGCCACCTCAAACTTAATTTCTCTAACGTCCTAAGTGGATGCTGGGGACTCCGTAAGGACCATGGGAATAGCGGCTCCGCAGGAGACTGGGCACATCTAAAGAAAGCTTTAGGACTATCTGGTGTGCACTGGCTCCTCCCCCTATGACCCTCCTCCAAGCCTCAGTTAGATCTCTGTGCCCGAACGAGAAGGGTGCACACTAGGGGCTCTCCTGAGCTTCTTAGTGAAAGTTTTAGATTAGGTTTTTTATTTTCAGTGAGACCTGCTGGCAACAGGCTCACTGCATCGAGGGACTAAGGGGAGAAGAAGCGAACTCACCTGCGTGCAGAGTGGATTGGGCTTCTTAGGCTACTGGACATTAGCTCCAGAGGGACGATCACAGGCCCAGCTTGGATGGGTCCCAGAGCCGCGCCGCCGGCCCCCTTACAGAGCCAGAAGGCAGAAGAGGTCCGGAAAATCGGCGGCAGAAGACGTCCTGTCTTCAACAAGGTAGCGCACAGCACTGCAGCTGTGCGCCATTGCTCTCAGCACACTTCACACTTCGGTCACTGAGGGTGCAGGGCGTTGGGGGGGGGGGCGCCCTGAGACGCAATAAAAACACCTTGGATGGCAAAAAAAATGCATCACATATAGCTCCTGGGCTATATGGATGCATTTAACCCCTGCCAGAATCCATAAAAAAGCAGGAGAAAAGTCCGCGAAAAAGGGGCGGAGCCTATCTCCTCAGCACACTGGCGCCATTTTCCCTCACAGCTCCGTTGGAGGGAAGCTCCCTGTCTCTCCCCTGCAGTCACTACACTACAGAAAGGGTTAAAAAAAGAGAGGGGGGCACTAATTAGGTGCAGTATTAACTATACAGCAGCTATAAGGGGAAAAACACTTATATAAGGTTATCCCTGTATATATATAGCGCTCTGGTGTGTGCTGGCAAACTCTCCCTCTGTCTCCCCAAAGGGCTAGTGGGGTCCTGTCCTCTATCAGAGCATTCCCTGTGTGTGTGCTGTATGTCGGTGCTTTGTGTCGACATGTATGAGGAGAAAAATGATGTGGAGACGGAGCAGATTGCCTGTAATAGTGATGTCACCCCCTAGGGGGTCGACACCTGAGTGGATGAACTGTTGGAAGGAATTACGTGACAGTGTCAGCTCTGTATAAAAGACAGTGGTTGACATGAGACAGCCGGCTACTCAGCTTGTGCCTGTCCAGACGTCTCATAGGCCGTCAGGGGCTCTAAAGCGCCCGTTACCTCAGATGGCAGATATAGACGCCGACACGGATACTGACTCCAGTGTCGACGGTGAAGAGACGAATGTGACTTCCAGTAGGGCCACACGTTACATGATTGAGGCAATGAAAAATGTTTTACACATTTCTGATAATACGAGTACCACCAAAAAAAGGGGTATTATGTTCGGTGAGGAAAAACTACCTGTAGTTTTCCTGAATCTGAGAAATTAAATGAGGTGTGTGATGATGCGTGGGTTTCCCCCGATAACAACGGATAATTTCTAAAATGTTATTGGCATTATATCCTTTCCCGCCAGAGGTTAGGGTGCGTTGGGAAACACCCCCTAGGGGGGATAAAGCGCTCACATGCTTGTAAGGGCTCTACCTTCGCCTGAGATGGCCGCCCTTAAGGATCCTGCTGATAGAAAGCAGGAGGGTATCCTAAAAGGTATTTACACACATACTGGTGTTATACTGCGACCAGCAATCGCCTCAGCCTGAATGTGCAGTGCTGGGTTGGCGTGGTCGGATTCCCTGACTGAAAAATAAGAATTTACTTACCGATAATTCTATTTCTCGGAGTCCGTAGTGGATGCTGGGGTTCCTGAAAGGACCATGGGGAATAGCGGCTCCGCAGGAGACAGGGCACAAAAGTAAAGCTTTTACAGGTCAGGTGGTGTGTACTGGCTCCTCCCCCTATGACCCTCCTCCAGACTCCAGTTAGGTACTGTGCCCGGACGAGCGTACACAATAAGGGAGGATTTTGAATCCCGGGTAAGACTCATACCAGCCACACCAATCACACCGTACAACTTGTGATCTAAACCCAGTTAACAGTATGATAACAGAGGAGCCTCTGAAAGATGGCTTCCTAAACAATAACCCGAATTAGTTAACAATAACTATGTACAAGTATTGCAGATAATCCGCACTTGGGATGGGCGCCCAGCATCCACTACGGACTCCGAGAAATAGAATTATCGGTAAGTAAATTCTTATTTTCTCTATCGTCCTAAGTGGATGCTGGGGTTCCTGAAAGGACCATGGGGATTATACCAAAGCTCCCAAACGGGCGGGAGAGTGCGGATGACTCTGCAGCACCGAATGAGAGAACTCCAGGTCCTCCTTTGCCAGGGTATCAAATTTGTAAAAATTTACAAACGTGTTCTCCCCTGACCACGTAGCTGCTCGGCAGAGTTGTAATGCCGAGACCCCTCGGGCAGCCGCCCAAGATGAGCCCACCTTCCTTGCGGAATGGGCCTTAACAGATTTAGGCTGTGGCAGGCCTGCCACAGAATGTACAAGTTGAATTTTGTTACAAATCCAACGAGCAATCGACTGCTTAGAAGCAGGTGCACCCAACTTGTTGGGTGCATACAGTATAAACAGCGAGTCAGATTTTCTGACTCCAGCCGTCCTTTAAATGTATATTTTTAAGGCTCTGACAACGTCCAACAACTTGGAGTCCTTCAAGTCGTCTGTAGCCGCAGGCACTACAATAGGCTGGTTCAGGTGAAACGCTGATACCACCTTAGGGAGAAAATGCGGACGCGTCCGCAGCTCTGCCCTATGTCGAATGGAAAATTAAATAAGGGCTTTTATAAAACAAAGCCGCCAGTTCAGATACTCTCCCGGCCGAAGCCAGGGCCAGTAACATAGTCACTTTCCATGTGAGATATTTCAAATCCACATTCTTTAGTGGTTCAAACCAATTGGATTTGAGGAAATCTAAAACTACATTTAGATCCCACGGTGCCACCTTAGGCACCACAGGAGGCTGTATATGCAGTACTCCTTTGATAAAAATCTGGACCTCAGGGACTGAGGCCAATTCTTTTTGGAAGAATATTGATAGGGCCGAAATTTGAACCTTAATAGATCCCAATTTGAGACCCATAGACAATCCTGATTGCAGGAAATGTAGGAAAACGACCCAGTTGAAATTCCTCCATCGGAGCACTCCGCTGCTCGCACCACGCAACATATTTTCGCCAAATACGGCGATAATGCTTCGCGGTGACTTCCTTCCTTGCCTTTATCAAGGTAGGAATGACTTCTTCTGGAATGCCTTTTCCTTTTAGGATCTGGCATTCAAACGCCATGCCGTCAAACGTAGCCGCGGTAAGTCTTGAAAAAGACAAGGACCCTGCTGAAGCAGGTCCCTTCTCAGAAGTAGAGGCCACGGATCGTCCGTGACCATCTCTTGAAGTTCCGGGTACCAAGTCCTTCTTGGCCAATCCGGAGCCACTAGTCTTACTCCTCTTTGCCGTATAATCCTCAATACCTTTGGTATGAGAGGCAGAGGAGGAAACACATATACGGACTGGTACACCCAAAGTGTTACCAACGCGTCCACAGCTATTGCCTGCGGATCTCTTGACCTGGCGCAATAACTGTCCAGTATCTTGTTGAGGCAAGACGCCATCATGTCCACCATTGGTTTTACCCAACGGTTTAATAGCATGTGGAAAACTTCTGGATGAAGTACCCACTCTCCCGGGTGAAGGTCGTGTCTGCTGAGGAAGTCTGCTTCCCAGTTGTCCACGCCCGGGATGAATACTGCTGACAGTGCTATCACGTGATTCTCCGCCCAGCGAAGGATCCTGGCAGCCTCTGCCATTCTGTTTCTTGTGCCGCCCTGTCTGTTTACATGGGCGACTGCCGTGATGTTGTCCGACTGGATCAACACCGGTCTTCCTTGAAGCAGAGGTTCCGCCTGGCTTAGAGCATTGTAGATTGCTCTTAGTTCCAGAATGCTTATGTGAAGAGACTTTTTCAGGCTCGACCACACTCCCTGGAAATTTCTTCCCTGTGTGACTGCTCCCCAGCCTCTCAGGCTGGCATCCGTGGTCACCAGGATCCAATCCTGCATGCCGAATCTGCGGCCCTCCAATAGATGAGCCTCCTGCAACCACCACAGAAGGGATACCCTTGTCCTCGGCGACAGGGTTATCCGCAGGTGCATCTGAAGATGCGACCCTGACCATTTGTCCAACAGATCCCTTTGCATGGAATCTGCCGAAAGGGATTGCTTCGTAAGAAGCTATCATTTTTTCCCAGGACTCTTGTGCATTGATGTACAGACACCTTTCCTGGTTTTAGGAGGTTCCTGACCAGGTCAGATAACTCCTTGGCTTTTTCTTCGGGAAGAAAAACCTTTTTCTGAACTGTGTCCAGAATCATCCCCAGGAACATCAGACGAGTTGTCGGCATTAATTGGGATTTTGGAATATTCAGAATCCATCCGTGCTGCTTTAGCACCTCTTGAGATAGTGCTAAACCCATCTCTAGCTGTTCTCTGGACCTTGTCCTTATTAGGAGATCGTCCAAGTATGGGATAATTAATACGCCTTTTCTTCGAAGAAGAAATATTATCTCGGCCATTACCTTTGTAAAGACCCGAGGTGCCGTGGACAAACCAAACGGCAGCGTCTGAAACTGATAGTGACAGTTTTGTACAACGAACCTGAGGTACCCCTGGTGTGAGGGGTAATTGGAACGTGGAGATACGCATCCTTGATGTCCAAGGATACCATAAAGTCCCCTTCTTCCAGGTTCGCTATCACTGCTCTGAGTGACTCCATCTTGAACTTGAACTTCTTTATGTACAGGTTCAAGGACTTCAGATTTAGAATAGGCCGTACCGAGCCATCCGGCTTCGGTACCACAAAAAGAGTGGAATAATACCCCTTCCCTTGTTGTAGAAGAGGTACCTTGACTATCACCTGCTGAGAATACAGCTTGTGAATGGCTTCCAAAACCGTCTCCCTTTCTGAGGGGGACGTTGGTAAAGCCGACTTCAGGAAACGGCGAGGTGGCTCTGTCTCTAATTTCAACCTGTACCACTGAGATATTATCTGCAGGATCCAGGGATTTACCTGCGAGTGAGCCCACTGCGCGCTGTAATTTTTGAGACGACCGCCTACCGCCCCCAAGTCCGCTTGCGAAGCCCCAGCGTCATGCTGAGGCTTTTGTAGAAGCCGGGGAGGGCTTCTGTTCCTGGGAAGGAGCTGCCTGTTGCTGTCTCTTCCCTCGTCCTCTGCCTCGTGGCAGATATGAATAGCCCTTTGCTCTCTTATTTTTAAAGGAACGAAAAGGCTGCGGTTGAAAAGTCGGTGCCTTTTTCTGTTGGGGAGTGACTTGAGGTAGAAAGGTGGATTTCCCGGCCGTAGCCGTGGCCACCAAATCCGATAGACCGACCCCAAATAACTCCTCTACGCATCGCCTGTCCACTGTCGTGTCCATAAAGCTCTTCTGGCCGAAATGGACATAGCACTTACCCGTGATGCCAGTGTGCAGATATCTCTCTGTGCATCACGCATATAAAGAAATGCATCCTTTATTTGTTCTAACGACAGTAAAATATTGTCCCCGTCCAGGGTATCAATATTTTCGATCAGGGACTCTGACCAAACTACCCCAGCACTGCACATCCAGGCAGTCGCAATAGCTGGTCGTAGTATAACACCTGCATGTGTGTATATACCTTTTTGGATATTTTCCATCCTCCTATCTGATGGATCTTTAAGTGCGGCCGTCTCAGGAGAGGGTAACGCCACTTGTTTTGATAAGCGTGTTAGCGCTTTGTCCACCCTAGGAGGTGTTTCCCAGCGCTCCCTAACCTCTGGCGGGAAAGGGTATAAAGCCAATAACTTCTTTGAAATTAGCAGTTTTTTATCGGGGCACCCCACACTTCATCACACACGTCATTTAATTCTTCTGATTCGGTAAAAACTACTGGTAGTTTTTTCACACCCCACATAATACCCTGTTTAGTGGTACCTGTAGTATCAGCTAAATGTAACATCTCCTTTATTGCCAAAATCATATAACGTGTGGCCCTACTGGAAAATACGGTTGATTCGTCACCTTCACCACCGGAATCAGTGCCTGTGTCTGGGTCTGTGTCGACCGACTGAGGCAAGGGGCGTTTTACAGCCCCTGACGGTGTTTGAGGCGCCTGGACAGGCACTAATTGAGTGTCCGGCCGCCTCATGTCGGCAAACGACTGCTTAAGCGAGTTGACGCTATCCCGTAATTCCACAAATAAAGGCATCCATTCTGGTGTCGACCCCCTAGGAGGTGACATCCTCATATTTGGCAATTGCTCCGCCTCCACACCAATAACGTCCTCATACATGTCGACACACACGTACCGACACACAGCAGACACACAGGGAATGCTCTATACGAAGACAGGACCCACTAGCCCTTTGGGGAGACAGAGGGAGAGTCTGCCAGCACACACCAAAAAGCGCTATATATGACAGGGATAGCCTTATGATTAAGTGCTCCCTTATAGCTGCTTTTATATTGATATATTGCCATTTATTTTGCCCCCCCTCTCTGTTATACCCTGTTTCTGTAGTGCAGTGCAGGGGAGAGACCTGGGAGCCTTCCTGACCAGCGGATCTGTGACAGAAAATGGCGCCGTGTGCTGAGGAGATAGGCCCCGCCCCTTTTCCGGCGGGCTCGTCTCCCGCTATTTAGTACATTTAGGCAGGGGTAAATATCTCCATATAGCCTCTGGGGCTATATGTGAGGTATTTTTAGCCTTTTTAAAGGTTTTCATTTGCCTCCCAGGGCGCCCCCCTCCCAGCGCCCTGCACCCTCAGTGACTGCCGTGTGAAGTGTGCTGAGAGGAAAATGGCGCACAGCTGCAGTGCTGTGCGCTACCTTAAGAAGACTGCAGGAGTCTTCAGCCGCCGATTCTGGACCTCTTCTTGCTTCAGCATCTGTGAGGGGGCCGGCGGCGTGGCTCCGGTGACCATCCAGGCTGTACCTGTGATCGTCCCTCTGGAGCTTCATGTCCAGTAGCCAAGAAGCCAATCCATCCTGCACGCAGGTGAGTTCACTTCTTCTCCCCTCTGTCCCTCGTTGCAGTGATCCTGTTGCCAGCAGGAATCACTGTAAAATAAAAAAACCTAAGCTAAACTCTCTAAGCAGCTCTTTATGAGAGCCACCTAGAATTGCACCCTTCTCGGCCGGGCACAAAAATCTAACTGGAGTCTGGAGGAGGGTCATAGGGGGAGGAGCCAGTACACACCACCTGACCTGTAAAAGCTTTACTTTTGTGCCCTGTCTCCTGCGGAGCCGCTATTCCCCATGGTCCTTTCAGGAACCCCAGCATCCACTTAGGACGATAGAGAAATATTGATACCCTAGATAGGGACAGTATATTTTTGCCTATAGAGCATTTAAAAGATGCATTTTTATATATGCGTGATGCACAGCGGAATATTTGCCGACTGGCATCAAGTCTAAGCGCGTTGTCCATTTCTACCAGTAGAGGGTTATGGACACGTCAGTGGTCAGGTGATGCGTATTCCAAACGGCATTTGGAAGTATTGCTTTATTAAGGGAGGAGTTATTTGGGGTCGGTCTTTCAGACCTGGTGGCCACGGCAACAGCTGGGAATTCCACGTTTGTACCCCAGGTCGCCTCTCAACATGAGAAGACGCCGTATTATCAGGCGCAGTCTTTTCGTGGACAAGCGGGCAAAAGGTTCCTCATTTCTGCCCCGTGACAGAGGGAGAGGAAAAAGGCTGCAGAAATCAGCCAGTTCCCAGGAACAGAAACCCTCTCCCGCCTCTGCCAAGCCCTCAGTATACGCTGGGGCTTTACAAGCAGAATCAGGCACGGTGGGGGGCCCGTCTCAATGAATTTCAGCGCGCAGTGGGCTCACTCGCAAGTAGACCCCTGGATCCTTCAGGTGATATCTCAGGGGTACAAATTAGAATTCGAGACGTCTCCCCCTCGCCGTTTCCTAAAGTCGGCTTTACCGATGTCTCCTTCTGACAGGGAGACAGTTTTGGAAGCCATTCACAAGCTGTATTCCCAGCAGGTGATAATCAAGATACCCCTCCTGCAACAGGGAACGGGGTATTATTCCACACTGTTGTGGTACCGAAGCCGGACGGCTCGGTGAGACCGATTCTAAATCTAAAATCTTTGAACACTTACGTACAGAGGTTCAAATTCAAGATTGAGTCACTCAGAGCAGTGATTGCGAACCTGGAAGAAGGGGACTACATGATGTCTCGGGACATCAAGGATGCTTACCTTCATGTCAAAATTTACCCTTCTCACCAAGGGTACCTCAGGTTTATGGTACAGAACTGTCACTATCAGTTCAGACGCTGCCGTATGGATGGTCCACGGCACCCCGGGTCTTTACCAAGGTAATGGCCGAAATGATGATATTCCTTCGAAGGAAGTGAATTTTAGTTATCCCTTACTTGGACAATTCCCTGATAAGGGTAAGATCCAGGGAACAGTTGGAGGTCGGTGTAGCACTATCTCAGGTAGTGTTGCGGCAGCACGATTGGATTCTCAATATTCCAAAATCGCACCTGGTTCCGACGACGTGTCTTCTGTTCCTAGGGATGATCGTGGACACAGTCCAGAAAAAGGTGTTTCTCCCGGAGGAGAAAGCCAGGGAGTTATCCGAGCTAGTCAGGAACCTCCTAAAACCAGAGTGCTCATCTTCTAGAGGGCCGCAGATTAGGCATTCAGGACTGGGTCCTGGTGACCACGGATGCCAGCCTGCGAGGCTGGGGAGCAGTCACACAGGGAAGGAATATCCAGGGCTTATGGTCAAGCCTGGATACATCACTTCACATAAATATCCTGAAGCTAAGGGACATTTACAATGCTCTAAGCTTAGCAAGACCTCTGCTTCAAGGTCAGCCGGTGTTGATCCAGTCGGACAACATCACGGCAGTCACCCACGTAAACAGACAGGGTGGCACAAGAAGCAGGAGGGCAATGGCAGAAGCTGCAAGGATTCTTCGCTGGGCGGAAAATCATGTGATAGCACTGTCAGCAGTATTCATTCCGGGAGTGGACAACTGGGAAGCAGACTTCCTCAGCACGACCTCCACCCGGGAGAGTGGGGACTTCACCCAGAAGTCTTCCACATGATTAAAAACTCGACAGGTATTGCGCCAGGTCCAGGGACACTCAGGCAATAAGCTGTAGACGCTCTGGTAACACCGTGGGTGTACCAGTCAGGGTATGTGTTCCCTCCTCTGCCTCTCATACCCAAGGTACTGAGATTGATAAGATGGAGAGGAGTAAGCTCTATATTCGTGGTTCCGGATTGGCCAAGAAGAACTTGGTAACCGGAACTTCAAGAGATGCTTACGGAAGATCCGTGGCCTCTACCTCTAAGAAGGGACCTGCTCCAGCAAGGACCCTGTCTGTTCCAAGACTTACCGCGGCTGCGTATGACGGCATGGCGGTTGAACGCCGGATCCTGAAGGAAAAAAGGCATTCCAGATGAAGTCATCCCTATCCTGATCAAAGCCAGGAAGGATGTAACAGCAAAAACATTATCACCGCAATTGGCGAAAATATGTTGCGTGGTGCGAGGCCAGTAAGGCCCGACGGAGGAAATTCAACTGGGTCGATTCCTACATTTCCTGCAAACAGGAGTGTCTATGGGCCTGAAATTGGGGTCCATTAAGGTTCAAATTTCGGCCCTGTCAATTTTCTTCCAAAAAAGAACTAGCTTCAGTCCCTGAAGTTCAGACGTTTGTAAAAGGGGTACTGCATATACCGCCTCCTTTTGTGCCTCCAGTGGCACTTTGGGATCTCAATGTAGTTTTGGGTTCCAAAAGTCACATTGGTTTGAACCACTTAAATCTGTGGAGTTAAAATATCTCACATGAAAAGTGGTCATGCTGTTGGCCCTGGCCTGGGCCAGGCGCGTGTCAGAATGGGCGGCTTTATCCTGAAAAAGCCCTTATCTGATTTTCCATTCGGACAGGGCGGAATTGAGGACTCGTCCTCAGTTTCTCCCCAAGGTGGTTTCAGCGTTTCACCTGAACCAACCTATTGGTGGTGCCTGCGGCTACTAGGGACTTGGAGGCCTCCAAGTTGCTAGACGTTGTCAGTGCCCTGAAAATATGTTTCCAGGACGGCTGGAGTCAGGAAATCTGACTCGCTGTTTATCCTGTATGCACCCAACAAGCTGGGTGCTCCTGCTTCTAAGCAGACTATTGCTCGTTGGATTTGTAGTACAATTCAGCTTGCACATTCTGTGGCAGGCCTGCCACAGCCAAAAATCTGTAAATGCCCACTCCACAAGGAAGGTGGGCTCATCTTGGGCGGCTGCCCGAGGGGTCTCGGCTTTACAACTTTGCCGAGCAGCTACTTGGTCAGGAGCAAATACGTTTGTAAAATTCTACAAAATTGATATCCTGGCTGAGGAGGACCTGGAGTTCTCTCATTTGGTGCTGCAGAGTCATCCGCACTCTCCCGCCCGTTTGGGAGCTTTGGTATAATCCCCATGGTCCTTACGGAGTCCCCAGCATCCACTTAGGACGTTAGAGAAAATAAGAATTTACTTACCGATAATTCTATTTCTCATAGTCCGTAGTGGATGCTGGGCGCCCATCCCAAGTGCGGATTGTCTGCAATACTTGTACATAGTTATTGTTACAAAAATCGGGTTATTATTGTTGTGAGCCATCTTTCAGAGGCTCCTCTGTTATCATGCTGTTAACTGGGTTCAGATCACAGGTTATACGGTGTGATTGGTGTGGCTGGTATGAGTCTTACCCGGGATTCAAAATCCTTCCTTATTGTGTACGCTCGTCCGGGCACAGTATCCTAACTGAGGCTTGGAGGAGGGTCATAGGGGGAGGAGCCAGTGCACACCAGATAGTCCTAAAGCTTTCTTTAGATGTGCCCAGTCTCCTGCGGAGCCGCTATTCCCATGGTCCTTACGGAGTCCCCAGCATCCACTACGGACTATGAGAAATAGAATTATCGGTAAGTAAATTCTTATTATTTCCAAAACAGAATTAATTATATTTCCACCGGCCAATAGTAGTTTCCAACCTGATATCTCTATCACTGTTGAGAACTCTGCAATCACCCCTACCCCACAAGCTCGCTGCCTAGGTGTCATTCTTGACTCTGAACTGTCCTTTGTTACCCACATTCAATCTGTCTCAAGATCATGTTACATACATCTAAGAAACATATCCAAAATACGCCCTTATCTTACACAAGACACAGCAAAAACTCTAATCCATGCTCTCATTATCTCCCGCATTGATTATTGTAATAGTCTCCTGACCGGTCTTCCCAAACATAGGCTCTCACCACTACAATCCATTTTGAATGCAGCTGCGAGACTAATCTTCCTTGCCAGACGTTCATCGTCTGCAGATCCGCTCTGTCAGTCCCTCCATTGGTTACCGGTATTCTACCGTATTAAATATAAAATACTTTTACTCACATACAAGGCTATTAACCAAACTGCACCAACATACATCTCTTCACTCATCTCAAAATATCTCCCTACCCGACCTCTCCGCTCTGCACAAGATCTACGTCTCTCATCCACACGCATTACTTGTTCACACTCAAAATTACAGGACTTTATCCGGGCTTCACCCACTCTGTGGAATGCCCTCCCACGCACAGTAAGACTCGCCTCTAGTCTCCAAACCTTTAAATGTTCCCTGAAAACTCACCTCTTCAGACAAGCCTATCAAATTCCAGACCCACCCACATAACCTTCAGTGCTTCCCTATCTAATTACATCCTCTGTAGAATATTCATAACATCACATATCTTGTCTTTCTTTAGTCTCACACCCTCCTGACACTTGGATAACTTTGTGGGGTATCATCATACAACCCATTAAGAACCTAGCAATCTGGTGGACCATTATGCAATAGGTAGCATCTATCCTTGTGTATCTATGCCTATTTCCCTATAGATTGTAAGCTTGCGAGCAGGGCCTTCCTACCTCTGTCTGTCTGTTTTTACCCAGTTTTGTTCTATTACTGTTGTTCTAATTGTAAAGCGCAACGGAATATGCTGCGCTATATAAGAAACTGTTAATAAAATAAAATAATAAAATAATCCACATGGAACTGTAACCACAGGAAGTATAAACTTCAATCCAGATCTGTCATAAAGCTATCCTTACATGCACCGCTGCCTTGGAGCAGCAATCACAGAGAAATCATCAGTGGTTGCGGATATGGGGGGTAATTCCAAGTTGATCGCAGCAGGATTTTTGATAGCAATTGGGAAAAGCCATGTGCACTGCAGGGGAAGCAGATATAACATGTGCAGAAAGAGTTAGATTTGGGTGTGGTGTGTTCAATCTGCAATCTAATTTGCAGTGTAAAAATAAAGCAGCCAGTATTTACCCTGCACAGAAATAAAATAACCCACCCAAATCTAACTCTTTCTGCACATGTTATATCTGCCTCCCCTGCAGTGCACATGGTTTTGCCCAATTGCGATCAAAAATCCTGCTGCGATCAACTTGGAATTACCCCCATGGATGGGGGAATATGAGTTCTCTGCAATTTTATTGTGATGGAAAGGTTGAACATGGAAATGTACTGTACAAGGTTTGGGGGTGACTATATTCAGGGCAGTTCCGGTATGAATGGTCGACCACTATTGGTCGACATTGGCATGATCGACATGGACAAATGGTCGACACGTGAAAATGGTCTACACATGAAAAGGTCGACATTAATTTTTTTTTTACTTTTTTTGGTGTCATTTTCTGCGTAAAGTGACGGGGAATCCCAATTAGTGCACCGTGTCCCACTTAGATTACCTTTCCCAATCGTAGTCCACGTGGATTGTAAAGTATGGAAAAGTTACCTAAAATATTTTTTTTTTTTAAACTCATGTCGACCTTTTCATGTGTTGATCTGTCATGTGTCGACCATTTTCATGTGTCGACCATGTGTCCATGTCGAACATGTCAATGTTGACCAATGGTGGTCGACCTAATGAATGTCGACCATAACATGGTCGACCATCCAAACGGATACCATTCAGGGCCGCCATCATGGCAGACTGCAGTATAAAGCCTAAACAGAGATGGGGTCTGCCTCTGCAGCTGTGAACGAGGATATAAGTATAGAAGTGTCCTCAACAAAATGGCAACTACCATGGAGACCAAAAAAACAAAATAAAAACAACACTGTATTAACAAATACACAAGAACACAAGGAAGCATCACGTTTAATTAAGTCAGAGAGAAGGCATAGGATCATGGCAGACCAAGTATCACACTGACTGTGAAACTCTTACCATACTATCCCTTTAAACCAGGATGCTTATAGATTACACAGGTTTCGTGGCTGATTAAAACCAGGCGAAATGTAGGCTTGAAGTCAGCCAGGCACAAAACCTCTGTAATTCATTAGTGTCCTGATTTAAAGGGATAGTATAGTTAGCCTATATATATATGTGAGGAAGGTGGCTGGGACAGGAGCATATATGTGTGAAAGGTAGGTGGCTAGGGTATGTATGCATACCCTCCAACATGACCCGCCCCACTAGGTACAAAATGCTCTTCTCCTGGACTTCCCTCTTAATTTATGATTGCCATCACCTGTGAACAAACAGCTTTCTTATCAAATAACTAGTTCAAAACAGGTGATGGAAATCATAAATTAAGAGGGAAGTCCAGAAACAGAGCATTTTGTACCTAGTGGGGCGGGTCATGTTGGAGGGTCTGTGTATGCATGAGAGGGAGGTGGCTGAGGCAGGGTTGGGTATATATAAACTTACCAAACTATCCATTTAAACTGGGACTGGGGAATTGGACACTCCTGAATTACACAGGTTCTGTGGCTAGCTGACTTCAAACCTGATTTTCACTTGGTTTTAATCAGTTACAGAACCTGTGTAATACATGAGCGTCCAAGTTTAAAAAGATAGTGTGGTAAGCCTAGGTATATATGTGTGAGTGGTAGTTGGTTGGGGTATAGGCGTGAGAGGGAGGTAGCTGAGGCAGGGCTGGGTATATGTGTGTGCGAGGGATGTTTCTGGGGCAGGATATATACTGTATGTGTGATAGGAAGGTGGTTGGTGTATATGTGCGAGAGGGAGTTGTATGAGGCAGGTCTGAGGTATATGTAGATCAAACTTGCCTACCTGACCCTCTCCATGAGGGAGAAAATGCTCTGTTCCTGGACTTTCCTGGTAATGTATGATTGCCATCACCTGTGGTGAGCTAGTTAATTGATAAGAAAGGTGTTTCACCACAGGTGATGGCAATCATACATTACCAGGAAAGTCCAGGAACAGAGCATTTTCTCCCTCATGGAGAGGGTCAGGTAGGCAAGTATGAGGTAGATGCTAGATTCAAGTGAAATAAAGAACCTCTGATGTCACAACCATGTGATCCACAATGGCACAGGGAGAAGAAAGGTTGATGGGCTAGCAGTTTTACTAGATCTATTGGGAATAGTAAACTGTGGTGAGTGAAGTGAGCCACCATGCCAGAAACGTGGCACACGAGGGTACACATAGGGTCCCATGTTCCTCACTTGAGCCAACCTTGCTCCTCCCACTGAAGTTAGACTCAACCTTGGGTATATGTATGAGAGGGAGGTGGCTGGCCAGGGCTGGGGAATATGTGTGAGCGGCAGGTGGCTGGGGAAGGGCTGGGTATATAATGTGTGAGAAGGAGGTGGCTCGGGCAGGGCTTGGTATATGTGTGTGAGACAGAGGTGGCTGCGCAGGGCAAGGGTATATGTGTGAGAGGATGGTGGCTGGAGTATATGTGTGTGAGAGGGAGGTGGCTGGGACAGGGCTGAGTATATGTGTGAGAGAGGGAGGTGGCTGGGGCAGGGGTATATGTGTGAGAGGTAGGTAGCTGGGGTATATGTGTGTGAGAGGGAGGTGGCTTGGGCAGGGTATATGTGTGTGAGAGGGAGGTGGCTGGGTCAGGGCTGAGTATATATGTGTGAGAGGGCGGTGGCTCGGGCAGGGCTTGGTATATGTGTGTGAAAGGTAGGTAGCTGGGGCAGGCCTGTGGTATATGTGTGAGAGGTAGGTGGCTGGAGTATATGTGTGTGAGAGGGAGGCAGCTGGGGCAGGGCTGGGTATATGTGCATGAGAGGGACGTGGTTTTGTGTGTGTGTGTGCACGCGCGCTCGCCATGAGGGTATTTATTTATCATACTGAGGTGGATGAGGCAGACTAGGGTATCGTATAATTTATTTGATAGATATAATAACACCCAGACCAATCAAATTTTTTTTATAAACTGGTTTGCGCACCAATTGATGCAACACCCCCACTGTAGCTCCACCCACATTATCCACAGATCCATTTTGGCAGTCCCAGACCCCACAATTTCTGATTTCAGCTCTGACTATATTAAAGTACATGTAGAGCGATAAAACTGTGCGCTCGGTGGGTGGTGGTGTATGTGATTGTCAGCAGCGACTTGGAGAGGGAATGCCAATCCCTCAAAGAAACACTCAATACAAACAGAAACCAAGTTGCGCTCAACAATCAAAAAAGAAACATTTATTGTAAAAATTAGCAGCAATTCTCCCGGGAGTACAATTAATATAAATAAATTATCATAAATCTACACGGTACAGAATCACTATGCCCAAATGACTTATAATAATGCAGATAATAAGAATTTACTTACCGATAATTCTATTTCTCGTAGTCCGTAGTGGATGCTGGGAACTCCGTAAGGATCATGGGGAATAGCGGATCCGCAGGAGACTGGGCACAAAAGTAAAAGCTTTAGGACTACCTGGTGTGCACTGGCTCCTCCCCCTATGACCCTCCTCCAAGCCTCAGTTAGGATACTGTGCCCGGACGAGCGTACACAATAAGGAAGGATTTTGAATCCCGGGTAAGACTCATACCAGTCACACCAATCACACCGTACAACCTGTGATCTGAACCCAGTTAACAGCATGATAACAGAGGAGCCTCTGAAAAGATGGCTCACAACAATAATAACCCGATTTTTGTAACAATAACTATGTACAAGTATTGCAGACAATCCGCACTTGGGATGGGCGCCCAGCATCCACTACGGACTACGAGAAATAGAATTATCGGTAAGTAAATTCTTATTTTCTCTGACGTCCTAGTGGATGCTGGGAACTCCGTAAGGACCATGGGGATTATACCAAAGCTCCCAAACGGGCGGGAGAGTGCGGATGACTCTGCAGCACCGAATGAGAGAACTCCAGGTCCTCCTCAGCCAGGGTATCAAATTTGTAGAATTTAGCAAACGTGTTTGCCCCTGACCAAGTAGCTGCTCGGCAAAGTTGTAAAGCCGAGACCCCTCGGGCAGCCGCCCAAGATGAGCCCACTTTCCTTGTGGAATGGGCTTTTACAGATTTTGGCTGTGGCAGGACTGCCACAGAATGTGCAAGCTGAATTGTACTACAAATCCAACGAGCAATAGTCTGCTTAGAAGCAGGAGCACCCAGCTTGTTGGGTGCATACAGGATAAACAGCAAGTCAGATTTTCTGACTCCAGCCGTCCTGGAAACATATATTTTCAGGGCCCTGACTACGTCCAGCAACTTGGAGTCCTCCAAGTCCCTAGTAGCCGCAGGCACCACAATAGGCTGGTTCAAGTGAAATGCTGAAACCACCTTAGGGAGAAATTGAGGACGAGTCCTCAATTCTGCCCTGTCCGTATGAAAAATTAGGTAAGGGCTTTTATAGGATAAAGCCGCCAATTCTGAGACACGCCTGGCTGAAGCCAGGGCTAACAGCATTACCACCTTCCATGTGAGATATTTTAAGTCCACAGTGGAAAGTGGTTCAAACCAATGTGATTTTAGGAATCCTAAAACTACATTGAGATCCCAAGGTGCCACTGGAGGCACAAAAGGAGGTTGTATATGCAGTACCCCCTTGACAAACGTCTGTACTTCAGGAACTGAAGCCAGTTCTTTTTGGAAGAAAATCGACAGGGCCGAAATTTGAACCTTAATGGACCCTAATTTTAGGCCCATAGACAGTCCTGTTTGCAGGAAATGCAGGAAACGACCCAGTTGAAATTCCTCTGTAGGGGCCTTCCTGGCCTCGCACCACGCAACATATTTACGCCAAATACGGTGATAATGTTGTACAGTTACATCCTTCCTGGCTTTGATCAGGGTAGGGATGACTACATCCGGAATGCCTTTTTCCTTCAGGATCCGGCGTTCAACCGCCATGCCGTCAAACGCAGCCGCGGTAAGTCTTGGAACAGACAGGGTCCCTGCTGGAGCAGGTCCTTTCTTAGAGGTAGAGGCCACGGGTCCTCTGTGAGCATCTCTTGAAGTTCCGGGTACCAAGTACTTCTTGGCCAATCCGGAGCCACGAGTATAGTCCTTACTCCTCTCCTTCTTATGATCCTCAGTACCTTGGGTATGAGAGGCAGAGGAGGGAACACATACACTGACTGGTACACCCACGGTGTTACCAGAGCGTCCACAGCTATTGCCTGAGGGTCCCTTGACCTGGCGCAATACCTGTCTAGTTTTTTGTTGAGGCGGGACGCCATCATGTCCACCTTTGGTTTTTCCCAACGGTTCACAATCATGTGGAAGACTTCTGGGTGAAGTCCCTGCTCCCCCGGGTGGAGGTCGTGTCTGCTGAGGAAGTCTGCTTCCCAGTTGTCCACTCCCGGAATGAACACTGCTGACAGTGCTATCACATGATTTTCTGCCCAGCGAAGAATCCTTGCAACTTCTGTCATTGCCCTCCTGCTTCTTGTGCCGCCCTGTCTGTTTACGTGGGCGACTGCCGTGATGTTGTCCGACTGGATCAGCACCGGCTGACCTTGAAGCAGAGGTCTTGCTAGGCTCAGAGCATTGTAGATGGCTCTTAGCTCCAGGATATTTATGTGAAGTGATGTCTCCAGGCTTGACCACAAGCCCTGGAAATTTCTTCCCTGTGTGACTGCTCCCCAGCCACTCAGGCTGGCATCCGTGGTCACCAGGACCCAGTCCTGAATGCCGAATCTGCGGCCCTCTAGAAGATGAGCACTCTGTAACCACCACAGGAGAGACACCCTTGTCCTTGGAGACAAGATTATCCGCTGATGCATCTGAAGATGCGACCCGGACCATTTGTCTAGCAGATCCCACTGGAAGGTTCTTGCGTGGAATCTGCCGAATGGGATTGCTTCGTAAGAAGCCACCATTTTTCCCAGAACCCTTGTGCATTGATGCACCGAGACTTGGCCTGGTTTTAGGAGCTTTCTGACTAGTTCGGATAACTCCCTGGCTTTCTCCTCCGGGAGAAACACCTTTTTCTGGACTGTGTCCAGGATCATCCCTAGGAATAGAAGTCGTGTCGTCGGGATCAGCTGCGATTTTGGAATATTGAGAATCCAACCGTGCTGGCGCAGCACTATCTGAGATAGTGCTACCCCGACTTCCAACTGTTCCCTGGATCTTGCCCTTATCAGGAGATCGTCCAAGTACGGGATAACTAAAACTCCCTTCCTTCGAAGGAGTATCATCATTTCGGCCATTACCTTGGTAAAGACCCGGGGTGCCGTGGACAATCCAAACGGCAGCGTCTGAAACTGATAGTGACAGTTCTGTACCACAAACCTGAGGTACCCTTGGTGAGAAGGGTAAATTGGGACGTGTAGGTAAGCATCTTTGATGTCCAGAGACACCATATAGTCCCCTTCTTCCAGGTTTGCAATCACTGCTCTGAGTGACTCCATCTTGAATTTGAACCTTTGTATGTAAGTGTTCAAGGATTTTAGGTTTAAAATTGGTCTCACCGAGCCGTCCGGCTTCGGTACCACAAATAGTGTGGAATAGTACCCCTTTCCCTGTTGTAGGAGGGGTACCTTGATTATCACCTGGTGGGAATACAGCTTGTGAATGGCTTCCAATACTGCCTCCCTGTCTGAGGGAGACGTCGGTAGAGCAGACTTTAGAAAACGGCGAGGGGGAGACGTCTCGAATTCCAATTTGTGCCCCTGAGATACCACCTGAAGGATCCAGGGGTCCACTTGCGAGTGGGCCCACTGCGCACTGAACTTCTTGAGACAGGCCCCCACCGTGCCTGAGTCCGCTTGTAAAGCCCCAGCGTCATGCTGAGGACTTTGCGGAGGCGGGAGAGGGCTTTTGTTCCTGGGAACTGGCTGTCTGTTGCAGCCTTTTTCCTCTCCCTCTGCCACGGGGCAGAAATGAGGCGCCTTTTGCCCGCTTGCCCTTATGGGGCCGAAAGGACTGCGCCTGATAGTATGGCGTCTTCTTAGGTTGAGAAGCTACCTGGGGTAAAAATGTGGATTTTCCAGCAGTTGCTGTGGCTACCAGGTCTGATAGACCTACCCCAAATAACTCCTCCCCCTTATAAGGCAATACTTCCATGTGCCTTTTAGAATCCGCATCACCTGACCACTGCCGCGTCCATAAACCTCTTCTTGCAGAAATGGACAGCGCGCTAACTCTTGATGCCAGTCGGCAAATATCCCTCTGTGCATCACGCATATATAGAAATGCATCCTTCAAATGCTCTACAGTCAATAATATACTGTCCCTATCAAGGGTATCAATATTTTCAGTCAGGGAATCCGACCACGCCAGGCCCGCACTGCACATCCAGGCATGAGGCTATTGCTGGTCGCAGTATAACACCCATGTGAGAGTATATACATTTTAGGATATTCTCCAGCTTTCTATCGGCAGGTTCCTTAAGGGCGGCCGTATCAGGAGAGGGTAGTGCTACCTGTTTAGACAAGCGTGTGAGCGCTTTATCCACCCTTGGGGGTGTTTCCCAACGTGCCCTATCCTCTGGCGGGAAAGGGTACGATGCCAATAACCTTTTAGGAATTATCAGTTTTTTATCGGGGGAAACCCACGCCTCATCACACACTTCATTTAATTCCTCGGATACAGGAAAAACTACAGGCAGTTTTTTCTCACCAAACATAATACCCTTCTTAGTGGTACTTGTATTATCAGATATATGCAATACATTTTTCATTGCTTCAATCATGTAACGTGTGGCCCTAGTGGAAGTCACGTTTGTCTCCTCATCATCGACACTGGAGTCAGTATCCGTGTCTGTGTCTGCCATTTGAGGTAACGGGCGTTTTAAAGCCCCTGATGGCGTTTGAGACCCCTGGACAGGCACAAGCTGATTTGCCGGCTGTCTCATGTCGTCAACTGTCTGTCGTAAGGAGCTGACACTGTCACGCAGTTCCTTCCACAAGCTCATCCACTCAGGTGTCGACTCCCTAGGGGGTGACATCTGTATAATAGGCAATTGCTCCGCTTCCATCTCATTTTCCTCCTCAAACATGTCGACACAATCGTACCGACACACCGCACACACACAGGGAATGCTCTGATAGAGGACAGGACCCCACTAGCCCTTTGGGGAGACAGAGGGAGAGTATGCCAGCACACACCAGAGCGCTATATATATATAGGAATACCACTATCAAGTGTGCTTTTCCTTATATAGCTGTTGTTTATATAAAACTGCGCCAAATTAGTGCCCCCCCTCTCTTTTTTACCCTTTTCTGTAGTGCAGGACTGCAGGGGAGAGTCAGGGAGACGTCCTTCCAGCGGAGCTGAGATGGAAAATGGCGCCCGTGTGCGGAGGAGATAGGCTCCGCCCCCTTCTCGGCGGCCTTTTCTCCCGCTTTTTTGGTAATTCTGGCAGGGGTTAAAATACACCCATATAGCCCTGGGGGTTATATGTGGTGTATTTATGCCAGCCAAGGTGTTTTACATTGCTGCTCAGGGCGCCCCCCCCTAGCGCCCTGCACCCTCAGTGACCGGAGTGTGAAGTGTGCCTGAGTAACAATGGCGCACAGCTGCAGTGCTGTGCGCTACCTTGTTGAAGACTGATGTCTTCTGCCGCCGATTTTTCCAGACCTTTTCTTGCTTCTGGCTCTGTAAGGGGGCCGGCGGCGCGGCTCCGGGACCGAGCTCCGAGGCTGGGCCTGTGTTCGGTCCCTCTGGAGCCAATGGTGTCCAGTAGCCTAAGAAGCCCAATCCACTCTGCACGCAGGTGAGTTTGCTTCTTCTCCCCTTAGTCCCTCGATGCAGTGAGCCTGTTGCCAGCAGGTCTCACTGAAAATAAAAAACCTAAACTTAAACTTTTTACTAAGAAGCTCAGGAGAGCCCCTAGTGTGCACCCTTCTCGGCCGGGCACAAAAATCTAACTGAGGCTTGGAGGAGGGTCATAGGGGGAGGAGCCAGTGCACACCAGGTAGTCCTAAAGCTTTTACTTTTGTGCCCAGTCTCCTGCGGAGCCGCTATTCCCCATGGTCCTTACGGAGTTCCCAGCATCCACTAGGACGTCAGAGAAATTATTTAATAATTATGACATATGGCCCCAAAAGATATTGTGATGAATTCAACAATAGTGGTAATAATTATTACGCTCTTTTAACCAACATATGGGTCTGTGTGCCAATAATAACTCACTTATTATGTAGAAGTCCCAAACAGTCCTTGTTCCATACGGACATATATCAGTTCCAATGTTCCTGTAAATGGAAAGTGTCCTTATGATGGGTTTTAAGCACTCAAATAAATGCAGGGATAGACAGATGAGCTATGTCCACCAAAACCAAGCTGCTGTGGTGGTGTTAGCAGGGAGAGCCCGGAGTGATGTTAGTGCAGCCAGCCGTTTACCCCCGCACGGGGGAGGGAGAGCGGGGTCTGTGGTAGCCGCCGGGTTAGAGTGGAAAGTAGCCGTGCACAGGCTGTCGGACCCAGACCACTAGATGTTACCTCTGTGACACGATGTAAGTGCGCTCTCACCTGAAACGGCTGGGCTTACCTCCCACGGGCAGCTCCGATTGAGCCTCCCTGCACTTCACCTGATGTAGAAGAGGAACTGTTGGAGCCACGGATATATTGCGCTGGCTGTGTGTGAAAGCCAGCCACGCTCTGAGTGGCGATGTTAGAGTTGCGTCTCCTTGCCGGGCTCCAAATCAGCCTCACTTGAATATGCCGCCGACGAGATCAGAAGGCACCGGAGCCCCGGCACCTGAGCGTCAGCTGGGCGGTAGAAAGCTGTACGGTACAGCGGCCGTCAAGGACTGATCTCCTGTGTTGGCTCAAAGTGAGCTGGACCTGCAGGTGTACCCTCTCATCATCTGAAGTCCAGCTCACTTTGAGCCAACACAGGAGATCAGTCCTTGACGGCCGCTGTACCGCACAGCTTTCTACCGCCCAGCTGACGCTCAGGTGCCGGGGCTCCGGTGCCTTCTGATCTCGTCGGCGGCATATTCAAGTGAGGCTGATTTGGAGCCCGGCAAGGAGACGCAACTCTAACATCGCCACTCAGAGCGTGGCTGGCTTTCACACACAGCCAGCGCAATATATCCGTGGCTCCAACAGTTCCTCTTCTACATCAGGTGAAGTGCAGGGAGGCTCAATCGGAGCTGCCCGTGGGAGGTAAGCCCAGACGTTTCAGGTGAGAGCGCACTAACATCGTGTCACAGAGGTAACATCTAGCGGTCTGGGTCCGACAGCCTGTGCACGGCTACTTTCCATTCTAACCCGGCGGCTACCACAGACCCCGCTCTCCCTCCCCCGTGCGGGGGTAAACGGCTGGCTGCACTAACATCACTCCGGGCTCTCCCTGCTAACACCACCACAGCAGCTTGGTTTTGGTGGACATAGCTCATCTGTCTATCCCTGCATTTATTTGAGTGCTTAAAACCCATCATAAGGACACTTTCCACTTACAGGAACATTGGAACTGATATATGTCCGTATGGAACAAGGACTGTTTGGGACTTCTACATAATAAGTGAGTTATTATTGGCACACAGACCCATATGTTGGTTAAAAGAGCGTAATAATTATTACCACTATTGTTGAATTCATCACAATATCTTTTGGGGCCATATGTCATAATTATTAAAATAAGAATTTACTCACCGGTAATTCTATTTCTCGTAGTCCGTAGTGAAAGCTGGGGACTCCGTAAGGACCATGGGGAATAGCGGCTCCGCAGGAGACTGGGCACAACTAAGAAAGATTTAGGACTACCTGGTGTGCACTGGCTCCTCCCTCTATGCCCCTCCTCAAGACCTCAGTTAGGAAACTGTGCCCGGAAGAGCTGACACAATAAGGAAAGGATTTGGAATCTCGGGTAAGACTCATACCAGCCACACCAATCACACCGTACAACTCGTGATACTATACCCAGTGAACAGTATAAATAACAACTGAGCCTCTCAAACAGATGGCTCCAAACAATAACCCTTTAGTTAGGCAATAACTATATACAAGTATTGCAGACAATCCGCACTTGGGATGGGCGCCCAGCATCCACTACGGACTACGAGAAATAGAATTACCGGTGAGTAAATTCTTATTTTTTCTGACGTCCTAGTGGATGCTGGGGACTCCGTAAGGACCATGGGGATTATACCAAAGCTCCCAAACGGGCGGGAGAGTGCGGATGACTCTGCAGCACCGAATGAGCAAACTCAAGGTCCTCCTCAGCCAGGGTATCAAACTTGTAGAATTTAGCAAATGTGTTTGAACCCGACCAAGTAGCAGCTCGGCAAAGTTGTAAAGCCGAGACCCCTCGGGCAGCCGCCCAAGAAGAGCCCACTTTCCTCGTGGAATGGGCTATTACATATTTAGGATGCGGCAGTCCAGTCGCAGAATGTGCAAGTTGAATCGTACTACAGATCCAGCGAGCAATAGACTGCTTTGAAGCAGGAGCACCCAGCTTGTTGGGCGCATACAGGATAAATAGCGAATCAGTTTTCCTGACTCCAGCCGTCCTGGAAACATAGATTTTCAGGGCCCTGACTACGTCCAGCAACTTGGAATCCTCCAAGTCCTTAGTAGCCGCAGGCACCACAATAGGTTGGTTCAAATGAAAAAGCTGATACCACCTTAGGAAGAAATTGGGGACGAGTCCTCAATTCCGCCCTATCCATATGGAAAATCAGATAAAGGCTTTTACATGACAAAGCCGCCAATTCTGACACACGCCTGGCCGAAGCCAAGGCCAACAGCATGACCACTTTACACGTGAGATATTTTAGTTCCACGGTTTTAAGTGGCTCAAACCAATGTGACTTATGGAAATCCAACACCACGTTGAGATCCCAAGGTGCCACTGGAGGCACAAAAGGGGGCTGAATATGCAGCACTCCTTTAACAAAAGTCTGAACTTCAGGCAGTGAAGCCAGTTCTTTTTGGAAGAAAATCGACAGCCGAAATCTGGACCTTAATGGAACCTAATTTGAGGCCCATAGTCACCCCTGACTGTAGGAAGTGCAGAAATCAACCCAGCTGAAATTCCTCCGTTGGGGCCCTTCTGGCCTCACACCACGCAACATATTTTCGCCATATGCGGTGATAATGGTTTGCGGTCACCTCCTTCCTAGCTTTAATTAGCGTAGGGATGACTTCCTCCGGAATGCCCTTTTCCTTCAGGATCCGGCGTTCAACCGCCATGCCGTCAAACGCAGCCGCGGTAAGTCTTGGAACAGACAAGGTCCCTGCTGCAGCAGGTCCTGTCTGAGCGGCAGAGGCCATGGTTCCTCTGATATCATTTCTTGAAGTTCTGGGTACCAAGCTCTTCTTGGCCAATCCGGAACAACGATTATAGTTCTTACTCTTCTCCTTCTTATTATCCTCAGTACCTTGGGTATGAGAGTAAGAGGAGGGAACACATAAACCGACTGGTACACCCACGGTGTCACTAAAGCGTCCACAGCTATCGCCTGAGGGTCCCTTGACCTGGCGCAATATCTTTTTAGCTTTTTGTTGAGGCGGGACGCCATCATGTCCACCTGTGGCCTTTCCCACCGGTGTACAACCATTTGGAAGACTTATGGATGAAGTCCCCACTCTCCCGGATGGAGGTCGTGTCTGCTGAGAAAGTCTGCTTCCCAGTTGTCCACTCCGGGAATGAACACTGCTGACAGTGCTAACACATGATTTTCCGCCCATCGGAGAATCCTTGTGGCTTCTGCCATCGCCATCCTGCTTCTTGTGCCGCCCTGTCGGTTTACATGGGCGACCGCCGTGCTGTTGTCTGACTGGATCAGCACCGGCTGGTGTTGAAGCAGGGGTCTTGCCTGACTTAGGGCATTGTAAATGGCCCTTAGTTCCAGAATATTTATGTGTAGGGAAGTCTCCTGACTCGACCATTGTCCCTGGAAGTTTCTTCCCTGTGTGACTGCCCCCCAACCTCGAAGGCTGGCATCCGTGGTCACCAGGATCCAGTCCTGTATGCCGAATCTGCGGCCCTCTGCAGTGGTGCACCGACACCTGTTTTGGTTTTAGGAGGTCTCTGACTAGAGATGACAACTCCTTGGCCTTCTCCTCCGGGAGAAACACTTTTTTCTGTTCTGTGTCCAGAACCATCCCCAGGAACAGTAGACGCGTTGTAGGAACCAGCTGCGACTTTGGAATATTCAGGATCCAGCCGTGCTGTTGTAGCACTTCCCGAGCTAGTGCTACTCCGACCAACAACTGTTCCCTGGACCTCGCCTTTATAAGGAGATCGTCCAAGTACGGGATAATTAAAACTCCCTTTTTCCGAAGGAGCATCATCATTTCGGCCATTACCTTGGTAAATACCCTCGGTGCCGTGGACAGACCAAACGGCAACGTCTGGAATTGGTAATGACAGTCCTGTACCACAAATCTGAGGTACTCCTGGTGAGGTGGGTAAATGGGAACATGCAGGTAAGCATCCTTGATGTCCAGTGATACCATGTAATCCCCCTCGTCCAGGCTTGCAATCACCGCCCTGAGCGATTCCATCTTGAACTTGAACCTTCTTATATAAGTGTTCAAGGATTTTAAATTTAAAATGGGTCTCACCGAACCGTCCGGTTTCGGTACCACAAACATTGTGGAATAGTAACCCCGTCCTTGTTGAAGGAGGGGTACCTTGATTATCACCTGCTGAGAATACAGCTTGTGAATCGCCTCCAGCACTGCCTCCCTGCCCCGGGGAGCAGTCGGCAAGGCAGATTTGAGGAAACGGCGAGGGGGAGACGTCTCGAATTCCAGCTTGTACCCCTGAGATACTACTTGTAGAATCCAGGGATCCACCCGTGAGCGAGCCCACTGGTCGCTGAAGTTCTTGAGACGGGTCCCCACCGTACCTGGCTCCGCCTGTGGAGCCCCAGCGTCATGCGGTGGACTTAGAGGAAGCAGGGGAGGACTTTTGTTCCTGGGAACTGGCTGTATGTTGCAGCTTTTTCCCTCTACCTCTGCCTCTGGGCAGAAAGGACGCGCCTCTAACCCGCTTGCATTTCTGGGGCCGAAAGGACTGTACCTGATAATACGGTGCTTTCTTTGGCTGTGAGGGAACATGGGGTAAAAATGCTGACTTCCCAGCTGTCACTGTGGAAACGAGGTCCGAGAGACCATCCCCAAACAACTCCTCACCCTTTTAAGGCAAAACTTCCATGTGCCTTTTAGAATCTGTATCTACTGTCCACTGCCGAGTCCACAATCCTCTCCTGGCAGAAATGGACATTGCGTTTATTTTAGATGCCAGCCGGCAAATATCCCTCTGTGCATCTCTCATGTATAAGACAGCGTCTTTAATATGCTCTACGGTTAGCAATATAGTGTCCCTGTCTAGGGTATCAATGTTTTCCGACAGGGAATCTGACCACGCAGCTGCAGCACTGCACATCCATGCTGAAGCAATAGCCGGTCTCAGTATAATTCCTGAGTGTGTATTGTAACGCTGTAAGGGTACAAGGTGCCGTTTCCTGGGATAAATGGCAGCCTGCAGCAGCTGAGGAACCACACAAGTCCAGTTTCCGGTACAACTGGCCCCAGCCAGTTGTTTATTAGTCAGAAAATAAAACAAACAGCAAAAGAAAATACCTTGCCTGTCCGGCACTAACTAAACACAAGATGTTCCTAACTATCACTAAACAAAACACAGAGTTCTCCAGTACCCTGTATGGCTCACTTGTATCAGGAAGCGTTTCTCTCTCACAGAGATCCTGCAGTCTTCCCAGGCAGTCTGCACCCCCTAATCAGGCCAGCAGCTCTATAACACTCTTACACAGCTGAAAGCCTGATTAGCCTTCTGTGAGGCCAAAGACCCGAACTGGGCCCAATGTCTGGAACTTGCCCCATCTCTCTTTCAGGGTCCTTACCCAGCTTTTCCAACAAACTGAAAAGGTTCTGACAAAACAAAACAAAACATTTTCCTAGAAGTTTTCATTTTTCTAATACATGTAAGACAAGAACCTGGGACAAACATACCTGCCCTCAAACACTATCCCAGTGTTCTTGTCACAGTATATACAGACTTCAGGATAGCCTCCTGCTTTCTATCCGCAGGTTCCTTTAGGGCGGCCGTGTCCGGAGACGGTAGTGCCACCTTTTTTGACAGACGTGTGAGCGCTTTATCCACCCTAGGGGATGTCTCCCAACGTGACCTGTCCTCTGGCGGGAAAGGGTACGCCATCAGTAACTTTTTAGAAATTACCAGTTTCTTATCTGGGGAAGCCCACGCTTCTTCACACACTTCATTTAATTCATCAGATGGGGGAAAAACCACTGGTAGCTTTTTCTCCCCAAACATAATACCCTTTTTTGTGGTACCTGGGGTAATATCAGAAATGTGCAACACATTTTTCATTGCCGTAATCATATAACGAGTGGCTCTATTGGAATGTACACTAGTCTCATCGTCGTCGACACTGGAGTCAGTATCCGTGTCGACATCTGTGTCTGCCATCTGAGGTAGTGGGCGTTTTAGAGCCCCTGATGGCTTTTGAGACGCCTGGGCAGGCACGGGCTGAGCAGCCGGCTGTCCCACATCTGCTATGTCGACAAACCTTTTATGTAAGGAGCTGACACTGTCGCGTAATTCCTTCCACATGTCCATCCATTCAGGTGTCGACCCCGCAGGGGGTGACATCACATTTATCGGCACCTGCTCCGCCTCCACATAAGCCTCCTCATCAAACATGTCGACACAGCCGTACCGACACACCGCACACACACAGGGAATGCTCTGACTGAGGACAGGACCCCACAAAGTCCTTTGGGGAGACAGAGAGAGAGTATGCCAGCACACACCAGAGCGCTATATAATGCAGGGATACACACTACACACAGTGATTTTTCCCCTATAGCTGCTATAATACACAATTTGCGCCTAAATTTAGTGCCCCCCCTCTCTTTTTTACCCTATTGAGCCTGGAAACTGCAGGGGAGAGCCTGGGGAGCATCCTTCCAGCGGAGCTGTGAGAGGAAATGGCGCCAGTGTGCTGAGGGAGATAGCCCCGCCCCCTTCACGGCGGACTTCTCCCGCTTTTTTCAGGATATTTTTGGCAGGGGATTTTACACATATATAGTCTTACTGACTATATTATGTGTTTTTTTGCCAAGCTAAGGTATTTTTATTGTAGCCCAGGGCGCCCCCCCCAGCGCCCTGCACCCATCAGTGAACGGAGTGTGTGGTGTGCATGGGGAGCAATGGCGCACAGCTGCAGTGCTGTGCGCTACCTTAATGAAGACCGGAGTCTTCTGCCGCCGATTTTCTGGACGTTCTTCTTGCTTCTGGCTCTGCAAGGGGGACGGCGGCGCGGCTCCGGGACCGAACGACCGAGGCTGGGCCTGTGTTCGATCCCTCTGGAGCTAATGGTGTCCAGTAGCCTAAGAAGCCCAAGCTAGCTGCAAGCAGGTAGGTTCGCTTCTTCTCCCCTCAGTCCCTCGAAGCAGTGAGTCTGTTGCCAGCAGATCTCACTGAAAATAAAAAACCTAAATATACTTTCTCTTCTAAGAACTCAGGAGAGCCCCTAGTGTGCAACCAGCTCGGCCGGGCACAAAATTCTAACTGAGGTCTGGAGGAGGGTCATAGAGGGAGGAGCCAGTGCACACCAGGTAGTCCTAAATCTTTCTTAGTTGTGCCCAGTCTCCTGCGGAGCCGCTATTCCCCATGGTCCTTACGGAGTCCCCAGCATCCACTAGGACGTCAGATAAATAATATCTGCATTATTATAAGTCATTTGGGCATAGTGATTCTGTACCGTGTAGATTTATGATAATTTATTTATATTAATTGTACTCCCGGGAGAATTGCTGCTAATTTGTACAATAAATGTTTATTTTTTGATTGTTGAGTGCAACTTGGTTTCTGTTTGTATTAAAGTACATGTGACTGCTTGCACTCCATTGTCCATGATCAGCTACTTAATGCATTTGTGTCAACATGACCCATTTCGTTTGTGAGATATTTGCCTGCTTCTGCATATAGCAGTGACAATCTGTTAGAAGGGACAGTACAGATGTGTCCTCCTGTGTTCACACCCACGGGTCCCCCCTGTATAGTGAATGGATAGCGGGTGTTACCGTACGAACACTCCCGCAATCCCGAGACACGCATGCCACGATGCACAACTACACAGAAGGACACATCTGTATGTGTCGCCTCTGTAGCAGCTGGTGTGTATAACATTATTCTCTCTGACTCCAGCCCTTGACCTTTTCATGTACCACTGGATTTGTCTATTATCAGTTTGTACTTGGAAAAATAAGAATTTACTCACCGGTAATTCTATTTCTCGTAGTTCGTAGTGGATGCTGGGTACTCCGTAAGGACCACGGGGAATAGACGGGCTCCGCAGGAGACTGGGCACTCTAAAAGAAAGATTAGGTACTATCTGGTGTGCACTGGTCCTCCCTCTATGTCCCTCCTCCAGACCTCAGTTAGGATACTGTGCCCGGAAGAGCTGACACTACAAGGAAAGGATTTGGAATCCAGGGTAAGACTCATACCAGCCACACCAATCACACCGTACAACTTGTGATAACTATACCCAGTTAACAGTATGAATAACAACTGAGCCTCACTGAACAGATGGCTCATAACAATAACCCTTTAGTTAAGCAATAACTATATACAAGTATTGCAGACAATCCGCACTTGGGATGGGCTCCCAGCATCCACTACGGACTACGAGAAATAGAATTACCGGTGAGTAAATTCTTATTTTCTCTGACGTCCTAGTGGATGCTGGGTACTCCGGAAGGACCATGTGGATTATACCAAAGCTGCCAAACGGGCGGGAGAGTGCGGATGACTCTGCAGCACCGAATGAGCAAACTCAAGGTCCTCCTCAGCCAGGGTATCAAACTTGTAGAATTTTGCAAACGTGTTTGATCCCGACCAGGTAGCAGCTCGGCAAAGTTGTAAAGCCGAGACCCCTCGGGCAGCCGCCCAAGAAGAGCCCACCATCCTCGTGGAATGGGCTTTGACTGATTTAGGATGCGGCAGTCCAGCCGCAAAATGTGCAAGTTGAATCGTGCAACAGATCCAGTGAGCAATAGTCTGCTTAGAAGCAGGAGCACCCAGCTTGTTGGGTGCATGCAGGATAAACAGCGAGTCAGTTTTTCTGACTCTAGCCGTCCTGGAAACATAGATTTTCAGGGCCCGGACTACGTCCAGCAACTTGGAAGCCTCCAAGTCCCGAGTAGCCGCAGGCACCACAATAGGTTGGTTCAAATGAAACGCTGATACCACCTTAGGGAGAAATTGGGGACGAGTCCTCAATTCTGCCCTGTCCATATGGAAGATCAGATAGGGGCTTTTACATGACAAAGTCGCCAATTCTGACACACGCCTAGCCGAAGCCAAGGCCAAAAGCATGACCACTTTCCACGTGAGATACTGCAACTCCACGGTCTGAAGTGGCTCAAACCAATGTGATTTTAGGAAATCCAACACAACTTCGAGATCCCAAGGTGCCACTGGGGGCACAAAAGGGGGCTGAATATGCAGCACTCCCTTACCAAACTGTCACTGTCTGAACTTCAGGCAGTGAAGCCAGTTCTTTTTGAAAGAAAATAGATAGGGCCGAAATCTGGACTTTAATGGATCCCAATTTTAGGCCCATAGTCACTCCTGACTGTAGGAAGTGCAGAAATCGACCCAGCTGAAATTCTTCTGTTGGGGCCTTCATAGCCTCACACCAAGCAACATATTTTCGCCATATGCGGTGATAATGTTTTGCTGTCACATCCTTCCTAGCTTTTATCAGCGTAGGAATGACTTCAACCGGAATGCCCTTTTCCATCAGGATCCGGTGTTCAACCACCATGCCGTCAAACGCAGCCGTGGTAAGTCTTGGAACAGACAGGGCCCCTGCTGTAGCAGGTCCTGTCTGAGAAGCAGAGGCCAAGGGTCCTCTGAGATCATTTCTTGTAGTTCCAGGTACCAAGTCCTTCTTGGCCAATCCGGAACGACGAGTATAGTTCTTACTCCTCTCTTTCTTATTATCCTCAGTACCTTGGTATGAGAGGAAGAGGAGGGAACACATAAACCGACTGGTACACCCACGGTGTCACTAGAGCGTCCACAGCTATCGCCTGAGGGTCCCTTGACCTGGCGCAATATCTTTTTAGCTTTTTGTTGAGGCGGGACGCCATCATGTCCACCTGTGGCCTTTCCCAATGATTTACAATCAGCTGGAAGACTTCTGGATGAAGTCCCCACTCTCCCGGGTGGAGGTCGTGCCTGCTGAGGAAGTCTGCTTCCCAGTTGTCCACTCCCGGAATGAACACTGCTGACAGTGCTATCACGTGATTTTCCGCCCATCGGAGAATCCATGTGGCTTCTGCCATCGCCATCCTGCTTCTTGTGCCGCCCTGTCGGTTACATGGGCGACCGCCGTGATGTTGTCTGACTGAATCAGCACCGGCTGGTTTTGAAGCAGGGTCTTGCCTGACTTAGGGCATTGTAAATGGCCCTTAGTTCCAGAATATTTATGTGTAGGGAAGCTTCCTGACTCGACCATTGTCCTTGGAAGTTTCTTCCCTGAGTGACTGCCCCCCAACCTCGGAGGCTTGCATCCGTGGTCACCAGGACCCAGTCCTGTATGCCGAATCTGCGGCCCTCGAGTAGATGAGCACTCTGCAGCCACCACAGCAGAGACACCCTGGCCCTCGGGGACAGGGTGATCAGCCGATGCATCTGAAGATGCGATCCGGACCACTTGTCTAACAGATCCCACTGAAAGATCCGTGCATGGAATCTGCCGAATGGAATTGCCTCGTAAGAAGCTACCATCTTTCCCAGGACTCGCGTGTAGTGATGCACCGACACCTGTTTTGGTTTTAGGAGGTCTCTGACCAGAGATGACAACTCCTTGGCCTTCTCCTCCGGGAGAAACACCTTCTTCTGTTCTGTGTCCAGAATCATACCCAGGAACAGCAGACGCGTCGTAGGAACCAGCTGCGACTTCGGGATATTCAGAATCCAGCCGTGCTGTTGTAGCACTTCCTGAGATAGTACTACTCCTACCAACAACTGCTCCCTGGACCTCGCCTTTATAAGGAGATCTTCCAAGTACGGGATAATTATAACTCCCTTCTTTCGAAGGAGTATCATCATTTCGGCCATTACTTTGGTAAATACCCTCGGTGCCGTGGACAGACCAAACGGCAACGTCTGGAATTGGTAATGGCAGTCCTGTACCACAAAACGGAGGTACACCTGTTGAGGTGGGTAAACATGTAGGTAAGCATCCTTGATGTCCAGTGATACCATGTAATCCCCCTCTTCCAGGCTTGCAATAACCGCCCTGAGCGATTCCATTTTGAACTTGAACTTCCTTATATAAGTGTTCAAGGATTTCAAATTTAGAATGGGTCTCACCGAACCGTCTGGTTTCGGTACCACAAATATTGTGGAATAGTAACCCCGTCCCTGTTGAAGGAGGGGTACTTTTATTATCACCTGCTGGAGGTACAGCTTGTGAATTGCCGCCAGTACTACCTCCCTGTCCTGGGGAGTAGCTGGCAAGGCTGATTTGAGGTAACGGCGAGGGGGAGACGTCTCGAATTCCAGCTTGTGTCCCTGAGATACCACTTGTAGAACCCAGAGATCCACCTGTGAGCGAACCCACTGGTCGCTGAAGTTCTTGAGACGGCCCCCCACCGCACCTGGCTCCATCAGTGGAGCCCCAGCGTCATGCGGTGGACTTAGTGGAAGCAGGGGAGGATTTTTGTTCTTGGGAACTGGCTGTATGGTGCAGCTTTTTCCCTCTACCCCTGCCTCTGGGCAGAAAGGACGCGCCTTTAACCCGCTTGCCTTACTGGGGCCGAAAGGACTGTACCTGATAATACGGTGCTTTCTTAGGCTGTGAGGGAACCTGAGGTAAAAATGTCGACTTCCCAGCTGTTGCTGTGGAAACGAGGTCCGAGAGACCATCCCCAAACAATTCTTCACCCTTGTAAGGCAAAACCTCCATGTGCCTTTTAGAATCCGCATCACCTGTCCACTGCCGAGTCCATAATACTCTCCTGGCAGAAATGGACATTGCATTAATTCTAGATGCCAGCCGGCAAATATCCCTCTGTGCATCTCTCATATATAAGACGACGTCTTTAATATGCTCTATGGTTAGCAAAATCGTATCCCTGTCGAGGGTATCAATATTTTCTGACAGGGTATCGGACCAAGCTGCTGCAGCACTACACATCCAAGCTGAAGCAATTGCAGGTCTCGGTATAGTACCTGAGTGTGTATATACAGACTTCAGGATAGCCTCCTGCTTTCTAGCCGCAGGCTCCTTTAAGGCGGCCGTATCCTGAGACGGCAGTGCCACCTTTTTTGACAAGCGTGTGAGCGCCTTATCCACCCTCGGGGATGTCTCCCAACGTAACCTGTCCTCTGGCGGGAAAGGGTACGCCATCAGTAACTTTTTAGAAATCACTAGTTTCTTATCGGGGGAAGCCCACGCTTCTTCACACACTTCATTCAACTCATCTGATGGGGGAAAAACCACTGGTTGCTTTTTCTCCCCAAACATAATACCCTTTTTAGTGGTACCTGGGTTAATGTCAGAAATGTGCAACACATTTTTCATTGCCGTAATCATGCAACGGATGGCCCTAGTGGAATGTACATTAGTCTCGTCCTCGTCGACACTGGAGTCAGACTCTGTGTCGACATCTGTGTCTGCCATCTGAGGTAGCGGGCGTTTTTGAGCCCCTGATGGCCTTTGAGACGCCTGGGCAGGCACTGGCTGAGAAGCCGGCTGTCCCACAGCTGTTATGTCATCGAACCTTTTATGCAAGGAGTTGACACTGTCGTGAAAAACCTTCCATATATCCATCCACTCTGGTGTCGACCCCGCAGGGGGTGACATCACACTTATCGGCACCTGCTCCGCCTCCACATAAGCCTCCTCATCAAACATGTCGACACAGCCGTACCGACACACCGCACACACACAGGGAATGCTCTGACTGAGGACAGGACCCCACAAAGTCCTTTGGGGAGACAGAGAGAGAGTATGCCAGCACACACCACAGCGCTATATAATCAGGGATTTACACTAACACAAAGTGATTTTTCCCTATAGCTGCTTTACATATACAGTTTGCGCCTAAATTTAGTGCCCCCCCTCTCTTTTTTACCCTTTGAGCCTGGAAACTGCAGGGGAGAGCCTGGGGAGCTGTCTTCCAGCGGAGCTGTGAAGAGGAAATGGCGCCAGTGTGCTGAGGGAGATAGCCCCGCCCCCTTCTCGGCGGACTTCTCCCGCTCTTATGTTTATACTATGGCGGGGGATTTTTGCACATATATAGTTTTTTAGACTATATTATGTGCTGTTTGCCAATGTAAGGTACTCTAATTGCAGCCCAGGGCGCCCCCCCCCCCAGCGCCCTGCACCCATCAGTGACCGGAGTATGTGGTGTGCATAGGGAGCAATGGCGCACAGCTGCAGTGCTGTGCGCTACCTTAATGAAGACCGGAGTCTTCAGCCGCCGATTTCCAGGATGTTCTTCTTGCTTCTGGCTCTGCAAGGGGCACGGCACGGCGGCGCGGCTCCGGGACCGGACGACCGAGGCTGGGCCTGTGTTCGATCTCTCTGGAGCTAATGGTGTCCAGTAGCCTAGAAGCCCAAGCTAGCTGCATGCAGGTAGGTTCGCTTCTCTCCCCTAAGTCCCTCGTAGCAGTGAGTCTGTTGTCAGCAGATCTCACTGAAAATAAAAAACCTAACAAATACTTTCTTTACTAGAAGCTCAGGAGAGCCCCTAGTGTGCAACCAGCTCGAGCCGGGCACAGATTCTAACTGAGGTCTGGAGGAGGGGCATAGAGGGAGGAGCCAGTGCACACCAGATAGTACCTAATCTTTCTTTTAGAGTGCCCAGTCTCCTGCGGAGCCCGTCTATTCCCCATGGTCCTTCCGGAGTACCCAGCATCCACTAGGACGTCAGAGAAATGATGTGAGCACTCTATTTGCACATTATTATTGGTGTATACATAAGTGTTATCCTTTATATGAGGCCAGATTTCACAATCAGCAAGTTTTCTCTTACAGCTGACAGAACTCAGTGGGGCTGTTTCAGAAGTCACAAAGCACATGCATCCCGCGGTAGAGGCGTACAGTGATACACACGGACTCAGAAATGTATTGGGTGTTCCTGGGCGGTGACTGTGAGGTGGCTATTCAGACGCACGGAGATGGTCTGTCTTATGGGTATATTACAGACACCACTGCATTCAACTTCGAATTAGCCCCAGTATGTGATTCCGGCCTACATAGTTGTTATCCACCTGCAGCATAATACTGCCTGCTGCATAACCATTTCCCATTTTACACTGATATAGATTGCTAAACTAGCTAAGGACAAGTGTTTTTATCATATTCTCCACTCTCGTTTACAAATGTGTCCTCATACACTGTGGCTTCACTTGTGCCAAACAGCCCCACAGATCCCGGCAACTGGTCAGCACAAAGCGTCTTTTTCACTTAATATGTGCATCTTATTAACACAAATAAAACAAGTGGAAGCAACAAAACTACTTAGCTACGTTGCACTGTTAAATTTGTTGTGCAACATCTGTACATCTGTGTGTCTCCATATGTATACAAAGTGCTACAATGCAGCGGCTGCAGCTTTTTTTCATGCCAAGTTCTGTTGTGCTTCATCTGCAACTTTGTACGTGTTAAAAGTTCCTGTGTGGTTAAAATCACAGCCCAGAGTCTGTGATGCAAATTAGAGGCAAGATTTAAAGAACAAGATGGTACACAACACCTCTCGGAGCAGCTCAGTCGTGCTGGCATCTCGTGCAGTGAACTGCATTGAGGCTAGGTGTATGAGGACACTTTTGCATATTGGACAGATCCATCTGGTAACATCTAAGTGTCTTGTCTACTTATAAACCACAATAAATTCCATCTTAATCTTCAATAAATGATTCACGAAGATACACAAACAAGTGGGGTAAAATGTGAATGACATTTAAAGCCAAAGCTTTGCAGCCATGATCAAAGGCATTGGCTGTTGGGGATAAAGTCACATGGTCAACAAGGGCCATACGGACATCCACAATGTCGACTTGAGAATGTTGACATGGTTCAATGAGCATCTAAATTGATATAATGACTCATCAGCACCACAAAACTTGTCTAACAGTTTCTCTGTCGATGTTTACCATTTCTGCTATCAATCGGATGCTGAGTCAACGGTCAACTTGTGCAATTTTCACAATTTTTTTTTTTTGGAATGCCTTCAGGGACATTCACCATCTTTCATATCCTCACGACCATCACTAAATATTTTGTGCCACGGAAGCACACGTGCACGTGACATACAATCTGCCCCATAAGCCTCGGTTAGCATACAGAAAGATTCGAAGGGCCTTTTGTTCAATTTAACTTAACATTGGTAACAAAGTAATAGTTTAGTAGTTCAAATGATGATAACATTTCAAAAGTTACTCTTGAATTTACTGTCCCACAGGCTATAACACACTTTATAGAGAAATAACCTTGGGTTATGCACGCTTGGCAAAGGATGTGTCCACAGCTAGTGATGTAGTAAGTGGATTTCCCCTGCAGAAGACAGGCATTGCAGTGCATCCAGTCCATACCTGTAAGAGACAGATTTATTTATAAATACTGCAAACAGTATAGTGTGACTGGGTCTCTAAAAAGCCACATGTAATACTAACGCACAGTATTTGTACCCATATGCTAGGATCTGTGACAGGTTTACTTCAGACATAAAGATGTGTTCTTGTTCAGCTTGCTTGCGATGCATACGCACGCATCGCAGCTGTTTGTGGGCACACGTCTTTAGCTGCTCGTGCGTGTGCACCATGCATTCGCTATGGGAAGTGGGTGCATACGCAACACATCGCCTATTCACATGCACTATTTACGCGATCACATTACTCATCTGTACTTGTCTTACACCCAGAAGCACTTACACCCAACCAAGTCTTTCAGTATGCACAAGAAAATAGTTTTATAACATTTAGATTTACTAGGTTGATCTACAGTGCCTTGCTAAATGTTTTTGTTTTGTTGCCTCACAACCTGGAATTAAAATGGATTGTTTTATTATTATTATTATTATCCTTTATTTATATGGCGCCACAAGGGATCCGCAGCGCCCATTACACAGTACATAATAAAATGAGCAAACAAGAAAACCGCACTTACAGTACAGGACAAAATAGGACAGGTATAGAAAACCCAGGGTTAGGTGCCATCAAAGGGAGTATGGAGTATAAGATAGTGTAAGTAAGAAAAGGAAACGCACATGAGGAAAGAAGTCCCTGCTCTTGCGAGCTTACAATCTAAAAGGTGAGGCGCTCACAGACCGGGGTGACACAGACTGGGTAGACAGTGAGCAATGTTGACAGTGACAGTTGTTTGAAGGTTTGCATCATTTCATTCACAGACCATGCCTACAACTTTGAAGATGTTGGGGTTTTTTTTTTTTTTTTTACTCTGAAGCAAACAACAAATAGGACAAAATAACAGAAAACTTCAGCGTGCATAACTATTCACCACCTAAAGTCAGTACTTTGTAGAGCCACCTTTTGCGGCAATTACAGCTGCAAGTCGCTTTGGATAAGTCTTTATGAGCTTGCCACATTATGCCACTGGAATTTTTGCCCATTCCTCAAGCAAAACTTCTTCAGCTCCTTCATGTTGGATGGTTTCCACTTGTGAACAGCAATGTTCAAGTCTGACCACAGATTCTCAATTGGATTGAGATCTGGGCTTTGACTAGGCAATTCCAACACATTTAAATGTTTCCCCTTAAACCACTCGAGTGTTGCTTTAGCAGTATGCTTTGGGTCATTGTCCTGCTGGAAGGTGAACCTCCGTCCCAGTCTCAAATCACAGGCAGACTGAAACAGGTTTTGCTCCAGAATATGCCTGTATTTAGCACCATCCATCTTTCCCTCGACTCAAAACCGTTTCCCAGTCCCTGCTGCTGAAAAACATCCCCACAGCATGATGCTGCCACCACCATGTTTCACTGTGGGGATGGTGTTCTTTAGGTGATGGAATGTGTTGGGTTTGCACCAGACATAGCGTTTTCCTTGGTGGCCGAAAAGTTAAATTTTAGTCTCATCTGACCAGAGAACCTTCCTCCATACATTTGGGGAGTCGTCCACATGCCTTTTGGCAAACTCAAAACATGAATTCTTAATTTTAACACTAAGTAATGGCTTTTTTCTGGCCACTCTTCCATAAATCCCAGCTCTATGGAGTGTACAGCTTGTTGTGGTCACACCCGCAGATACACCAGTCTCTGCTGTGGAACTCTGCAGCTCCTTCAGGGTTACCTTTGGTCTCTGTGCTGCCTCTCTAATTAATGCCCTCCTTGCCCGGTCTGTGAGTTTTGGTGGCCGGCCCTCTCTTGGCAGGTTTGTTGTGGTACCATGGCCCTCATTCCGAGTCGTTCGCTCTGTATTTTTCATCGCATCGCAGTGAAATTCCGCTTAGTGCGCATGCGCAATATTCGCACTGCGACTGCGCCAAGTATCTTTGCTATGAAGATAGTATTTTTACTCACGGCTTTTTCATCGCTCCAGCGATCGTAATGTGATTGACAGGAAATGGGTGTTACTGGGCGGAAACAGGCCGTTTTATGGGAGTGTGGCTGAAAACGCTACCGTTTCCGGAAAAAACGCAGGAGTGGCCGGAGAAACGGGGGAGTGGTTGGGCGAACGCTGGGTGTGTTTGTGACGTCAAACCAGGAACGACAAGCACTGAACTGATCGCACAGGCAGAGTAAGTCTGGAGCTACTCTAAAACTGCTAAGTAGTTTGTGAGCGCAATATTGCGAATACATCGGTCGCAATTTTAAGATGCTAAGATACACTCCCAGTAGGCGGCGGCTTAGCGTGTGTAACTCTGCTAAATTCGCCTTGCGACCGATCAACTCGGAATGAGGGCCCATGTTCTTTCCATTTGAAGATGATGGATTTTATAGTGCTCCGTAGGATCATCAAAGATTTGGATTTTTTTTTATAACCTAACCCTGACTTGTACTTCTCAACAACTTTGTCCCTGACTTGTTTGGAGAGCTCCTTGGTTTTCATGATGTGATGCCTCTTGCTTAGTGGTTTCACAGCCTTTGGGGCCTTTCAGAAAATGTGTGTTTATACAGACAGATCATGTGACACTTAGATTGCACACAGGTGGACTTAATTTCACTAATTATGTGACATCTGAAGGTAATTTGTTGCACCAGAACTTTTGAGGGGCTTCATAGCGAAGGGGGTGAATACATATGCACATGCCAATTTTCAATTTTTTATTTATAAAAAATCTTTTTTATATAAATTTTTCTCATTTCACTTTACTAACTTAGACTATTTTGTGCAGATCCGTCACATAAATTTCAGATAAAAAAAAAATAGATTTGTACTGCACATGCCCACAACAATAACATACTGTAAGCAGATACTGTTGTGTATGTAGTTTTAGCACTTATGCCTCCTTAAGACAGATGGCATGGGAGAGGGAATACAATAAGTGTGTGTTCATGTAATTGTGAACTGAGGTAGACCAGCACAAAGATGCTCACATGCCTGTCAGTAGCCATATCAATTGCGGTTGCCTGACAGCTGGTGCAAACATTCTCTGATGATGTTGATTGGTGCCAGTGCTAGTTAAGCACTTCTCATTGTGAATTCACCTCCGGAGAGAGGTACTTCTTCATTGGTCATGCCTATATTATATGATTTTAAGAGTGTATTTTGATACAAATATTATGCTACCTTTATTTCTAGAAAATATGTAATATTATTATAGAGGGGTTTTTTTAAGATACAGTGCCTTGCTAAAGTATTCACCCGCCTTGGGTTTTTACCCATTTTGTTACATTACAACCTGTAATTTAATTTTTTGCTCTAAGCTACTGGGTGTACTCCCATCTCAGCAAGAGTTCCACTTTGTGTATATCCATTCACAGCCATATCGCATTCATACTCCTATTTAAAACCAGCATTACTACCTCAGATTGGAATAATTGTGGGGACAAATACAAGGTGACCTCTGAAATTTCTATTATCAGTAGTGATGGGCTAGTTATATTATAGCAGTAGCGCACACACAGCATGGTGACCCACCCATCAATCACTTGCAGCCATAGAGCCAACACCATGGCACCGTATTCATGGGGAAATCAAGCTCACAGAAATAAATACAGAAGACACGTAGGGAAACCAACCTCATGCTCAGAGCATTAGTGATCATTCTAACAACCCCAGGATTTGGGTATTGGGAGTAATATTAATAGTTAATATAAAAAATAATAATAGTTTACTGTGCACTACAGGTCCCATCAAGCCCTAGAATTCACAATTTTAATAGATGACAGGGCAAGCTAGCACTAACGGCACTAAAAACTGACAGTGGAAGAAACATATGGTCAGGCGGGGTAGAGTTCAGTGGGGGGTAGTCCAGGAGAAGTCTTGGAGGTGATAGTGAAAAGTAGTATTCAAAGAGAAAATAAGTGCAGATAAGATGCAGATCTAGGTGTGAAAAAAGAAGAGTGTTGCTTGCAAGGCCAGAGATGAAAGAAGGGGAGAAGTGAGGAATTTGAAGTTAAGGGCAACTAGCTTTAAATGGGCTACCAGTATACAGACTTGTACATCAGATGTACAAGTCCCCTCCCCTTTAGAATGTAAGCTTTCACGAGCAGGGCCCTCTTCCCTCATGTGCTTTTTCTGACCTATCTTCTTTTCAGTACTCCCTTCAACAGCACCAAATCCTCCAGTTTTTGCCAGTTATTTCAGTGTTATCTGCTGACGCAGCCATGTTTATATACCCTGTACTTGTCCTATATTGTCTTGAACTGTAAGTCACTGTTTTCTTGTTTTGACTATTTGTTTATGTACTCTGTAATTGGGCGCTGCGGATCCCATGTGGCGCCATATAAATAAAGGATAATAACAATAATAATAATAATAAAAATAATAAGATGTGAGTAGCAAGTGAAGAAGGTCAGTTTCACCCCGGTATTTTGAACAAATTCTAGAGGGGACAAACATCTGTGGGTAGTCAGAGAGAAGTCAAGAGATAAAAGAGTAGCTAAGTCAAGAGATAATAAGAGAATAGATGAGCGTTTTAGTAACATATCCTAGAAATGTTTCGAAGGAGGTCATAAAACAGCAAAAGGGCAGTGATGTGAAAGCCAGGCATGACTCCAAGACAATGCAATTGGGGAACTGGGGAGAGTGTGTGGTGAAAGAGTACAGAAGAAATTGAAGACATGCTTGAATAGGTTGAGTTTTAAGTAGTGTCCGGATATCTAAATAGAGATGGCAGAAAGCCAGTTGGATACATAGCCTAAAAGAGAAGGAAATGAAAGGAGAGGTCGATTTGTGTGTCTTCTGAATAGAGGCAGTGGTGGAGGCAATGGAAATGTATTTGTTCTCTGAGAGAAAGGTATAAGGTATAAGGAGGGCCAAGAACAAAGCCTCGACGGACCCTAACCAATAGTGGGAATGGAGGGGATGATGGGACAGTGGTAGAGACGCTAAGCAAAGTTGATCTTATCAAAAGTGACAGAGAGGTTAAGGAAGATAACTAAAAACTATACTTTGTTGTTAGTAGATCAATGTTGACTTTAGTGAGGTTACTGATGGTGAAGTGTAAGTGTTTAAGTGTAAGTGGCAGGAGCAAACTTGGAGGGTGTTGAATAAATGAGATAGTGGGCCTGGTGCTGATACATAAGTTCAAAAGTGGAGGAGAGAAATGGGATGGTAGCTGTATATAAAGGTAGGGTCGAGAGACGAGCGCTTGTTTGAAGACAGATGTGATAGACCGAGTAGAGGGGCTGGGGCTATAGAGGAGTGTGATTTTATCTTTGACATAGTGCCAAAGTCATGAGCAGAGAGGGAAGGAGGAGAGTTTGGTGGAGGTGAGCAGAGAAGCAAGTTTAAGGTGGCAAATAGTTGACAGATTAGTCGATCGTGTAAGTATAAGAGACTTAAAGTATATTTGTTTTTGCAAGGAAGAGGGTGGTAATATAAGAAGACAGCACATTTGCAGACATAGATCTTTTTGGAGTGCCAGGGCTTAGGTTTGGATCTACAGAAAGATGTGTGATGATGCCTCGTCTGGTGCTATTTCCAGTATAGTTTTGTAGAAAGATAATGCACTTAAGGACAGGGTACAATTAGGAGTGGTTCAAGGAATGTTGAGAAGAGGATTGGCGCAAGAACACTTAGATATCATTGGGCCAGCATGGTTTTGGATGCAGAAGGCAAAATGAGATACAAGGAAAGCAAAATGTGGTCAGAGAGGGTAAGTCAAGTTGGAAAAGCTGGAGATGGCACAGAGATAGGAGAACATGAATTGTTCATTTCAATTGTATTCTTGTCTGACTACATCTGATATTGACTTAGAAAATATTTATGGCTCTTTTTAATTACTACTATCACCTCTTTAACATTTTTTATTTAATTCAATTAACTTTATACCTGGTAATGTTCATTAAAATTACATTAAGCTTGTGTCTTTTAGGCACAGAAAGACTATTATCTTAGCCTATCTCTACAAAAGATATTGTTTAATGTCATATTTACTTGGTTATAATAGGATTTTAATTACCTACCGGTAAATCCTTTTTTCGTAGTCCGTAAAGGATGCTGGGGTTCCATTTAGTACCATGGGTTATAGACGGGTACCTTGGGAGCCACTGGCACTTTAAGAGTTTAATAGTGTGGGCTTGCCCCTCCCTCTATGCCCCTCCTACCAGACTCAGTCTAGAAACTGTGCCCGAGGAGACGGACATACTTCGAGAGAAGAAAATACACAGATAGTGGTGAGATTCACACCAGCTCACACATAACAAAAGGAAAGCCAAGCTAACCAACTTGAAATGATTCAGCAACGACTGAACCAACAATACTTAACCAAGTAACAATGCATGAAAACGAGGCACCACAATAGGTTGGTTCATATGAAATGAAGAAACCACCTTAGACAAAAATGGAGGACGTGTCCTCAACTCTGCTCTATCCACATGGAAAATCAAATATGGGCTCTTGTGGGACAAGGCCGCCAATTCGGACACCCGCCTTGCAGATGCCAAGGCCAATAACATGACCACCTTCCACGTGAGAAATTTTAATTCCACTGTTGGAAGAGGTTCAACCCAGTGAGATTTCAGGAAACTTAACACCACGTTAAAGTCCCACGGTGCCACTGGGGGCACAAAAGGGGGCTGGATGTGCAGCACTCCCTTCACAAACGTCTGGACTTCTGGGAGAGAAGCCAATACCCTCTGAAAGAATATAGATAGGGCCGAAATCTGTACCTTAATGGAGCCTAACTTCAGGCCCATATCCACTCCTGTCGGTAGAAAGTGGAGAAACCGGCCCAGATGGAAATCTTCCATAGGAGCATTCTTGGCTTCACACCAAGATACATACTTCCTCCAGATACGGTGATAATGCTTTGCCGTCACCTCCTTCCTAGCCTTTATCAGAGTAGGGATAACTTCCTCCGGAATACCTTTCCCAGCTAGGATTTGGTGTTCAACCGCCATGCCGTCAAACGTAACCGCGGTAAGTCTTGGAACACACATGGCCCCTGCTGTAACAGGTCCTCCCTGAGAGGAAGAGGCCATGGATCTTCTGTAAGCATTTCCTAAAGATCTGAGTACCAGGCCCTTCAAGGCCAATCTGGGAAAATGAGTATTGTCTGCACTCTTCTTTGTCCTATGATTCTCAATATTTTTGAGATGAGAGGAAGAGGAGGAAATACATAGACCGACTGAAACACCCATGGTGTCACCAGGGCGTCTACTGCTACTGCCTGAGGGTCCCGAGACCTGGTACAATACCTCCGAAGCTTTTTGTTGACGCGTGACGCCATCATGTCTATTTGAGGAAGTCCCCAAAGACTTGTTATCTCTGCAAAAACTTCTTGATGAAGTCCCCACTCTTCCGGATGTAGATCATGTCTGCTGAGGAAGTCTGCTTCCCAGTTGTCCACTCCCGGAATGAAGACAGCTGAAAGAGTGCTTATGTGATTTTCCGCCCAGCGAAGAATCCTGGCGGCTTCTGCCATCGCCACTCTGCTCCTTGTCCCTACTTGGCGGTTTACATGAGCCACGGCTGTGACGTTGTCTGATTGAATCAGAACCGGTAGGTCGCGAAGAAGATTTTCCGCTAGTCGTAGGCCTTTGTATATGGCCCTCAATTCCAGTATGTTGATGTGTAGACAAGCCTCCTGGCTTGACCATAGTCCCTGAAAATTTCTTCCTTGTGTGACTGCTCCCCATCCTCGGAGGCTCGCGTCCGTGGTCACCAGAACCCAGTCTTGAATGCCGATTCTGCGACCCTCTAGAAGGTGAGCACTCTGCAGCCACCACAGGAGAGACACCCTGGCCCTGGGGGACAGAGTTATTTTCTGATGTATTTGTAGATGGGACTCGGACCACTTGTCCAGAAGGTCCCACTAAAAAGTCCTCGCATGAAATCTGCCGAAGGGGATGGCCTCGTAGGCTGCCACCATTTTCCCCAGAACTCTAGTGCATTGATAAACAGACACTCTTTTTGGTTTTAGCAGGTCTCTGACCATGTTCTGGAGATCCTGGGCTTTTTCCAATGGGAGAAAAACCCTCTTTTGTTCCGTGTCCAGAATCATGCCTAGGAATGATAGCCGAGTCGTTGGAACCAATAGTGACTTTGGCAGATTCAGAATCCAACCGTGCTGTTGCAGCACTTTTAGGGAGAGCGACACGCTCTTCAGCAACTGGTCTCTCGATCTCTCCTTTATCAGGAGATCGTCCAAGTATGGGATAATTGTGACTCACTGCCTGCGCAGGAGCACCATCATCTCTGCCAAAACCTTGGTGAAAATCCTCGGGGCCGTGGAAAGCCCAAACGGCGACGTCTGAAACTAGTAATGACAGTCCTGTACAGCGAATCTCAGGTACTCCTGATGAGGGGGGTATATGGGGACATGAAGGTATGCATCCTTTATGTCCAGTGACACCATCAAAACCCCCCCTCCCCAAACAGCACTTCACCCTTGTAAGGTAAAACCTCCATATGCTTCTTCGAGTCTGCATCACCCGTCCATTGGCGGGTCCATAGAGCTCGTCTCGCAGAAATAGCCATGGTATTGGCTCTGGAACCCAGCAACCCAACGTCTCTTTGTGCGTCCCTCATATATAAGACTGTGTCTTTAATGTGGGCTAAGGTTAATAAAATGGTGTCTAGGGTATCAAGGTCAGCTGACAAGGTATCTGTCCATGCTGCAACTGCGCTACATACCCATGCCGATGCTATTGCCGGTCTGAGCAAAGCACCCGTATGCGCATAAATAGACTTTAAAGTAGTCTCCTGTCTGCGATCAGCAGGATCCTTGAGGGCTGCCGTGTCCGGAGACGGCAGCGCCACCTTCTTGGACAGGCGCGTTAAAGCCTTGTCCACCCTGGGAGAGGATTTCCAACGTACCCTGTCCTGTGCAGGGAAAGGATACGCCATAAGAACCCTTTTGGGAATCTGCAGTTTTTTATCTGGAGTTTCCCAAGCTTTTTCAAATAACTCGTTAAGCTCATGAGATGGGGGAAAGGTTACCTCAGGTTTCTTTTCCTTATACATGCGCACCCTCGTATCAGGGACAGAGGGGTCATCAGTGATATGCAAAACATCTTTTATTGCAATAATCATACACTGAATACTTTTTGCCACCCTTGGGTGTAATTTTGCATCATCGTAGTCGACACTGGAGTCAGAATCCGTGTCGGTACCAGTGTCCACTATTTGGGATAGGGGACGTTTTTGAGACCCAGAAGGGCCCTGTGACTCAGTCCAATCCGTGGATTGACTCCCTGCTTTCTCCCTGGACTCTGCTTTGTCCAGTTTTTTATGTAATGAGGCCACACTCGCATTTAACATATGCCACATGTCCATCCAATCATGAGTCGGCGTTGCCGACGGAGACACACCACACAACTCCACCTCCTCCTTGGACGAGCCTTCCGCTTCAGACATGCCGACATGCATGTACCGACACCCCCACACACACAGGGATATATCTATAAGGGGACAATTCCCCAACAAGGCCCTTTGGGGAGACAGAGAGAGAGTATGCCAGCACACACCCAGCGCCAAACTGACACTGGAATAAACCAGATAGCGCTTTTTATATATATAATCAATGTCATACACTCACTGCGCCTTAAACATGCCCCCCCCCCCTCTTTTCAGCCCCCCCCTGCGCCCTGCACCCATCAGTGCCCGTTCTGTGTGTGTAGCGTGTGGAAGCAATGGCGCGCAGCGTTACCGCTGCGCGTTTACCTCAGTGAAGATCTGAAGTCTTCTGCCATCTTGAAGTCTTCTTTTCTTCTTATACTCACCCGGCTTCTATCTTCTGGTTCTGCGAGGAGGACGGCGGCGCGGCTCTGGGACGAACGGCGGGGTGAGACCTGCGTTCCGACTCCCTCTGGAGCTAATGGTGTCCAGTAGCCTAAGAAGCAGAGCCTATCATTTAAGTAGGTCTGCTTCTCTCTCCTCAGTCCCACGATGCAGGGAGCCTGTTGCCAGCAGTGCTCCCTGAAAATAAAAAACCTAACAAAATTCTTTTTCAGAGAAACTCTGGAGAGCTCCTCTGTAATGCACCCAGTCTCCTCTGGGCACAAAATCTAACTGAGGTCTGGAGGAGGGGCATAGAGGGAGGAGCCAGTGCACACCCATACTAAAAGTTCTTTATAGTGCCCATGTCTCCTGCGGAGCCCGTCTATACCCCATGGTCCTTACGGAGTCCCCAGCATCCTCTAGGACGTAAGAGAAATACGCATAAATTAATTTGACTAACTTTCATGATGCCTCGCTGTAAGAGTCCAGACCTTCCTTCACTCCCCTCTAATTTATACATAACCTGCCAGTTATGCACAGGGGCCCATGCACAGGAGGTACATCCACACCCTCAAGATGGCGTGAACGTGATCCCTTTTGCAGGCAGTTCAGCATTAGAAAAGGACCTTTGTATTCTCATTGGGCACGTCCGTGCCCCCACACACTTGGCCATGCCCCCTAATTCTGGAAGTCTATATATCTTCCGGTGGCATCACACTCCAGATAAAGATTTAGTAGTTTAGACACCAATGGTTTTCTTTTTTTTGTCTTTCCTTGACCCTCAACTCAAATCAATATAGTTTATAGCATTGTATTCTATACCATGCTATTGACAGGGTGACTCCCATAACCTCATGTCCATAATATCTGGTTAATACCATGTTGCTGGTTTCCCTTCTATAAGGCCACCAGCGCTGGCAGGTTTAACCTAGAGCTGGTAACAGCAATTTTGGAGAAAGCCCCGCGTCTTTTCGGCCATCTAATTTTGCACACCAGCCTAGGCTATGAGCCATAGAACTGGTTACACTTTTGGAATGGGTGGGTGTAGAATGTTTTAAAGAGCCAGAGATGGAGGTTGATCTTTTCCATTGTAGTTTAGTTTCATCAGAGGAAGAAACAACCAGTGGTTAGGTCGAGAAACGCGTTAGGTGCTGTTCCTCTGAGTGGCCCACTGACCCCGACTGCCTACTGAGTTGCCTCTATAATCTAATGCTACCACGAGCTGTTTCCAGCTGACATTTATTCAGCCGCAAGCAGCCATTGTATTTACGGACTCTGCCACACAAGGATTCATCCAGCTGAACCGTCTGGGAAGCACCCAGACAGTGCAGCATACGGCGAGTCCTGGAATCCTAGCCGTATACCAGCATCCCAGCCGCACAGTCATCTGATCTTGCGGCTACACTAATTACCGCAGCCACACGGCAGAACGGGACTTTACAGCTGTGTACCTAACGGTTGGCTGCAATACACGTCCCAGCCTCAATGAGACATTGGAAATACGGCTGCTTGGCCTCTTGGAATTGGCGGCGGTTCGGATAATCTTAGCTGCATGGCTAAACAAGCCTCTTCAGCCATACAGGTACTGTTATTGACGGCTAATTTGTATAACCATATGGTTATATTGGATCACCCAGTTTTGGAGAAACTAGTTTTTAGTATATGTGAGCTCCTTTATATAGATAATTTTCAGGCTGGCCAGCCACAAGGGTGTTTTTACATATCCATGATCTATATTCATCAATTTTATTTCATGGATTTGTGAGGCACTACATATTTTTACAATTAAGTAAAGGCTATCTTACTTGGACTAATCGCTATTTCAAAGAGACTGCCTTATTCAAATAAACCATTTATTAGACCTCTTTGGTCTCTGGATACTAGGTTATTCCGACTCCAGACGGTGACAGAAGGTTTATAGCATATGTGAATTTTATAAATAGCAAAAGTCAATTGTGATAATTTGTCAAATGTGGTCACTCTGAGATATACTGTATTAAATGAATTAAATTATTTTTATGTTTAATGTTATCAATGAGGCCGTTTTTAATTATAATTACATTTTCAATTGAATTAATTCTTCCTTTTGCGCACGAATGGTATCTTGTATTTTTGTGATGTATTCTATTTGAGGGGTAGGCAGTTCCCCTCTTTCCAGTTTGTGCAGCAATAGGAAGTTCCCCAGAGTCTGAGGATATGGGAGCCTCTCTTTCCCTTCTTTTTTCAATTCAATTGTTGCTCCATTTGGGCGCCCATTAGTACTGACGGCTAAACCTGTCTAAGGGCCACAAACAATTGAATCGTCCCCTTTATGTATTTCACTCCAAACTGTGCAAGGAGTCTTTTTTTTCAAGGGCATATTTTATTATGAAAATATATGTTTAGAATCCAGCTTTTTGCTATTTTAGAAAAACAAGAACCATAGTATTTCTTGCTGAACTGTAGGTAAAAATAAATGAGTGAAAAAGGTATAATGTGTGTATAAACATATTACTGATATTGATGCTGAAATCTGACCAGCCCAGAAAGTGCCAATATAGTCCCAGCACATAAGTGAGAAAAGTGGTTAAACATTTTAACCCATGAAGACATGTATTATTATTATAATTATCATCTTATTCATTTCTTTATCTATAGGGTACCACAAAAGTTCCTTACTGATGTACATAGTTGATAACACATACAACAAACTTACATAGTACAGGGAAATATAAAGGTAAGTTCACAACTTTACGCATATACATAATAACATGCAAATTACATAGAGTCAACAGAAGGAGACAGGACCCTGCTTGCAAAATCTAACATTCTGACGGAGATATGGATGGACACATATAGGAAGCGGGCAGCAGAGTTGCGGTTATAGAGTCAAAGGAGTGCTGGCGGCTTTGATAAAGGAACGGACGTAGGAAAAAGGACTACTGGTGACGAGCATGGGAAAAAGTGATCAAGGAGGAGGAAAAGGCTGCACCCCTTGGAACAGTGGGTGGAAGGAGTTTTTGTGGGGATGAGTCTGGAGATTGAAAGCCAATGAATTAATTGCCAAAGCGAGGGGGGCGTAGGGGGGTCTTAGCAGTAGGGAAGGAGTAATGAGAGAGGAAAATGAGGTAGGAAACAAAGTTAAGGATAAGCTGAAAGAGGCGAGACGGAAGATGGGATAGTAAAGAATGGATTACAGTAATCAAGGCTAGATAATAATAGGATTTTAATACTTACCGGTAAATCCTTTTCTCTTAGTCCGTAGAGGATGCTGGGGATGCTTCAAGAACCATGGGGTATAGACGGGATCCGCAGGCGACATGGGCACTTTAAGACTTTAAAAGGAGTGTGAACTGGCTCCTCCCTCTATGCCCCTCCTCCAGACCCCAGTTATAGGAACTTTGCCCAGGGAAACGGACATTTTGAGAAAAAGGATTTAATTTTTAAAACTAAGGTGAGATACATACCAGCTCACACCTCAAACATGCTGTACAACATGGCATTCAACAACAACGCATGCAACGGCATGACCAACAACAGTCACAGACTGACTGAACTTAACTCAACATGAGTGTAACCATAACCAAACTGCAGGTACAGCCTGCACTGGGACGGGCGCCCAGCATCCTCTATGGACTAAGAGAAAGGACTAATAGAAAAGGATTTATTTATTTATTTATTTATTAACAGTTTCTTATATAGCGCAGCATATTCCGTTGCGCTTTACAATTAGAACAACAGTAATAGAACAAAACTGGGTAAAAACAGACAGACAGAGGTAGGAAGGCCCTGCTCGCAAGCTTACAATCTATAGGGAAATAGGCATAGATACACAAGGATAGATGCTACCTATTGCATAATGGTCCACCAGATTGCTAGGTTCTTAATGGGTTGTATGATGATACCCCACAAAGTTATCCAAGTGTCAGGAGGGTGTGAGACTAAAGAAAGACAAGATATGTGATGTTATGAATATTCTGCAGAGGATGTAATTAGATAGGGAAGCACTGAAGGTTATGTGGGTGGGTCTGGAATTTGATAGGCTTGTCTGAAGAGGTGAGTTTTCAGGGAACATTTAAAGGTTTGGAGACTAGAGGCGAGTCTTACTGTGCGTGGGAGGGCATTCCACAGAGTGGGTGAAGCCCGGATAAAGTTTTGTAATTTTGAGTGTGAACAAGTAATGCGTGTGGATGAGAGACGTAGATCTTGTGCAGAGCGGAGAGGTCGGGTAGGGAGATATTTTGAGATGAGTGAAGAGATGTATGTTGGTGCAGTTTGGTTAATAGCCTTGTATGTGAGTAAAAGTATTTTATATTTAATACGGTAGAATACCGGTAACCAATGGAGGGACTGACAGAGCGGATCTGCAGACGATGAACGTCTGGCAAGGAAGATTAGTCTCGCAGCTGCATTCAGAATGGATTGTAGTGGTGAGAGCCTATGTTTGGGAAGACCGGTCAGGAGACTATTACAATAATCAATGCGGGAGATAATGAGAGCATGGATTAGAGTTTTTGCTGTGTCTTGTGTAAGATAAGGGCGTATTTTGGATATGTTTCTTAGATGTATGTAACATGATCTTGAGACAGATTGTATGTGGGTAACAAAGGACAGTTCAGAGTCAAGAATGACACCTAGGCAGCGAGCTTGTGGGGTAGGGGTGATTGCAGAGTTCTCAACAGTGATAGAGATATCAGGTTGGAAACTACTATTGGCTGGTGGAAATATAATTAATTCTGTTTTGGAAATATTAAGTTTGAGGTGGCGAGATGTCATCCAAGATGAAATGGCAGAAAGGCATGCAGTGACACGGCCCAATACAGATGGTGACAAATCAGGGGAGGATAGGTAGATTTGAGTATCATCCGCATACAGATGGTACTGAAATCCGAAAGAGTTGATTAGTTTGCCAAGAGATGTGGTATAGATAGAGAAAAGCAGAGGACCTAGGACTGAGCCTTGCGGTACTCCAACTGAGAGAGGTAGCGAAGGAGAGGTGGAATCAGAGAAACGAACGATTTACCGGTAGGTATTAAAATCCTATTTTCTCATACATCCTAGAGGATGCTGGGGATGCTTCAAGAACCATGGGGTTTATACCAAAGCTCTAGAACGGGCGGGAGAGTGCGGATGATTCTGCAGCACAAACTTCGCAAAGGTGTTTGAACCTGACCAAGTAGCAGCTCGGCAAAGCCGTAATGCCGAGACCCCTCGGGCAGCCGCCCAGGATGAGCCCACCTTTCTGGTAGAATGGGCTTTCATCGATTTCGGTAACGGCAATCCTGCCGTAGAATGAGCTTGCTGAATCGTATTACAGATCCAGCGCGCAATAGTCTGCTTGGAAGCAGGAGCCCCAATCTTGTTGGGAGCCCACAGAACAAACAGAGCCTCCGTTTTCCTAATCTGTGCCGTTCTGTCGACATAGATTTTCAAAGCTCTGACCACATCGAGAGACTTTGATTCCGCCAAGGCGTCAGTAGCCACTGGCACCACAATAGGCTGGTTTACGTGAAATGATGAAACCACTTTTGGCAGAAATTGCTGACGAGTTCTCAACTCCGCTCTATCAGCATGGAAGATTAAATAGGGGCTTTAGTGAGACAAAGCCGCCAACTCAGATACCTGCCTTGCGGATGCCAACTTTAACTCAACCTTACGTAAAGGTTCAAACCAATGAGACTGCAGGAACTGCAATACCACATTAAGATCCCACGGTGCCACAGGGAGCACAAATGGAGGTTGGATGCACAGCACGCCTTTCACGAAGGTCTGAACTTCTGGAAGGGAGGCCAATTCCTTCTGAAAGAAGGTTGATAAGGCCAAAATTTGTACTTTAATGGAGCCTAACTTTAGGCCCGCATCCACACCTGCTTGCAAAAAATGGAGCAAACACCCCATCTGAAAATCCTCCGTAGGAGCCTTCTTGGATTCCCACCAAGACACATATTTCCTCCAAATACGGTAGTAATGCTTTGCCGTTACTTCTTTTCTAGCCTGAAGAAGTGTGGGAATGACTTCACTGGGAATACCCTTTCGGGCTAGGATTTGGCGTTCAACCGCCATGCCGTCAAACGCAGCTGCGGTAAGTCTTGATACACGCACGGTCCTTGTTGTAACAGGTCCTACCATAGAGGAAGGGGCCAGGGATCTTCTATGAGCAACTCCTGAAGATCTGGATACCAGGCCCTCTTTGGCCAGTCTGGAACAATGAGTATCGCTTGAACCCTTGTTCTTCTTATAATCTTTATCATCTTTGGAATGAGTGGAAGTGGAGGGAACACATAGACCGACGGAAACACCCACGGTGTCACTAGGGCGTCCACCGCTATTGCTTGAGGGTCCCTCGACCTGGAACAATATCTCTGAAGTTTCTTGTTGAGGCGAGACGCCATCATGTCTATTTGAGGAATCCCCCAACGACTTGTCACTTCTGCAAAGACCTCTTGATGAAGACCCCACTCTCCTGGATGGAGATCGTGTCTGCTGTGGAAGTCTGCTTCCCAGTTGTCCACTCCTGGAATGAAGACTGCTGACAGAGCGCTTGCATGTCTCTCCGCCCAGCAAAGAACTTTCGTGGCCTCGCCCATCACCGCTCTGCTCTTTGTTCCGCCCTGGTGGTTTATGTATGCCACTGCAGTTATGTTGTCTGACTGAATCAAGACGGGCAGACCGCGAAGAAGATGTTCCGCTTGCAAAATGCCGTTGTAAATGGCCCTTAATTCCAGAATGCTTATGTGCAGACAAGCTTCCTGGCTTGACCATTTTCCCTGAAAATATCTCCCCTGTGTGACTGCTCCCCAGCCTCGAAGACTTGCATCTGTGGTCACCAGGATCCAATCCTGAATCCCGAACCTGCGTCCCCCCAGAAGGTGAGAACTGTGCAGCCACCACAGAAGGGAGACCCTGGTCCTGGTAGATAGGATTATTTTCCGGTGCATGTCCAGGTGAGACCCGGACCACTTGTCCAACAGGTCCCACTGAAACACCCTGGCATGGAACCTGCCATACGGAATGGCCTCGTAGGCCGCCACCATCTTCCCCAGCAACCGAGTGCATTGAAGAATCGACACTCTTGCCGGTTTCAGAATCTGTTTTACCATGTTCTGTATTTTCAGAGCCTTTTCCACTGGAAGAAAAACTCTCTGTAATTCTATATCCAGAATCATACCCAGGAACGACAGCCGAGTTGTCGGAACCAACTGTGATTTCGGCAAGTTTAGGAGTCAACCATGTTGTTGCAGATTCGTCAGTGAGAGCGCAACGTTTTTCAGCAATTGCTCCTTGGATCTCGCCTTTATGAGGAGATCGTCCAAGTACGGGATAATTGTGATTCCCTGCTTGCGCAGGAGAACCATCATTTCACCATAACCTTGGTGAAAATCCTCGGAGCCGTGGACAGCCAAACGGCAACGTCTGAAATTGGTAATGACAATCCTGAACAGCAAACCTCAGGTAAGCCTGATGTGGAGGATATATGGGGACGTGTAAGTAGGCATCCTTTATGTCGACCGACACCATAAAATCCCCCTCCTCCAGACTGGTGACCACTGCTCGGAGAGATTCCATCTTGAATTTGAATTTTTTTAGAAAGAAATTGAGGGATTTTAGGTTCAGAATCGGTCTGACTGAGCCATCCGGCTTCGGGACCACGAACAGGCTCGAATAACAGCCTTTCCCCTGTTGTGACGGGGGTACCTTGACAATGACTTGATTTTGACACAGCTTTAGTATTGCAGCGCATACTACCTCCCTTTCTGGAAGAGAAGCCGGCAAGGCCGATTTGAAAAATCGGTGAGGGGGCACGTCTTGAAACTCTAATTTGTACCCTTGGGTTACTATTTTTCAAATATCCAAGGATCCAGGGCCGAGTGAACCCAGACCTAACTGAAGAGTTTGAGACGTGCCCCCATCGGTGCGTACTCCCACAGAGGAGCCCCAGCGTCATGCGGTGGATTTGGTAGAAGCCGGAGAGGACTTCTGTTCTTGGGAACTTGCCACAGCCTGTGACCTTTTTCCCCTTCCTCTTCCTCTCGCAGCAAGGAAGGAGGACCCTCGTCCTTTTTTGTATTTATTGGGCCGAAAGGACTGCATCTGATCGTGGAGCGTTTTCTTTTGTTGTGCAGGAACATAAGGTAAAAATGATGACTTACCCGCGGTAGCCGTAGATACCAGGTCAGTGAGGCCGTCACCAAACAAGACACTACCGTTAAACGGTAGAGAATCCATAGTCTTCTTAGAGTCAGCATCAGCATTCCATTGATGAATCCACAATGCCCTCCTAGCCGAGACTGCCATGGCATTGGCCCTTGATCTGAAAAAGGCCAATATCCCTTGCAGCTTCTTTTAAATATGCTGCAGTGTCCCTGATATGACCCAGAGTCAAAAGCACGCTATCCCTGTCTAGGGTATCTATCTCAGATGACAAGTTATCTGCCCACTTTTCAATAGCGCTACTCACCCATGCCGAAGCAACGGCAGGCCTGAGTAGCGAACCTGTAGTGACATAAATGGATTTTAGTGTATTTTCCTGCTTACGATCCGCAGGATCCTTTAGGGCTGCCGTGTCAGGAGACGGAAGCGCTACCTTTTTGGACAGACGCGATAGAGCTTTGTCCACCGTGGGGGTTGACTCCCACTTTTCCCTATCCCCAGAGGGGAACGGATATGCCACCGGAATTCTTTTGGGAACCTGCACCTTCTTGTCAGGATTTTCCCAAGACTTTTCAAAAAGAGCGTTCAGTTCATGAGAGGGAGGAAACGTTACCTCAGGTTTCTTTCCTTTAAACATACAGACCCTTGTATCAGGAACAGCAGGGTCCTCCGTGATATGTAATACGTCTTTTATCGCCACAATCATGTACTGAATGCTCTTAGCCAGTTTAGGATTCAATCTGGCATCACTATAGTCGACACTGGAATCAGAGTCCGTGTCGGTATCTGTATCTGCTATCTGGGTAAATGCACGTTTCTGTGACCCCGAAGGGGCCTGAGCTTGCGACAATGCATCCTCCATGGATTTTCTCCATGTCTGGTTCTTAGACTCAGATTTATCTAATCTCTTAGTCAACCGAGCCACATTTGCATTCAAAACACTCAACACGGTCACTCCCACAGCCTTTTCTGTCCCCACTCCAGCCTCCACCTGGGAAGAGCACTCACATGTCGACACATGCGTACCGACACCCACAACCACACTGGGGCTATAGGAGACAGATCCACATCAAAGCCTGTTAGAGAAACACAGAGGGAGTTCTGCCAGCTCACAATCCAGCGCCTATCCCGGTTCTGAAGCGTGTAATATACTGCCCATACCTGTTAGAGCTTTTAAATTCAATAAAATAGCACCAAATCACTTATGCCCCCCCCCCCCCCGTTTTGCACCCTGTTACTTGTACAGTAGTGTGGGAGGCCAGGCTCAGCATCTCTGCAGCTGTGAAGAGAAAATGGCGCTGGTCAGAGCTGTGAGGGCTAAGCCACGCCCACGTAATGGCGCGCTTCACTCCCGCTTATTTTATATCTTTATACTGGCGGGGGTCTGTATTTAGTGCCCAGCCACTGTAGCGCCCCCCCCCTGCGCCCTGCAGTGCCGTTTTGTATGTGGGAGCATGGCGCGCAGCGCGGTACCTCATAAGCAGTCACTGAAATCTTCTGCTGTCACTGAAGTCTTCTGATCTTCTTCTACTCACCTACTTCTTCTACTTCTGACTTCTGGCTCTGCAAGGGGGTTGATGGCGCGGCTCGGCGTACCTAGCGATCAGACGCTCTGGAGCTAACGGTGTCCAGTAGCCTAAGAAGCAGAGCCCTGAAACTCACAGAAGTAGGTCTGCTTCTCTCCCCTCAGTCCCACGATGCAGGGAGCCTGTTGCCAGCAGGTCTCCCTGAAAATAATAAGATTTTACTTACCGATAAATCTATTTCTCGTAGTCCGTAGTGGATGCTGGGGACTCCGTCAGGACCATGGGGAATAGCGGCTCCGCAGGAGACAGGGCACAAAAGTAAAAGTTTAGGATCAGGTGGTGTGCACTGGCTCCTCCCCCTATGACCCTCCTCCAAGCCTCAGTTAGGATACTGTGCCCGGACGAGCGTACACAATAAGGAAGGATTTTGAATCCCGGGTAAGACTCATACCAGCCACACCAATCACACTGTACAACCTGTGATCTGAACCCAGTTAACAGCATGATAACAGCGGAGCCTCTGAAAAGATGGCTCACAACAATAATAACCCGATTTTTGTAACAATAACTATGTACAAGTATTGCAGACAATCCGCACTTGGGATGGGCGCCCAGCATCCACTACGGACTACGAGAAATAGATTTATCGGTAAGTAAAATCTTATTTTCTCTGACGTCCTAGTGGATGCTGGGGACTCCGTCAGGACCATGGGGATTATACCAAAGCTACCAAACGGGCGGGAGAGTGCGGATGACTCTGCAGCACCGAATGAGAGAACTCCAGGTCCTCTTTAGCCAGGGTATCAAATTTGTAGAATTTTACAAACGTGTTCTCCCCCGACCACGTAGCTGCTCGGCAGAGTTGTAATGCCGAGACCCCTCGGGCAGCCGCCCAGGATGAGCCCACCTTCCTTGTGGAATGGGCCTTGACAGATTTAGGCTGTGGCAGGCCTGCCACAGAATGTGCAAGTTGAAATGTGCTACAAATCCAACGAGCAATCGTCTGCTTAGAAGCAAGAGCACCCAGTTTGTTGGGTGCATACAGGATAACAGCGAGTCAGTTTTCCTGACTCCAGCCGTCCTGGAAACCTATATTTTCAGGGCCCTGACAACATCTAGCAACTTGGAGTCCTCCAAGTCCCTAGTAGCCGCAGGTACCACAATAAGCTGGTTCAGGTGAAACGCTGACACCACCTTAGGAAGAAACTGGGGACGAGTCCGCAGCTCTGCCCTGTCCGAATGGACAATCAGATATGGCTTTTGTGAGACAAAGCCGCCAATTCTGACACTCGCCTGGCCGAGGCCAGGGCCAACAGCATGGTCACTTTTCATGTGAGATATTTCAAATCCACAGATTTGAGCGGTTTAAAATGTGATTTGAGGAATCCCAGAACTACGTTGAGATCCCACAGTGCCACTGGAGGCACAAAAAGGGGGTTGTATATGCAATACTCCCTTGACAAACTTCTGGACTTCAGGAACTGAAGCCAATTCTTTCTGGAAGAAAATTGACAGGGCCGAAATTTGAACCTTAATGGACCCCAATTTGAGGCCCATAGACACTCCTGTTTGCAGGAAATGCAGGAATCGACCGAGTTGAAATTTCTTCGTGGGGCCTTCCTGGCCTCACACCACGCAACATATTTTCGCCACATGTGGTGATAATGTTTTGCGGTCACCTCCTTCCTGGCTTTGACCAGGGTAGGAATGACCTCTTCCGGAATGCCTTTTTCCCTTAGGATCTGGCGTTCCACCGCCATGCCGTCAACGCAGCCGCGGTAAGTCTTGGAACAGACCTGGTACTTGCTGAAGCAAGTCCCTTCTTAGCGGCAGAGGCCATGAGTCCTCTGTGAGCATTTCTTGAAGTTCCGGGTGCCACGTCCTTCTTGGCCAATCCGGAGCCACGAGTATAGTTCTTACTCCTCTACGTCTTATAATTCTCAGTACCTTGGTTATGAGAAGCAGAGGAGGGAACACATACACCGACTGGTACACCCACGGTGTTACCAGAACGTCCACAGATATTGCTTGAGCGTCTCTTGACCTGGCGCAATACCTGTCCAGTTTTTTGTTCAGGCGGGACGCCATCATGTCCACCTTTGGTCTTTCCCAACGGTTCACAATCATGTGGAATACTTCCCGATGAAGTCCCCACTCTCCCGGGTGGAGGTCGTGCCTGCTGAGGAAGTCTGCTTCCCAGTTGTCCACTCCCGGAATGAACACTGCTGACAGTGCTATCACATGATTTTTCGCCCAGCGAAGAATCCTTGCAGTTTCTGCCATTGCCCTCCTGCTTCTTGTGCCGCCCTGTCTGTTTACGTGGGCGACTGCCGTGATGTTGTCCCACTGGATCAATACCGGCTGACCTTGAAGCAGAGGTCTTGCTAAGCTTAGAACATTGTAAATTGCCCTTAGCTCCAGTATATTTATGTGGAGAGAAGTCTCCAGACTTGATCACACTCCCTGGAAATTTTTTCCCTGTGTGACTGCTCCCCAGCCTCTCAGGCTGGCATCCGTGGTCACCAGGACCCAGTCCTGAATGCCGAATCTGCGGCCCTTTAGTAGATGAGCACTCTGCAGCCACCGCAGAAGAAACACCCTTGTCCTTGGAGACAGGGTTATCCGCTGATGCATCTGAAGATGCGATCCGGACCATTTTTTCAGCAGATCCCACTGAAAAGTTCTTGCGTGAAATCTACCGAATGGAATCGCTTCGTAAGAAGCCACCATTTTTCCCAGGACCCTTGTGCAATGATGCACTGACACTTTTCCTGGTTTTAGGAGGTTCCTGACTAGCTCGGATAACTCCCTGGCTTTCTTCTCCGGGAGAAACACCTTTTTCTGGACTGTGTCCAGAATCATCCCTAGGAACAGCAGACGTGTCGTCGGAAACAGCTGCGGTTTTGGAATATTTAGAATCCACCCGTGCTGTCGTAGAACTACTTGAGATAGTGCTACTCCGACCTCCAACTGTTCTCTGGACCTTGCCCCTATCAGGAGATCGTCCATTTTCTTTGAAGAAGAATCATCATTTCGGCCATTACCTTGGTAAGGACCCGGGGTGCCGTGGACAATCCAACCGGCAGCGTCTGAAACTGATAGTGACAGTTCTGTACCACGAACCTGAGGTACCCTTGGTGAGAAGGGCAAATTGGGACATGGAGGTAAGCATCCCTGATGTCCCGGGACACCATATAGTCCCCTTCTTCCTGGTTCGCTATCACTGCTCTGAGTGACTCCATCTTGATTTGAACCTTTGTATGTAAGTGTTCAACTATTTCAGATTTAGAATAGGTCTCACCGAGCCGTCTGGCTTCAGTACCACAATATAGTGTGGAATAATACCCCTTTCCTTGTTGTAGGAGGGGTACTTTGATTATCACCTGCTGGGAATACAGCTTGTGAATTGTTTCCACTACTGCCTCCCTGTCGGAGGGAGACGTTGGTAAAGCAGACTTCAGGAACCTGCGAGGGGGAGACGTCTCGAATTTCCAATCTGTACCCCTGGGATACTACTTGTAGGATCCAGGGGTCCACTTGCGAGTGAGCCCACTGCGTGCTGAAACTCTTGAGACGACCCCCCCCACCGCACCCGAGTCCGCTTGTACGGCCCCAGCGTCATGCTGAGGACTTGGCAGAAGCGGTGGAGGGCTTCTGTTTCTGGGAATGGGCTGCCTGCTGCAGTCTTCTTCCCTTTCCTCTATCCCATGGCAGATATGACTGGCCTTTTGCCCGCTTGCCCTTATGGGGACGAAAGGACTGAGGCTGAAAAGACGTTGTCTTTTTCTCCTTTATACGGCAATACTTCCATGTGCCGTTTGGAATCTGCATCACCTGACCACTGTCGTGTCCATAAACAACTTCTGGCAGATATGGACATCGCACTTACTCTTGATGCCAGAGTGAAAATATCCCTCTGTGCATCTCGCATATATAGAAATGCATCCTTTAAATGCTCTATAGTCAATAAAATACTGTCCCTGTCAAGGGTATCAATATTTTCAGTCAGGGAATCCGACCAAGCCACCCCAGCGCTGCACATCCAGGCTGAGGCGATCGCTGGTCGCAGTATAACACCAGTATGTGTGTATATACTTTTTAGGATATTTTCCAGCCTCCTATCAGCTGGCTCCTTGAGGGTGGCCCTATCTGGAGACGGTACCGCCACTTGTTTTGATAAGCGTGTGAGCGCCTTATCCACCCTAAGGGGTGTTTCCCAACGCGCCCTAACTTCTGGCGGGAAAGGGTATACCGCCAATAATTTTCTATCGGGGGAAACCCACGCATCATCACACACTTCATTTAATTTATCTGATTCAGGAAAAACTACAGGTAGTTTTTTCACACTCCACATAATACCCTTTTTTGTGGTACTTGTAGTATCAGAAATATGTAACACCTCCTTCATTGCCCTTAACAAGTAACGTGTGGCCCTAAAGGAAAATACGTTTGTTTCTTCACCGTCGACACTGGAGTCAGTGTCAGTGTCCGTGTCGACCGACTGAGGTAAAAGGACGTTTTAACGCCCCTGACGGTGTTTGAGACGCCTGGACAGGTACTAATTGGTTTGCCGGCCGTCTCATGTCGTCAACCGACCTTGCAGCGTGTTGACATTATCACGTAATTCCTTAAATAAGCCATCCATTCCGGTGTCGACTCCCTAGAGAGTGACATCACCATTACAGGCAATTGCTCCGCCTCCTCACCAACATCGTCCTCATACATGTCGACACACACGTACCGACACACAGCACACACACAGGGAATGCTCTGATAGAGGACAGGACCCCACTAGCCCTTTGGGGAGACAGAGGGAGAGTTTGCCAGCACACACCAAAAACGCTATAATTATACAGGGACAACCTTTATATAAGTGTTTTTCCCTTATAGCATTTTAATATATATAGTCATATCGCCAAATAAGTGCCCCCCCTCTCTGTTTTAACCCTGTTTCTGTAGTGCAGTGCAGGGGAGAGCCTGGGAGCCTTCCCACCAGCATTTCTGTGAGGGAAAATGGCGCTGTGTGCTGAGGAGAATAGGCCCCGCCCCCTTTTCGGCGGGCTTCTTCTCCCGTTTTTCTGAGACCTGGCAGGGGTTAAATACATCCATATAGCCCCCAGGGGCTATATGTGATGTATTTTTAGCCAGAATAAGGTACTATCATTGCTGCCCAGGGCGCCCCCCCCAGCGCCCTGCACCCTCAGTGACCGCTGCTATGAAGTGTGTTGACAACAATGGCGCACAGCTGCAGTGCTGTGCGCTACCTTATGAAGACTGAAAAGTCCGCCGGTTTCTGGACCTCTTCACTTTTCGGCATCTGCAAGGGGGTCGGCGGCGCGGCTCCGGGACGAACCCCAGGGTGAGACCTGTGTTCCGACTCCCTCTGGAGCTAATGGTGTCCAGTAGCCTAAGAAGCCAATCCATCCTGCACGCAGGTGAGTTCACTTCTCTCCCCTAAGTCCCTCGATGCAGTGAGCCTGTTGCCAGCAGGACTCACTGAAAATAAAAAACCTAACAAAACTTTTACTCTAAGCAGCTCTTTAGGAGAGCCACCTAGATTGCACCCTTCTCGGCCGGGCACAAAAATCTCACTGGGGCTTGGAGGAGGGTCATAGGGGGAGGAGCCAGTGCACACCACCTGATCCTAAAGCTTTTACTTTTGTGCCCTGTCTCCTGCGGAGCCGCTATTCCCCATGGTCCTGACGGAGTCCCCAGCATCCACTAGGACGTCAGAGAAAATAAACCTAACAAAAAGTATTTTTTTTTTAGAAACTCTGGAGAGCTCCTCAGTGTGCATCCAGTCTCACTGGGCACATAATCTAACTGGGGTCTGGAGGAGGGGCATAGAGGGAGGAGCCAGTTCACACCCCTTTTAAAGTCTTAAAGTGCCGATGTCTCCTGCGGATCCCGTCTATACCCCATGGTTCTTGAAGCATCCCCAGCATCCTCTAGGACGTATGAGAAAAGGGAATGTAAACATTGCTGGAATATACATAGTACTGTATTCCATCTAAATTACATAAAATGTACCCTTGTTTATCCAATATTATATCAGCTGAATAAATGTAAATTATTTCCTCTGTTGACTATGCCTGTCAAGATCAGATGCTGATTAAATTCTCTGTCTGTATTGCAAAGTGGGGCAGTTGGGGGAACAGATTTATGGGTGCTGAAACTAAATATCCTGACCCACAAGAGCCATAACTATGGATATGCGAGTGGTGCATCGCACAGGGCTCTGGGGGCAGGACCATCAATGTCACACGGCCCTTGTCTCTGGCTTGCATGGTCTCTTGGACGCTGTAAGCAGTGCTGTACTTGCGCACACGGGGCGGTGCTCGCACAGGGCACACTGCTGCACCTGGTACGCTGCTGTGGCCCACACGTCACCACACTGACAAAGACATATTAGGCTAATAATTTAAGTCTTACATTAGTAAAATACCCTGAGGTAAAGAGATAAGGGAGGCTATGTGCTGTCTATCCCGAGGCACCCTCCTCTGCGGCTGGCAGCAGAGCAGCACATTAATAGACTGAGCAAAACGCCAGGAACATGGCAGTAGTACCATTTCCACAGAGATTTGTGCAGTGCTGCTGCTACTGATGCGGGACTCCGGAGAGGTAAATATTGAGGAAATGGGTGCAGGATGTACCGTCTGGGGTCCCCTGGACCAAGTGTGCACCACACATCCTACACCCATTATGGCTACACCACTGCCTGCTGTCCTGCCAGCAGATAAGGACTGCCACAGTCTAGATCAAGGCTTGGAGATCATTATACAACACGCGCAGCCTCGCGAGTCACTGTTACCTCTCCCGCAGCGGGGGGTGGCTGTTCCGCATCCATCTGATTACTGTGCTGTAGGCCCTGCCCCTTCACTTACGTATGCTTCCGGCGCCTCCCTTCCCACACGCCAACAGACACCAGGCAGTTCCCTTGCGCTAGTTATCAGCACGCTGATTGGTTGAAATGTAATTTCGTGATTCAGAGTCCGAACCAGGAAGGGAAGGAAGGAACAACATATGCGGGACAAAACAGACAGGTGCGGGCCGCGCAGGGGGAGGAGGAGGTGTATGATTTCTGGGTAAGCACATTCCTTTGGTTGAATATATGCAAAAATGCTTGCAATTACGTATTTTTCTCCCATACTAATACCGTTTACATTTTACACAAGGCAGGTAGGCTTAGGGGCTATTCAGTTGTTGGAGAGATTGTTTTCACTAGTGGGCATCTACTAGAGCTATTCAAACGTTGCTCCGATCAGACACCCAGTCACATTTCAGCTCGTACCTCTGGAGGCTATGAGCTGAAATGTGTGAAAAGTCAGCTGTTTGGGCGACCAAACAGGACTTTCTCCGTCGCGCCCATTAATGTAGTCGGATTTTGCTGCTTTATGCGTCTAACTGGGTAGCGGGATAATTAAAGGGCACCCAGAACAATTGAATAGCAACAATGGGCGCCCTTTAATTACCGCTAATAAAACAACTCTTTAATAGCCACCTTATGGCAACATGAGGTTTGCAATTAGCCCAATGCTTTTAGTTAACACCACAAAATTCCTGCCCTTCTACTTTCTCTTTATACATAGAAATCCTTCTAAAGAATCCTATGGCCTGTCATGCATTTTGTGCTGCACAATTTGTATTTTAAGATTTTTTTGACCAGGATTCAAGATTTCTGGGCCCATGTATTGATAATAATTACAGTATGTACTTAATGTATCTCTCAGGGACAGTGGTTGTGAAACACTGCTGTCCTTGCGTGTTACATTCCAGTTACATCAGAGATGTCTTTCACATTTTCGAAACACTATTAAGAATCTGAGTCAGTTTCGAGAGCTGGAACAGAAGTGGCAAGAGAAATGCATCTTAATATTGGTGTAAACCAACATGCCAAACTCTGAAAAGCATAAGTCAGACCTTAGCCCCTATTGATAATAATGGGAACTTTGGTCTGCAGCGCTTATTAGCCTTTTTTTCTGGAGTTTTATGTGAAATCTCCAGCAATAGAGTGTACATAGTAGAGATAAATAAAATTATGCAGAAACTGCAGTTTCTACATCATTTTCTTAAAAAAGCTTAATAAATAGACTTACACAGTGAGGCATTCCATGTGGTTGAGTTCTGGGATCCGCTCTAGAGCTTCACTGGGTGAAGCTACCCACACTGAGCAGTATTTTATTATGAACAGTGCATGCTATCTGATCCAGCCTGTAGGTATCCATGTGTGGGATGGGTGGTCTGAGAATCATTGAAGGGGAATATGAGGTGGTCTTTTGAGCATTGAAGGGGCATATGGGGTGGAATGATGGCATTGGGGCGGCTGAGTGTCATTGAATGTGGCATATTGAATGGTTTAATGACATTTGGAGGGAATGAAAGGTTCCCCAATTCAAAATAATATTTTACAATGCTGTAGTGAAATGTTGCATCCAAAATTTTCTGTAAAAATTAAAATGTGCCTTCCTCACTGATCAGCACCCTGCCAGAAAAAATCCCAAGGGGAAATTCAGTTATTTTATGGGTGCCCATAATTGCATATCACCCGTCACTTTAGACGGGTCAATATGCAATTATTGTTCTGAAACTAACTGTGCTCGCCCCCTTTTGCCTCCAAACTCCCCTCCCTGTTGTCTCTAAACGCCTTGAGCGTATTGTCTACAACTGCCTTAATGTTCTTTCTTTCCTTCCATTCCCTGAGTGACCCATTTCAGTTTGGCTTTTCTTCACTCCACTGAAACAGCCCCCACGAAAGTCTGCAATGACCTCCATGCTGCCAAATCCAAGGGACACTACTGTATTCTCCTTGACCTCTGCTACTTTTGACACTGTGGACCCCCTTCTTCTCCTGCAAATCCTTCACTCCATTGGTCTGCACAGTACTGCCCTCTCCTAGTTGTCATCCTACATCTCTGGCCGCTCCTTCTCTGTCTCTTATGACTTCACCTCCCCCTCACTTCTAACAGTAGGTGTTCCCCAAGGTTCTTTTCTCGGACCTCTCCTTTTCTCTCTCTATACTTCCTCTTTAGATGAGCTCATTAGTTCTTTTGACTTATAATATCATCTATGCTGATGATACTCAAATCTACCTTTCCTCCCCCTGATCTCTTCCCCTCTCTCCTCACTTGTATCTCCAACTGTCTCTTTGCTATCTCTTCTTGGATGTCCCAGCACTATCTTAAACTTAACATGTCTAAGACTGATCTGGTCAACTTCCCACCCTCCCACATAAGCTTACCTCACACAACTTTAATAACTATTGACGGCATAACTCTAGCCCCCATGTACGCTTTCTTGGAGTTATCTGGAGTTGGCTGCCAGTACACATTATGCAACACTTTACCCCCAATTCACATTATACCATACAGTGTCCCAAGTTCATATTAGGGCAGATTGCAGTGCTCCACTTCATATTACATCATATTACAGTGCCCCGGTTCATATTATGTAACATTATAATGCCCTCCAGTTCTTCTTACACCACATTATAATGTGCAGGTGCAGGGTTGTAAATAGATGTATTGTAGACCCCAAGTCAAAAGTTTGTAAGTGTCCTAATGTACTACCCAATCGTGAAAAATGTTTATAACACATGTAACTGTGACAGAAGGTGGACTCCTCTCAGCTTTGGGCCCCATAGCAGCTGCACTCAGTGCACTTATGGTAGCTACGCCATTTGGACCAGAATCAGGTCAAAGGAATAGCTAAAGTCAGAACCAGGAAATCACTAGAAGCAGTACTAGGGAATAAAGCAAGTAGAATCATGAGACGGACCAGATCAGAACACAGATAACTTGTTCTAGGAGTTTACTGGGAACAAACTCTGAAGCATATGTATGTAGCCTACTACTTTGGCATTTGAACAGTTTTCTGAGACTTCCTTTTATAGGGAGGTAATTTCAAGCAGAGCAGCGTGCTTGCCCCTATATGAGCTGCGTCCACCTGATACCTAAGCCGCACAGCAGCAGCCAGAAGAAGTAGGGGAGAGGTGCCAGCAGCCAGGAAGTGGTCTGTCGTCCGTGAGGACATTACTACGGTGGGTTCAGGCTGGCACCTGACCATAAACGGGCCACCGCGGCCCCTGGGAGACTTGTGCCACTGGACCCAATAAGAAGGAACTGGCCAACAGTGCGCTGTGATGTTAAACCCTTCATTGTCTAGGAGTGGCCACCAAACACCCTGCAGAAAACTTAAGCAGAAACTTCTTGTGGAACTTGCGAAGAGGCAGGGGAGCATGAACATCTAAAAACCTTACTGAACACCTTTCTTTAGGGGCAAACCCTTTCAGTCCATCAGGCACTGAACAGCTCATCGAGTGATCCTGGAATTTAGAATCTGCTTCACCTCATATTCCTCCTGATGGTCGACATAGATGGCAGGGGGACTTCTGGATGACAATACATTAAAGTTTTCTGAAGAAAAGATGTCACGATTTAAACACGGACAATAATGGTGAAAGTGTAACATAACTTTTCATCTAAGATAATGACTGAACTGTTCATGATGTACTGTGTTTCTCTTTATTGAATAAAAGCAGATTGAATAAAAAATCTAAACTATTGAACTGGCACCAGGATTTATCTAACTGGATCCTGAATTCTGCATACATTTTCCTAGTAGCTTTCTTTTAAATTATCTCAAAGGGCTTAATTGAATTACCTGCAAGGGAGCGAGTTGCCTTTGCAATATCGTAGAAACGGTGTCAACTGCAGAAACTTGCCCTCCTTACGACAAAATGTTGCTCTAGTCTCATGTTTTTTTGTTTGCTGACTGACAGTACAGTAAGCGCGGCATATAGCCGCATATGCTCACACCGTGAGCGGGCTAGCAGGTAATTGAGCTTTAAGTATTTACAAAGTTAAGAAACAGATAACACATCCTTACTCATATGTTTGTTTATGTTTAGTATTGAGAAGGCTGTTTTCATAGAGTTCCATGAGTATTGCCTTTTAGGTGTCAGGTTTGTGCCTGCTTTCACAGAACATGGAAACTCAGTTCCCCAGAGAAAACTCTTACATTGGTTATCTGCCAGCTCCAGAAGGTTGGAAAAGAACATCAATTAATTCCATGGGCATGGAACTGGAATAGATGAGTTTTTGGTACCTATTGGACTGGATTAGAAAAAAGCCTCCCATGAACTTACATGACCTCTTGAATGTTTCCAAGAATTATTAAGAACGCATGGCCTGAGGCTCTCTAATGTAGTATGCATATTGTATTCTCTAGCTATCCACGTAATGTCTACGATTGCTTAATCAAATATAATAGTCTAACAGTCAGGCTACAGTCATGTTAAATACTTATTTCTGCCAAGGAAAGAAGGATATGGTCTTTTTGCCATAAGATCTACTATTGCAAAATGTCATACCAAATATCTTTTCTTTACATCTACTAATCATGTTTCACATTTTCTGTGCTCTTCCTCCCATTGCGGTGTCAAAGGTTATTAGAGGTCTTTGCTGTGAGTGCTAAATGCAGCAAATTTTGTGGACATCAGTGCAGGGATCCGTACCACCAGAAGGAAAACAAGCCTAGGCTTGTAGTGGCAAAATCTGGAGTGGTAGGCAAACTGTGGAGTCCTCCCACAAAAAAGCTTCATCCAGATCTAGTAAGGCTAGTGGCCCTAGATCAGGAGAATTCACAACATGTAATTTACTTACAATGGTATCTTCAGCCCTTGTTCTTTCAGCATAATGTAACCATACCTGGAAAACATGCAGGCCACCCCTATTGAAAACAAGCTATGCAGAAACAAGAATGTGCTGGAAACACTGTATCTGTGAAGGTTACGCAGCCCTTGAGGCTTGAGATCTACCTTATTATTCTCTATATGTGCTTGTAAGATCTGTGTTTTATATTTTCTATTGGTATAACTTTTGCTATGTTTTATAAATAAATGTGTGAATCTTGTATACAATAGTAACCTGTGGCGAGCGTAGCGGAGCGAGACAAAGAGTCCTAAGCGCGGCGAGCGAAGCGTGCCCGTGAGGGTACAATGGTGCATATACAAAACTAAATGCCCTAAAAAAAACAGAGAATGGATAAAACAACATGCTGTAAGGGCAATAGATAATTTCCGCCCTCTTCTGCTGTCACTTCCTGGTCCTTGCCACAAAGAGAAAATAGACACAACTGGTAGCGTCTAGATCCACGACACAACAATACTTCCATTAGAAACTTGACAAAGGATAAGCAGTGAAGGAAAGGATTTCTAAACTAATGTCATATTGCTCCAGCTCTTTGAATAAACGCAATACTGTACCTAAAGGAATATATGGGATCCAGTTAGGATACCTGCGTTTGGGATCCCAGCAGTCAAAATACAGACTCCGGAATCCTGATACTGACAAAATACCAGCGCTGTCATCCCGACATGGAGCAGAATCCCAGTGCCGGGATCCCAAACGAGGGTTTGCCGGGGCTGCAGAGAGTTAAGCCACGGAAGGGGGGGGGGGGGGGGTTAGGCTGGGGGGGGGGATGGTTAGGCTGCAGGGGGGAGGGTTAGGGTTAGGCTGCGGAAAAGGGAATTTACGGTTAGGCACCCCCGGGGAGGATTAAGATTAGGCTGCAGGGGAGGGAGGGTTATGGTTAGACTGCGCGGGAAGGAGTGGTTATGGTTAGGCACCACCGGGGAGGGTTGGGGTTAGGCTGGGGGAAGGACGGGGGTAGGTTCAGGCTGTGGAAAAGGAGGGTTTGGGGATTAGGGATAGAATACTTACCTACTAGGTGTCGGGATCCTGAGCGTCAGGATGCCGCTGTCGGTATTGATCCCAAGCGCCGGGATCCTGATACCATCCCAGGGATATATACCCCAAATCTTCTTTTTACTATTTCTTTTCATATATTGTGGAAGGCACTTCATCTTTATCCTATGCACAAGAGTGGTGTATTTGTTTTATATACTTCATGCACTGCAAGAGCCATTTGCGTGTTGGAGCTATACTGCTATTAAAAGAGCTGAGAAGGGGCGTGGCTTGACAGCAGACTTGAGCATATGTGCTGACTTGGAGCTCCTGCTTTGAGCACATATATTAAACATTTCTACAGCCCCCTGGAGATTCTGTGGACACATTTCTGCCTCCTGGAGCCCCCCTGCATTGGATTAGGAGGTGCACGGAGCCGGCAGATGCGCCCTGCGTCTGTGCAGGTTGCGGCCTACCTATCCACTGGGAGCCGGGACCTTGATTTGTCTGCTGATCTGGGGGAGCGGACCACCTTTGGACCACTCTCTGCTGTGCCATCTGGCTCCCCTCACCGTCTCTGGATCTGCCCACGGCTGTGAGAGAGACCACACTAAGCTGGGCACCATCTCTCATCCCACAACGATTGCGGTCTGCACGGGGCCTGAAGTTTGGGGCCTGCCCGGAGGTGAGCTCCGAGACCGCTGTTCGGCCGCAACGGAGGCTTCCAGCGGCCTGAAGACGCCCACCCCGCCTTCCTTAACCCTCCCTGCTCCCTTTGTACCTCTCTGGGCCCCTCCTGGTGTCCTGCTGGCCACTGCCTCTGCGCCGCTCTGAGAGCTGTGTGCTCCGGCGGACCGTGGCCTACGCATCCTCCGGAGACCGGGACCTTGAGTTTGGCGCATCCCCGCTGCGGACTTCCGGGGCATGCGGGCATTAATCGGCGGGTGTCTGGACACCTCCTCAGTCTCCTGCTGCATTCACCCTGATCCCAGCTAGCCTCCGCACCTCCCGCTGACCCTCCCACAGCTCCGACCAAGCCCTTACTTGTGCTAGTATCCCCAGGAGGTTCCTTTCTCCCTGGGACCTGCGCTCTGGTAGCCATCACTCCCCCTCCACTGCTGCACTGTTACCTGGCCTTGGGGGACTCCTGGTCACTGGCTGGACTGTGGCCGGGCCCCATCCCATAGGTGTACTCCTTATATTGGCACTAGTGTGGGGGCGGCAGATCTTGATCCTGGAAAGGTATCATCCTGCAGCTGCCTGATCTCCATTCTCCCCGGCCTGCAGAAACACCAACTCCGGAGCCGCGCTGTAGCTACCAGTTCTTGGAGCCACTCATTGGATGCCAGCTATATTGGAGCCTGCAGGGAGTTGTGCTCCTGGGCCGTACTGCAGCCACCTGCTTTTGGTGCCCCGCATTGGCTGTCTGCCGCACTGTTGGGACAGCTGTGACTCCACCGGCTTTTGCTTCTCCCTCCAGTCACACCACCGTGTATTTATATTTTACGGGCATACACTCTCTGCAGCAGTTGTTATCGATAGAGTGCCCATAGTGCCCCCTCTGCGATTTTGGCTCAGCCTTAGGACACTAGCCGTCCTCTACATATTGCCCAGGATGTTGGCCTAGCGCCGCAATTTATCCTACCTGGACCGCGATAGTTTTCTTTATACCTCCCCATTTTCTACTTTTATCAAGCAACGTCTGTGTCTCCTTTTACGTTTGTGACGCCCCGCCTATTCTATTGATCCCCCACAATGGTGCAAAGAAATAAGAAAAATACACAGGCCCCCACAAAAAAAATTTGGCCGAAATCTAAGGGCCCTCCCACTCCTGCATTGCTCACAGACTCTCCTTCCTCCCCCTGTTCTTCGGAGACGGGTATAGACCCACAGATCCAAGCAGTCATGACGAGTTTACTTGAGGGGGTCCAGTCTGCCTTTAAGCAAGAACTTTCCACAGCGATAGCCGACTTCAAATCTGATCTCACAGCTCTAGGTAATCGTACAGACGCTCTTGAATCTAAGACAGACGATCTTTGCCGCTCCCAGCAACGTCTGAATTCGGAACTCTCTAGACTCTATGATGAGATGGAGGATCTCAAAGAACGACAAGAAGATCAGGAGAATCACTCCCGTCGCAATAATTTGCGTATTCGCAATGTAACGGAATCAATTCTAAGCTCCGCCCTACCGTCCTTTTTGAAAGACTTTTTTCAACATGTACTGCCTGATCTCTCTGATGGGGACTGTCTTTGTGATAGAGCTCATAGGGCGCTCCGAGCAAAACCTGCTCCGTCACAACCACCCAGAGATATCATAGTCCGTCTGCACTATTATCGCTCAAAAGAACGGATCCTGATGTCGGTTCGAGATTCCCCAGTAATCGACTACCGGGATATGCAACTGCAGGTTTCCAGGATCTGGCCCCATCTACTATTCAGAAGCGCCGGGATCTGCAGCCCGTTACTAGGATACTACGCCAGCATCAAATACGTTACAGATGGGGATTTCCTTTTATGCTACAGGTTACAGCGAACAACTCCACCCACTCCATTAAAACTTTAGCTCAGGGTCAGGACTTTTTGACTAAACTAGATCTCCTCCCAGTACTGTTGCCTGATGATGAGACTGCTTCTTCCTCTGGATCACGACGCCCTCAGATTCCATTGCCTGAATGGACAAGGGTGACCCGTCATCGCAATGACACCAATGACCCTCCCTGATCCTGGCAGACACTCTTAGCTACAATACGATAGTTCCCACTGTTCTAGGGATGTGTCTCCTTATCATATATTCTTTGTTACCAGATGGGGGCTATGGCCTCCATCTTACCTCCTTTATATGAATGTTGTTGGTTTTGATATCGATTTCCAAGCCTTAATGTTTGTTATATGCTGTGCCTAGTTTTATGTTATTATGTTGGGCTCGCCTTGCTTACCCTGATTTCCCTTTGTCTCCTTTTTCACCCCCTGTCACTCCTTCCCCCCCTTGCCCTTGTCTCCCTCCCTTTTACCTCTTCGTCCTCCCCACCCCACCCTTTTTTTATTTTTTATTATTCTCTTGTCATGACACAGTACGTTTTGTTTGGTTTATTTTGTATGTTTTGAGCTATACAATTGATTCTTCGACTATTGCCGCCTTAATTATTGCGGTCCAGGAGGATCTGCTCCTCCTACATTGGTTCTCTGCTCCCACTACCCCCGTGCTCCCTTTATTTGTGATTTAGTATATGATGTCTATTATTGGTATAGCGGTCCTTGATTGGGACCCTATGTTTCAGGATGTTCTCTCGTATGGGTTTCCTATCACTTTCTCTTCTTCTACATATCTGCTTCTTGTTTCTTGCAGTTTCTTTTCTTAATTTTTTTCTCCTCCTTCCTGGGATGGGTCTCCGTTGATCCTTTTCCATTCTTTGGTATCACATGGCACTTAAGTTGTTCTCTGTAAATGTTAACGGGCTTAATTCTGCCAAGAAACGTACAGTAATGTTATCTCCCTGTAGGAGAGAAAAGGCTGACATAGTTTTCCTTCAGGAGACCCACCTCACTGGTACACACTCTCGACTCCAAGGTAAGCAGTTTACCCAAACATTTTTTGCTTCTGCTGTTTGTAAGAAAAGGGGGGTGGCTATATTGATCCATCGTAACATCCCGTTTGTACATACCACAACCATAGCTGACCCTGAAGGCCGATACATTGTAGTGATTGGTACGCTTCGCACAGAAATTTTGACATTTGTGTCTGTATACGCCCCGAACCAAGACCAATCACGGTTCTTCCGCACACTATTTCTGCGTCTTAATAGAGTAGCACAGGGCCACATCATTGTAGGTGGGGACTTTAATACTGTGATCGATCCCCTCCTAGATAAATCTAATTCTCCAAAAAATAAGAAGGAAGCATCCCCGACTGAGGCATCTCTCACGTTAATATCCTCTCTCACCCAGCTTAATCTGAGAGACACCTGACGTCTTAAACACTCTACCGCTAGGGATTATACCCACTTCTCTGCCCCTCACCAACATTACTCTCGGATCGATATGATCCAAGTGTCTCAGTCACTCACGACATTGATTTCTGATGCAGGCATCACTCCTTGTTCATGGACGGACCATGCGGGGGTTTATATTCTGATAGAACTCTACAGAACCCTTAATAAGACACGTAAATGGCATATGGATGACACCCTGTTTCCCCAGAAGTCTCTCCTATTATTGTTTGGGAAGCGCACAAAGACACTATCCGTGGTCATCTTATGTCTAAGGCCTCGGCCACACGTAAGAAAGCAGCACTGGAAGCTTCCTCACTGGAATCTCAAATCTCTGCGCTCTTAGCACAACACAAAAATTCCCAACGTGACTCCTTACTTTTGCAGATCAACAACCTTAGAGGCCAGTTAAACACTCTTTTATCGCGACGTGCGGCAGCCATTCTACTGAAGGTCCGTCAAAAATTCTATGATAAAGCGGACAAAATAGATAGTCTTTTGGCCAATAAATTGAGAAGCAAGCGGGCAATGGGAATGATAGAAAGATTGTATTCCAATCCATTGAATACGTTCACTTATGACCCTAAATTGATGGTAGAGGAATTTCAGGGGTTTTATAATTCCTTATATAATCTTCCTGATCCTCCTCTCTCTTCTGATGGCCCGGAGGGCATATGTTCGTACTTGTTGGACACCCCCTTGCCATGTATGACGGAGCGACAGATCTCTCTTCTTAATGAGTCTATCTCGTTGGAAGAGACGGTTGCCACTGTCAAATCTATGCGATCGTCAGCCGCACCTGGCCCAGATGACTTCACCGCACAATATTACAAAACATTCCTCACAGAATTAGCCCCACACCTTACCTCACTTTTTAATAACGATGTCCTATTATCCCTTGGATCCCCGACTCTGTCGTTGCAGCTGCTCCTCTCTGAAATTGACCTCTACTCTAAGCATTCAGGATATAAAATCAATGCGAGTAAAACTGAAGTGCTGAATTTTTACATTCCTGGCCCGATTAAGCTGTCTTTGGAAAGTTCCTTTCCATTTCAATGGCACAAACAAAAGATTAAATATCTAGGTATTTTACTAACACATAGTCACCACCAGCTATATCAAGCTAATTTCCCTAGACTTTTAGACCGAATTAAATCGGACTTGTCTTCTTGGTTTAGCCTCTTTATCTCCTGGATGGGCAGGGTAACTTCAGTGAAAATGAACGTGCTCCCTCGGGTACTGTACCTATTCTAAACTCTTCCAATATTTATCCCTCCATCTGCCTTCAAATTCTTACAGTTTCACACGTCACAAAGTATATGTGCAAACAGGCGTCCCCCAGTCCGACTAAAATAATTACAACGCTCCACCTGTAGTGGTGGTCTGAGCATCCCAGACTTTAGAAGATATTATTTAGCCATGCAGCTTTCACAGTGTGTACAATGGTGTAACCCCGAGTCTCGGAGGGTCTGGGTATCTATGGAAGCTGCCAAACTGGGTCTCTCTACTCTTTCTTCTCTTCTCTGGCTCCCGAAATCCTGCCGCCCTAGAAATGTGGCCTTTCACCCCATAGTGTCCCGCTCACTGACGGTCTGGGACTTTGCCAATAGGAAATACAGCCTGGCCCCTACACCTCCCCCATCATTCCAATATTACACAACCCAGCATTTTCCCCTGGCACACATAAGTTATTATTTGCCCCCTGGCAGGATAAAGGTATCTTATATCTGAATGATATCACCAGAGACACTAGTTTTCCTCAGTTTTCCCAGATTCAAGAAGATATTGCTATCCCATCCAAATATTTTTATCAATTTTTACAACTTAGACACTTTCATTCTGCAATGAGCCACGTTCTCTCTAGCAGACCTCTGACTACGTTCGAGGCAGTCTGTTTCAGACGTCACTCAACCAAAGGTTTAATCTCCCTCTTATATGCTACTCTTAATGGGGATCACCCTCTCAAAGGGCTCCTCACGAGAGAGCATGGGAACTAGACCTAGGCTTGGCTTTAGAGGATGAGGAATGGTCTGAAGCCTGGGGTAACGCAGCATCTAGCTCTATATAGATGGTATTATGTACCATCTCGCTTAAGCAGAATGTACCCGGATACATCGGACAGATGTTGGAGAGGATGTACACAAATTTCATGCGGCATTTGAGATAATACATCCGCTGGAGTCTATGGAGACATTGGAAGAGAAATATCACAGGATCACCCCCCATATGAGACACCTGACACTATAAGTGAGAGGTGATATCATAGTACACTTAATACCGGATATCTGCACTTAAAAACTAAGCTACTGATCATATGGAGATGAGAACATATCAATATACTTGATACCATATATAAGAAGTGTACCATACGGATACCATATGTACAATAATTGGGAATTATTCTGGGATCCTGTGACATAAGTCAGACACCTGGCACTATAAGTGAGAGGTGGACTGACACTGTATCTTGACACTATAAACAAGAGGTCGAATATTTGATACTATGTATAAAGGGGCACCATACTTTCATATTATGAACTTTGTCAGCGAAAATTCATATATGGATTTGACACTATAAATGTTAGGTAAATTGTAAATACATATCCATATATAGATCTGACATTACAAATGAGAGGTGAATCATACAAACAACATACTAGATATTAAATGTGAGAGGCATCTAGGAAATCTGAGTGGATTACAGTATATTGAGAGACACAGAGTATTTTTGTTACATTGTATAAGACTGCAACATATAATTTATATTCAAACTCTAGAGCAGTGATTTTCAACCTTTTTTTACTCTCGGCACACCAAAAAATATTTTAAAATTGCCAAGGCACACCATCAGTTCCCCACAGAAAAAAAAACAAAAAACACACATTGGCACTCATAGTAAAAAATATCCACACATACATTGGCCTACACAGGAAAAACAATCATATTGCTCCCTACATAAATCCTATTGCTCCCCACATGAATTATTCACATTGTTCCCCCCATAAATCCATAAATCCTTATTCTCCCCACATAAATCCTATTGTCCCCCACAGGAGAAATAAAATAACAAATATTAGCCCCTACCGGTCAGCTGTCCTCCTCCCTGTCCCTCAGTGGTGGGGGTTATTCATAGTGGAGTGCTGCGAATACTGAGCAGCGGGCGGTCGGGCAGGTGTGGATGTGGATGGGCAAGGAAAGCTGTGTATGCAGGCAGGAACTGGAAGATGTGTATGCAGGCGGGTGAGCTGGCTGGGTGGTGAGACACGGCCGCTGTGACCTATGATATCACACCGCCGCGCCTTCAAGGCATAGCCGGAGCACGGAGCACGACTGATCCTCTAAAAAGAGCCTGGGCCAACAGTTCACTCTGAAGGCGCAGGAAGCTGCTCTGGCTCCACGGCACACCTTGCAACTGCTCGCGGCACACTAGTGTGCCACGGCACACTGGTTGAAAAAGCCTGCTCTAGAGAGTCTGGACAGTGGGCCGAAGACATTCTTTCAAGCACTAAAGTAACAGTCTGAATACAATTGTGTCAATACAGAACACATATAGAAAATAATGACAGACTAGTAGTGACACATGTTGTTAAGACAGTGATTTAATAGGACAGACACCGAACAGACGCTTACCCTGTTTTAGCAAATTTATGTTTATTTGATCTTTTTTCTCTTCTATAATTTACAGTGTTGTCACACTTTCACATGTTTGTTATTTGTGTTTTTAATATTTTGCATACTAGCTAATCAGTAAAATATGCTATAACATAACATTTATCCGTTTTTAACAAAATAATGAAAAGTTTTATTTTAAATCTGTGTGCACCGAAGACAGATCCTTTTCTTTCCCTTTTTTTACTTCATCCTATATTATGATATGATCTGTGGTAGCACCCCCTTGGAAATATGAACAATTGAAGGTATATTTAAATTAGGGGTATTCTTTTCATTAACTTTTCCGGTGCAACTAACCTCCCCCTTCCTATTCCCCTTTTGTGGCAAATTGCTGCAAAAGCAATGCTGAAGAGCACAGATTTGCCACACTGCTTCAGTGTGAGCAGAGACGTTGCACCGACACCTGCACAGCCAAAACTGACCAGTTTAATACCTGCTGATTGATACTGAGTGACCTGAGACCATCCACAGCCTCCAGAGCAGCAAATTGGCCTCCTCAGTCACATGACCAAAATCCAAGATGGCGGCGCCCATGTACTGATGCCACAGTACTCCCACAGTTCCTGCGAGTTCCTAACAGCCTGCCGGCACCCGCCGACAGCAGCCCGCCCCGCTCTCAGAAGGACCCCGCCATAAGGACTGGACGGGTAAGTTCCGACGCCCCCGGAGCACTGGTCCCTGGAGCGTGACACAGGTAAGTCACCGTTGGGCTACCAGGAACGATATGTCAACATTGTAACATATACACCTCAAGTCCTGTAGGTGAAGAGTGCTATAGAATAATAAATGATTGTTACAAATATGCACAGTACATCTTAAACTGTATTCTCCAATAAGAAGACAAAACTGTATTCTCCAATAAGAAGACACTTGTTATGTATTAGGAAACAAATAAGGCACGTCTTTATTATTATTATCCTTTATTTATATGGCGCCACAAGGGATACGCAGCGCCCATTACACAGTACATAATCAAATGAGCAAACAAGAAAACAGCACTTACAGTTCAAGACAATATAGGACAGGTAAAGAAAACCAGGGTTTAGGTGCCATCAAAGGGAATATGAAGTATAAGAGTGTAAGTAAGAGAAGGAAAGGCACACGAGGAAAGAACAAATAGTACACACAAAAAAAAATTATGCAATTTTCACAAGACGGCGCTCTATGAATAAATTCTTTATACAAAAAGGACTAGGACAATATCTTTCAATAGTAGATGATATCGTAAATCTTATTTACGTTCCTGTAGTTAGTGTATTATCCAACGTGTAGTTCCATCTTTTAGATGCCTTTTCTCCTCACTGTCTTCCCTGTCCTCATTATATCAGTCCAGATAGTCATAAAAAATATAAAGGTGTCAAAATCTCGTGTATTTTTTAATTAACAAACACAGATAACAAAGATAACAGATACCATAAAAACAATATACATGGATTAAAAAAAATGGGATAGTCCTCAGATTAGAACCCATTCGGAAAAAACAGCACACTCAGCATAAGGTGAGATCTTTAAATGGTGAAGAGGGAATAATTACCGGATGGTTTGAGAACCAAGATTAGTTCTCAAACAGATGTAAATAAAATACTCCATATAGGCTCCCAGGAAGCAAGACTCTGGGTCACGGTATTCGGTCCCTCTAAATGCCACTGCAGATATCACCTGTGCTCCACCAACGTGTTTCAAACCCTTCTGGGTTCTTTTTCACGGTAAGTGTGCTGTACCTCACTACCTGTGATCCTTTTATTTGATACTCCTCCAATCAGATCCTAAATTACAGACAGATGACACCTGTACAAATATGGCTGTCCCCATATGTTTATCATAGTTGGCATAGAAACAGTATAAAAGTGTCTGACTTCGTGCACAACCATAATATCCATACAAAATCTGTTTAGTCTAAGATATGATTCCAATCATTCTTATTCCATTATCAGGGCCCCGGACACCACAGTCGCTTGGTGTGATCCGGAGACCTTAATACACTAGTGCCCGTCACTAAGCCCAGAGCGTAACGTCACTTCCGGGTTGTGGTTGCTAAGCAACCACACCGCTGCTACGAAGCCGTGACTTGCTACTAGAGCCCTCATAAAAAGTTACCAACAAACATACAAGGACATATAAGAAAGTTTCTAAAAGGCCCATTTACATAAAAAGTATTTCTTCCCATAGCTTGATAATTCCAATCCTCACATAACGGGATGTCACTTCCGGAAACCTGTTGCTTAGGCGATCATCAGTCCGTGTTTTTTTCATAAAAGGGAGATCTCAGAAATGTCTCACTGTTCTCAAATAAGAAACACTTAGGGGTATATTCAATTGAAGTCTGATCCATTTCGACATTCATTTGTCGGAATGGATCCGACCTGAGCTATTCAATGCATTATCAATTCGACTTTAAAAAAAGCGGCGGAGGACCTGTCAGCGGCAGCAGGGGACCTGTCAGCAGCGGCGGAGGAGGACCTGTCAGTGGCAGCAGGGGACCTGTCAGCGGCGGCAGGGGACCTGTCAGCAGCGACAGGGGACCTGTCAGCAGTGGCGGAGGACCTGTCAGCGGCCACGGGGGGCCTGTCAGTGGCGGCGGAGGACCTGTCAGTGGCAGTGGAGGACCTGTCAGCGGCAGCGGGGGACCTGTCAGCAGCGGCGGGGGACACAGCAGCGGCAGAGGACCTGTCAGCGGTGGCAGAGGAACTGTCAGCGGCAGCGGGGGGCCTGTCAGTGGCGGCGGAGGACCTGACAGCGGAGGACCTGGCAGCGGCAGCGGGGGGCCTGGCAGCGGCGGCGGGGGACCTGTCAGCGGCGGGCGGGAACCTGTCAGTGGCGTCGGGGGACCTGGCAGCGGCGGCAGAGGACCTGGCAGCGGGGGGCCTGTCAGTGGCGGCGGACGACCTGGCAGCGGCAGCGGAGGACCTGGCAGCGGCGGCCGTGGTGCGCTGCCGGGAGCCTAGCCTGGGGGCGCCCATCAGAGGTAGTGCTCTGCAGCCCGCAGCCCTGTTCCCCCGTCTCATGTCTCCGCGTCCCTCCGCTCCCCGTCCCCGCATCACAGCAGCGTCCACCCGGCTCCAGCAAATGAGGTCTCACTTGCTGGAGCCAGGTGGACGCTGCTGTGAGCGGCGGCTGTGACATCCTCCAGCACTGCTCTCCCCCCGTCTGGCTGCCTGCGGCTCTCCCCGTCTGGCTGCCCACGGCTCCCCTCGTCTCCCCGCGACTCTCCCCCTCTCCTCCACTAAGGTCCCTCATCTCAGTCCGACATTTTTTTATGTCGGACTGAGATGGTCGGAAACGGGGCCAAATCCTGTCGAATTTGGCCCTGTTTCCCTCAAAAGTACGTGAATCGGCGGGAATTCCCTGACTTGTCAAATAAAATTAGCTGGGATTGAATAGGTCGAATCATGATTCGACCTTAAAAAGTCAAAAACTGCCGTCTTTTCGACAGACGGCAGCTTTCGACCCTAATTGAATATACCCCTTAGTCTTCAGAATTAAAGTCAGTCTTTTTCTTCCAACGGTTAGGTCTATAATTTAGATGAAGTCAGATTTCACTCTCAATGCAAATCAATGTCCATTTTCGATATAAAATAACATCACTCTAAAGTGATCAAAGCACCCTTTTAAAAAAATAGATATATAAAATTCATAAATATCATATACATAGAAACCATTCAATGCAGTATAAACTTTAAAAAAAAAAAAAAAGCTAAATTAAAATTATGATTAAAAAAATCATAAGAACCACTTTAATTTGAAATCTGCACTAATGACGCCTGGTGTTAGGGTGTTGTATTTGTATATTAACTCCATCACCGTTTTCGCCAGAAGTTTAGACAGATTTCTCTGGCGATGGCTACATTCGACATGTTTAATACCAACAAAATGTATTTGCTTTGGGTCACAATCGTGGTACTTTTTAAAATGATTGGACAATGCGTGAGTCTCCAAGCCCTTCCTCACATTCCTAATGTGTTCCCCCACCTGAATCTTTAGGAGTCGTGAGGTACGCCCAATATAAAATAAATGACAGGGGCACTCTATTAGGTACACCACATTTTTAACATAACAAGTTATAAAATCTCGTATCTCGTGCGTGTGGCCATTTATTTCTATGCTTTCCAGTTTCTTTCCTTTATCTGTTTTAATCTCTTTACAGCCAACACAACAACCACATCTATGGAAGCCTTTTGTATTGATTCCCCCTTCCTTTTGTATTGTGAATGCCAAATTGTTTCCTTACAAATATTTAAAATGCCCGCTCTAATATATATTGTAGACGCCTGCACATCTTATTACCATTTGCCATGAATGTGCGCTGTACATCGCAAAAGACTGCATCCCATAAGAGAAAACAGTACACCCACATATTATCTGAGTTCCAAAGCTCATTGATGTATATATTTGTTATTAAAAGGATATGGATTCAATATATTACAATGTACAGTATACCTATAGTTATATGGTTACAACTCACACAGTAAGCAGTTAAAACATACAGTTACAGTTACAGGCCAGCATACAATACCATTATCCTTAAGTTATATAAATTCGTCTCTCCATATCACTCACTCTCTCTCTCTCTCTCTCTCTCTCTCTGTAAAATCATGCAGGAACTGGTGTAGAAGCAACTCCATCATCCTCTGAGATAAAACAGCAACTGACTCCTGTGTGATCAGCAATGTGTTATCTAGTTTTTTGGGGAGGGGACTTTCTCATTCATGATGAGTCACTGGTTTGTTCATGTGCTGAAGAGGTTAAGCCTTGGGGATGTCTGAGGGGCTGGCCTGAGCTTCCTGTCCACTACCTGTTTGGAATATCTATTGTTCTAATAAAAGTGATTTTAGCTTTTATACATTTAATCATAACTATTTGTTGCAATGTCCTACAACTTAATAACAAGTATATGAATCTACACATTAATGTGGTTGCTTAAATACCAATATGACAGGTGTATCTGGCTTCGTTCAAATAATATACATACATGACATTACTTCATTATATAATTTTAAATCATCATGATGTCTGGCGCTTGATATTATTATAATTATGTACTGCATGAAATAAGTGTCGAATCCATCTCTGTGGCATGTCCGTGTAAATGCGTGTGTTACCATATATTGCTGTGCTCGCTGCGTGTATTTGCAAGTATAGCGACTCATAATGTGTGTAGTTTGTATGTTCTTTTTATGTAATTTTTTTTTCCTTCAACAGTATCATCGGGAGATGACTTCTAACCAATATGTTCCTCAAGTTGGGGGCCTTTTTAAAAATAAATACAGGTTGTTTTGGCAGAACTTCTTTTAATATGGGATCTTTCTTCAACACGACCCAATGTTTTCTAAAGGATCGTTCTACCGCCTTACATTGGGAATTATAGCCTGTTATAAAAGCAAATTTGAATTTATTAGATTCCCTTTATTGGTCCATCTTTTAGTAATTCCTTCCTATCTAGATCTGTAACTTCTTTCTTTACAGCTTCTAGAGAAGACTTCTCATAACCACACCTGTGGAACCTTTCTTTGGTTGACTTGTTGTCTGTAAATTTGTTCCTCTGAACAATTATGTCTTATTCTATTAAATTTACTATTGGGTATAGAGTCAAGCAAATTCTTATGGTGACAACTGTTCCTATCTATATACGTTTGGGAATCTGTTGGTTTGGGAATCTGTTGGTTTGGTATATGTTTTAGTACAGAGCACTCCTTCCTTTATGTATATAGTACTATCCAGAAAGTCCACACTTTCTGTACTGATATGGAAACTAAATTCAATGTTCAGGGTGTTGTTATACAGAAATTCTCTAAAGATTCCCTTTCCCCTCTCCATATAAACACTACATCATCGATGTAGCATTTCCATGACACCAGGTTCACGCCAAATTGATTGGGTCCCCAGATGACATAATTCTCCCATTTTCCCATAAAGATGTTAGCATAACTTGGGCCGAACCTGGTGCCCATCACTGTTCCGTTTTTTTTAAAGAAAGAAATCTCCATTGAATTTAGAATAGTTATTAGTGAGAATAAATTGTATTCCCTTTATAATGAAATCCTATGTTTTTACACCGATATCACTTTTAGGTAAAAAATCCACTACTGCTAATTTACCTGCCTCATGATTAATAATAGTTTAGAGGGACTTTACGTCCGCCGTAACCATATACATCCCTTCCTCCCGTGGGACTGTGGGTAGGAATTTAAGGAGGTCTTTTGTGTCCCTCAGGTATGATTTATTGTAACTACTAGAGGCTGTCAATCATTTCCAATACATTTCTTTGTGTACTATTTGTGGTTTCGGGTGAGGAAGTCACCCCCTTTTTGTGCAATCATCGTAAGGGCAGCTCTTCTCTGCGCACTAGAGAAGATTCCATTTCTTATTTTAACATGAGGAAAGAAGTCCTTGCTCTTGTGAGCTTACAATCTAAAAGGTGAAGGGCTAACAGACCAGGGTGACACAGAAGGGGTAGACAGTGAGCATAGACAAGAGGGTTAGGAGGAGAGTTGGCTGGTTTTGGTGAAGAAGTAGGTCTTGAGAGCCAGTTTTGTAGAGAGGTAGAGAGTCGGATGGGGAGAGGTAGAGAAATCCAGAGATAGGGAGCAGCACATGCAAAATCTTGTAGGTGGGAGTGGGAGGAGGTAATCAGTTGGAGGGAGATACAGCGTGCATTAGCAGAGCGAAGCGGACAGGTGGGAATGTAAAGAGAGATAAGGTCAGAGATGTAAGAGGGAGAAGAGTGGGTGAGGGCTTTGTAGGTGAGTGTGAGAAGCTTAAATTGGTTTCTGAATGGGAAGGGTAGCCAGTGAAGGTCCTGCAAGAGAGGGGATGTGGAGGTAGTACGTTTGGTGAGGAAGATGAGATGGTCAGCAGCACTGAGGATAGATTGGAGTGGAGAGAGGCATTTTTGAAGGAGGCCAGATAGGAGACAGTGATCGCAAAAACACGCTATAGTGCGTATTTTATCCGAAACTGAGGACCAGTGACTCAGTTTAAAAAAAAGAGTGGGCCCCGGGGACGCGCTCCAGTGGGATTGGCTATAAGTTTAATGAATGATGTCTCCCTTGCCCGGCTGCAGAGATGATTATAAAAGTGAAGGAGGAGCCAATCGGGCAAGGGAGGCATCATTCATTAAACCTGTGGCTGTCAGCTGGCTGAGGAGGACGTGGTGACCCCTCCCCTCCTACGTCTAGTGGCAGTGAGGAGTGCTGTACCGGGGGGGCCTACTATCCTGCCATACGCTGGGATCTGAAGTATGCAGGGTCCTGGCGGAGTCTATCCCGCTGCAGTGAGCTGGGGACCGGAGACTTCCTACATCTGCTGGGGGACCTGGACTTGCTGTTGACGGGACTCCCACGCGGGTGACGTACTGCTGTGCTGGCCGGGAGTACAGACTGCTGCTGCTGGGCTCTGGTGATGAGGTGCGGCTGCATCTCCCCTGCCTATCCGAGGTGGTGGTGACTTCCGGGGGTCAGATAGTGTGGACACGTAGTGCCGATCATACGCACTCTCCACAACATGTTCACAGTGCCCATTATACACACACCCATCTGACACCCCCTCCACTGACACCCGCAATCACTGTGTCTGGGGACGACAACTGGGGGTCCGAGATGGTGGCTACAATGTGCCTTAAGTGGGCACCTGGTGCAATGTGTATAATGCGCTCTACATGGTGCAATGTGTATAATTCGCTTTACCTGGTGCAATGTGTCTAAGTGTTCTTCCTGGTGCAATGTTTATATGTGCTCTACCTGGTGCAATGTGTATAACGTGCTCTACCGGGCGCATTGTGTATAACGTGCTTTACCTGGCGCATTGTGTATAACGTGCTCTACCTGGTGCAATGTTTATATGTGCTCTTCCTGGTGCACTGTGTCTAAGTGTTCTACCTGGTGCAATGTTTATGTGTTCTACCTGGTGCAATGTTTATATGTGCTCTACATGGTGCGATGTGTATAACGTGCTCTACCTGGTGCAATGTGTATAACGTGCTCTACCTGGTGCAGTGTGTATAACGTGCTCTACCGGGCGCATTGTGTATAACGTGCTCTACCTGGTGCAATTTGTATAAGTCCTCTACCTGGAGCAAAGTGTATAACGTGCTGTATCTGGAGCAAAGTATATAACTTGATGTACCTGGAGCAAAGTGTATAACGTGCTGTACCTGGAGCAAAGTGTATAACGTGCTGTACCTGGAGCAAAGGGGGTCATTCCGAGTTGTTCGCTCGTTGCCGATTTTCGCTATGCTGCGATTTGTTGCTAATTGTGCATGCGCAAGGCACGCAGGGCGCATGCGCTTAGTTATTTAACTAACAACGTAGCAGATTTGCTGTGGATTCTGCTGCGCTTTTCAGTCGCTCTGCTGATCGGTAAATGATTGACAGGAAAGGGGCGTTTCTGGGTGGTAACTGAGCGTTTTCCGGGAGTGTGCTAAAAAACGCAGGCGTGTCAGGGAAAAACGCGGGAGTGCCTGGAGAAATGGGGGAGTGGCTGGCCGAACGCAGGGCGTGTTTGTGACGTCAAACCAGGAACTAAACGGACTGAGCTGATCGCAATCTGTGAGTAGGTCTGGAGCTACTCAGAAACTGCAAATAATTATTTAGTAGCAATTCTGCTAATCTTTCGTTCGCTATTCTGCTAAGCTAAGATACACTCCCAGAGGGCGGCGGCCTAGCGTGTGCAATGCTGCTAAAAGCAGCTAGCGAGCGAACAACTCGGAATGAGGGCAAATGTGTATAAAGTGCTCTACCTGGCGCAGTGTGCATAGGAGGTTCTACCTGGTGCAATGTGTATAAGCGGCACTACTGTGTGGTGTAATGTGAATTGGCACTATTGTGTGGTCACGCCCCTTCTCCATGTAGCCATGCCCCTAAAATTTTGCGGCGCTCCTTAGGCACGCACTGCCTATACTTTGCACTCTGGGAGGTGGAACAGCAATTCACTTTCTGCCTAAGGGCACCAAAATGTCTAGTTACACCTCTGGTGCAGGGTGTTCTGCATGCTACACAGCCCAGCAGCATTGTCACCCCATCCCCCTACCTGCAACACTTTTGTAGTGTCCAAACAAGATTAATATTAATAAGAACCTTCATTCCGATGGGACCCAGAAAAAGACCAGTAAGACCCCAATTTTTAAAAGTGAGGGGTCCATGGGACCCACTTTTTTGGGGGCTCAGCGCGATCACTGGGAGATTGCAGTACTCCAATCTGGAGTGGATGAGGTTCTTAGTAGCGTCGTGGGTGAGAAAGGGTCTGATCCTGGAGATGTTTTTGAGATGGAAACGGCAGGTTTGTGAGAGGTATTGAATGTGTGGTTTGATGGAAAGGGAGGATTAAAGGATTACTCAAAGACATTGCACTTGGAGGCTAGAGGAGATAGTTGTGCCATCAATGGATAATGAAATTGTGGGAGGTGAGGTTATGCGGGAGGGTGGGAAGATGATCAGCTCTTAGACATGTTAAGTTTAAGAAAGTGCTGGGACATCCAGGAGGAGATAGCAGAGAGACAGTTGGAGATACGAGTGAGGAGAGCAAGGGAGAGGTCAGGGAAGGAAAGGTAGATTTGAGTATCGTCAGCGTAGAGATGATATTGTAAGTCAAAAGAGCTAATGAGCTCACCTAATGAGGATGTGTAGAGAGAGAAAAGGAGAGGCCCAAGAACAGAACCTTGGGGGACACCTACTGGTAGAGGAAGTGAAAGGGAGGTGGAGTTATGAGAGGAGACAGAGAAGGAATGGTCAGAAAGGTAGGAGGACTGCCAGGAGAGAGCATTATCATGCAAAGCAAGAGAGTAAAGGATTTGCAAGTGGAGAGGGTGGTCTACAGTGTCAAAAGCAGCAGAGAGGTCAAGGAGAATAAGCAGAGAGTAGTGGCCCCTGGATTTAGCAGCAAGGAGGTCATTGCAGACTTTCGTGAGGGCAGTTTCAGTGGAGTGCAGAGGATGGAAACCAGACTGGAAAGAGTCAAGCAATGAGTGGGAAGAAAGAAAGACAGTGAGGTGGTTATAGACAATACGCTCAAGGAGTTTGGAGACAAAAGGGAGGCGAGAGATGGGTCAGTAGTTGGAGAGATTGGTTGGCTTAAGGGTAGATTTTTTAAGAGTAGGGGAGACAAGTGCATGCTTGAAGGCAGAAGGGACATTGTCTGATGAGAGTGAGAGATTGAGTAAATGGGCAAGATGGGAATAGGCAGAAGAAGAGAGGAAGCTGAGAAGGTGGGAGGGAATAGGGTCAAGTGGGGAGGTGGAGGGGGTGAGGACCGGATGAGGACCATGACTTCCTCCCCAGATATAGGGAAGAAAGATGTTGGTAGGAGGGAAGGAGAGTGGGGTCGGGAAATGGAGGAGGTGGGTTGCTCAGCTTCTGGTGGGATGTTATGTCCTGACGAATGGAGTCAATATTGGATGTGAAGTAGGTGGCAAAGTCAAGAGCAGAAAGTGAAGAGGGGAGTTGAGAGAGGGGGTGGGCAGAGGAGTGAGTTGACAGTGGCAAAGAGGCGCTGGGGGTTAGAGGATTGGGAGGAGATGAGGCTTTTGAAGTAAGATTGTTTAGAGATGGCAGCAAAGTAGGACGAGGGCATACATTTGTAGTGGAGGAAGTTGGCTTTAGAGTGTGAACATTCGTCTGGAACATTCAATATCACATGTCAAGGTCTACCAGTTGATATTAATTGAAAGTGAGTTCAAAGCAATTTTCTAGATTAAATAACATATCTCTTAAAGATACAGGTGTAGATGTAGGAAGGGTCAGTATAGAGGGGAAGTGGTATCAGTGCACGTTATGTGCATTGATACCGCTTCTCTCCCATGTATGACTGCAGTGGTGTGTGCTATATAACAGGACCCTCTCTATATCAGAACTATCTAAAGATGTGCACTGATGTGCAGGGTAATGCAGATGTGTCCACTTACATCTAGCCTCCTTGCATGTTAAACAGCCCTTCTAGTCACGCCATGCCACGGTGTGATTTTGTTGTGCCTAACGGCTTTTTGTGTGACTTTTTCCATAAAAATGCATCTTATTTGCAAAATGATGCAAATAGTATGCATAAGCAGCTTTTGCTGATTAAAATGATATGCGGCATGCCTACAGTATATACTGTGCTCTACTGCGGCTGTATCTGTATACAAATTGCTGTGCTACGTAGCATTTCATATGCATATATAGTGATAATGTCAATTATTATCTTTAAACATAAAGCTATACACTATTACCGTGGAGCCGCTATGGCCGCTAGACCACGTGCACGTGCTACGCACTTTGTACGCTATTTGCGTACAGAGTCCCGCACGTGGTACGCACTTGGCGTACACACGCTGCGCTGAGTGTACGGATTACACACAGCGGGCGCACACACAGTTAATAACCTTTACCTTGCTAATAAAACACAGTGAGAATATACTTATACTCTAAACCTTAATAACCAAGTACTGTAATGATGTAACGTTTAAAAACCTTAACAATGTGTATGCTGTTTGAGCGATTGAGACGCTAAGAAATGCCCTTTACAGTAAACAGTGAAAACACAAGACCTGGTTTGGATTTAAAAACCACAGCAGCTCTAACACCGCTGTGGATGGTTTAGAGAAAAAGGGAAACACAATACAAGTTATACACTACAAACTAACATAGAAATCTAACATAATAACAGAGAATAATGTGAACAATGGCGAATAATTGCAAACAAGAGCGAACAAATGAGAACATAAATGGCGAACAAAATGGCTACAGAGAATAATACATTCGTGGGGATGATTCGCATGCGCGACCTGGATCCAGTCCTCAACATTCAGGGAGAAAGCTTTCAGAGAGAGTGAGGCTGGCCAGGCAATGGTGGTCTTTATATAGCACAACATACATTCACAATACAATGGTACCTTGTAATCTCATTGGACACAGGAATGTGTCTCCACATTATAGCAAAGGTCGTAGGTGGATTTGAACAGGTGGGCTGTGTCTTTCCCCAACTGCTCTGGTGGGAGGTATCCTCAGGATTCCCGCCGCATGTGTAATTTACAGCAAATACAGTTAATGTTCATAAACTACATTTGTACATAACTATACGCAGGAGCGAGCGATCCTTTCCTAACTAGCACCGGAATGTTACTCTTAAAATACCCTACAGCTGGATACTAGACACCACCTTTCAACCTTTGTCTGACCCTTCCTATCATGTAAAGAGGAATCTCTCTGTCCAGGAACAGTTTAAACTAAACATACTTGCTGACATTGTCTAGGGGAATATTTACTACAAAACACACTATTTGGGTTAAATATGCTACAATCGAGTCGCACGCTAGACGCTTACAAACTCTACCGTAAATGCGCATACCACGCGCGTGATCGCCGGAGTGATCTTTACGCAAATTGCGGATATGTGCACGCACGGCAGAGTGTGCGAACGTGCAGCGGGCATGTGCATGAGGGGTTAGTACAAGGCATATGCATCATGATATTTTTCGACTTTGACAATAGGTATGGTCAGACACAGAATATAGGCATGCCAGATTTAATTTTAATCAGCAGTGTTTGCTTGTGCGTTTTTCTCCTTCATCCACTAGGGGACACTGGAGCACAGTTACAAAGGGGAAATAGTAGGCAGTAACAGGGAGCTGGCACTTTAAAACTCAAACACTGTGGCTAGCTCCTCCCCTACTATGTCCCCCCTCCAAGCCAGTCTTTGTTTTGTGCCCAAGGGAGCTGGTCACTCTTGGGTTTTCTCTCTTAAAATGTTTTTTTTTTCCTTTTCTCTTCTTTCTTCACAGACTGGCAGCTCTGCCTCTGCCAGTCTGCACCGCGAGAAGCTGCCGGCGGGGTCCCATCGCAGCTGCGTGCGACTCGGGATGGGCCCCGGCTGAAGGAGACACTGGCTGGACACCGCTGCGTGCGACGCGTGTCGGGGCCGCTCCGTCAGCGGAAGATTCCGGCATCGTGGCAGCGGTAAGTATAGTGGCCGGACACCGCTGCGTGCGGCGCGTGTCGGGGCCACTCAATCAGTCAGATCAGCAGCGGTGAGTATGAAAGTGTACTATTAAATAGTCAGACTCATATTTAGGTCTGGGGAAGCTCACTGCTTAAATTACTTTTTATGCAGAGTTGTTGAAGAGACACGGCTTCTCCCCGCTCCCCGCGCTAGTCTTAGTCGGCTCACATTCCCTAATCTCCGGTGGCTCCCTTGCTCCCCGCTGGTCTCCTGCCGCTGCTCACTTTCACTTAAACCCCGCCCGCCGCTTGCATCTCCCCGCTCGGTGCGGCTCACAGAGCCGGCACGGGGATACCGCTGGAGGCACGCTGCAAGTTCAAATCTGGTGGCATTACGGGAGGGGGTGGAGCTTAACCCCGCTCTGTACCGTCGGGCTCAGCGTGCGCTGGCAGACATTTTACATAGCTGCAGCGCGGAGAAGCGGACAATCGGAGGCACAGTAAGCTGTTTCAGTGGGGACAGGGGGCAAACTAGAGAGGCACCTGTAGTTTGTGTATAGTGACCTTACTCGGCACAGTAACGTACAGGATTAATAGGGCTGCTTTGGCTGCGTTTCTCCCTGCTCCCCCCCTCCCTTTCTGCCTATTGCTCTGTGTGTGTGGGGGAGTGTGACAGGTGCTGCCATGGCTGGTAAAGGCTCAAAGGCAGCACAGAAGATTTTACAGTGCCAGAAGTGTTCTGTAAAATTCACCCAGGGCCAGGCTGATAATTCCCTTTTATATGAGGATTGTGGGTCAGAGCCATCTGCTCAGCCCTCATCAAAACCCCAGAACACCCCGGCATGGACAACCCAACTCACAGAGGTTATGTCCCTGTTGACTGGGGAACTGAAGGCCTCTCGGGAAGATAGAGAGGCGGCCCTGTTCTGACAGCTTGTCCCGGTACCGGAGCCTGGACCAGCATGGGCTATTTCCCTGGCGAAATCAGTTGAAGGGCTCTCTAGGGCTGTAATCCCTTCCCAAGCCCCGTCCTTTAGTCCCCCCCACAGGCTTCAAAAAAGAGATTGCTAGACTCTGTGTTGCAGGAATCTGACGATGATATGCCTCAATTAGATGAGGCGGTGGTAGATATACAGGATACTGATGACGATCAGGTGTACAAGGACACCGAACCAGTAGCTCAGGGTATTGAGGCTCTTATTACTGCAATTCGCTCAGTATTACAGGTGGAGGAGACGGAGCAGGACGCCTTACGCTCTTCAGGGTTTGGCACCAACCAATGCCAGTGACCTTTCCAGTTTCGGAGGAGCTGGATGCGCTCATAACCATAGCCTGGAAACATCCAGATGCGAAGTTTCAGGTATCAAGGAAAATTTTGTCTTCCTATTCTTTTCCCGCAGATAGCCAGAAACGCTATGAGACCTCTCCGATTATGGATCTTTCGGTGTCTCATCTGTCCAAGAATACGGTTCTGCCGATTCCTGGAGCGACTTCGCTGAAGGAAGCGTCAGATAGGAAGTTGGAATCCACCTTGAAGACTATTTACTCGGCGGCGGGGGTGTTGCATCGCCCGGCGCAGGTAGGTTGTTGGGACAACAAGGCGATGGAAGCTTGGGCGGAGCAATTGTCCTCTGGAATTCGTGATGATTTGCCGGCGGATCAGCTGATACAGCTGGCGGAACACATCTGTGAATCAGCCCTTTATCTTTGCGAGGCTTCCAAGGACATCTGTATTCTCGGGGCTAGGATTTCCGCTTTAGCAATTTTGGCCCGCAGAGCTCTTTGGCTGCGGCAGTGGCAGGTGGATACTGAGTCCAAAAGGGCATCAGAAGCATTGCCCTTTTCGGGAGAGGTCATGTTCGGTAAGGATCTGGATGCCTGGATTTCTCAGGCCACTGGAGGTAAGTCGACTTATCTTCCTTCTGCTGCTCCAGCCCCTCGCAGGCCATATAGGGGTCCCTCCTTTCGATCCTTTTGTGCCCCTTCCAGGTTTCGAGGCCAGACCAGGGGAGTAGCTTCCGCCTCCCGTGGCCATAGGGGTAGAGGCAAAGGTTCCACAGCCTCAACCCAGTCAGAGGTTAAGTCCTCCGCCACTACCACCGCATGACGGGCTTCCCTCCCACCTGGGAGATCACAGGGTGGGAGCTCGTCTGTGGGATTTCAGGGAGGTCTGGGTACAGTCCTGTCCAGATGCTTGGGTCAGGGATCTCATCATTTGCGGTTAGAAGCTCGATTTTCAGGCCCGACCGTCGCAGCGTTTTTTTACCATGGGTTTACCAGTTTCCGAAAACAGATCAGTTGCCTTACAGGCATCGGTCCAGAAGCTTCTATCCGCAAAGGTACTGATCCCTGTTCCCTCTCATCATCGGAAACAGGGCTATTACTCAAGCCTGTTTCTTGTACCAAAGCCGGACGGCTCGGTCAGGCCAATCCTGAACTTGAAGGATCTCAATCCGTATTTGAGGGTATTCAAGTTCAAGATGGAGTCCCTCCAGTCGGTTATTGTGGGGTTGGAGCAAAACGAGTTTCTGGCATCCTTAGACATCAAGGATGCATACTTACATGTTCCCATTTGGCCTCCTCATCAGGCTTTTCTTCGGTTCGCGATACAGTACGCTCATTTCCAGTTCCAGGCCCTTCCGTTCGGTCTCTCTTCTGCTCCCAGAGTGTTCACAAAGGTCATGGCAGTCATGATGGCCCTACTTCGGAAGCAGGGTGTAACGATTGTTCCCTATCTGGACTATCTGCTAATAAAGGCACTCTCGGCAGACCTGTTACTTCAGAATATCCGGATAACGCAGGACCTTCTGATTCGGCACGGGTGGATCCTGAACTTCTCGAAGTCTCACTTATGCCCCTCACAACGGTTGCTGTTTTTGGGGATGATTCTCGACACGGTCCGTCAGAAGGTTTTCCTTCCTCAGGACAAGATCCTGTCTCTGCAGACGCTGGTAAGGTCGTTACTTCGACACCATCGGGTGTCAGTGTATCTGTGCATTCGTCGTCTGGGAAAGATGGTAGCGGCGTTCGAAGCTCTTCCGTATGGTCGCTTCCACTCTCGACCTTTTCAGCTGTGTCTTCTACATCAGTGGTCAGGATCTCATCTGTTCCTTCATCAGCGGGTGATACTATCTCCAAAGGCACGGTCGTCGCTTCTCTGGTGGCTCTAGTCAGCACATCTGTTGGAAGGAAGGCGGTTCGGCATGTGGGATTGGACTCTCCTCACCACGGACGCAAGTCTATGAGGCTGGGGGGCAGTGACCCTCGAACATCGGTTTCAGGGGCGCTGGTCGATTCACGAATCCGCTCTCCCCATAAAAATTCTCGAACTACGGGCGGTATCCAATGCCCTACTTTAGCCACATCACCTGCTGCGCGGTCGAGCGGTCAGAGTTCAGTCCAACAATGCCACGACGGTAGCGTACATCAACCGTCAGGGCGGCACTCGCAGCCGTGCGGCAATGAGGGAGGTCACCAACATCCTTCTCTGGGCGGAGGAGTATGCTCTGTCCTTCTCGGCGATATGGACAATTGGGAAGCCGATTATCTCAGCCGGCAGGACATGCACCCGGGAGAGTGGTCACTCCATCCCCAGGTGTTTTGTCAGCTGGTCCGCCGGTGGAGAAAACCACAGATCGACCTCATTGTGTCCCGCCTGAACCATCAGATGCCTCTTTATTTACTCTCGAACGAGGGACCCGGCGGCGGCGGGCGTGGATGCCCCCACGGCTCCTTGGAATTTTCGGTTCGTTTACCTCTTTTCTCCTTTCCCGCTGTTGCCTCGGGTTCTGCAACGCATCAAGAGAGAAAACACTCTGGTCCTCCTGGTCGCTCCAGATTGGCCACGCAGGGCTTGGTACTCCACCCTACACCTGTTGTCAGTAGCCGAGCCTTGGTCCCTGCCACTACGGGATGATCTACTACAACAGGGTCCTTTTCTTTATCCAGACTTACGCAGGCTACGTTTGATGGCGTGGCTGTTGAGAAGCCCATCTTGAAAAGGAAGGAGATTCCTCGTACGGTTATACCTACTATGCTTCGGGCTAGAAAGTCAGTCACATCGTCTCACTACTACGGCATTTGAAAGGCTTATGTAGCCTGGTGTGAACGTCGAGAGTTTTCTCCTTCAGTTTTTCGCTTGGCCCGCCTTCTCAGTTTTTTGCAGGCGGTTTTCTCGGCAGGCTTAAGACTGGGTTCACTAAAGGTGCAGGTCTCTGCTCTTTCGGTTTTCTTCCAGAAAAAGTTAGCCTTGCTGCCAGAAGTTCAGATTTTCTTTCAGGGGGTTCTACGAATACAGCCTCTCTTTCGCCCTCCGACAGCACCATGGAACCTCAATCTGGTCCTCTCTTTTCTGCAGTCTTCGTTGTTTGAGCCTCTGGAGTCAGTGGAGATGAAATATCTCACCTGGAAGGTGGTCCTTCTCCTGGCTCTGGCTTCGGCCAGACGGGTGTCGGAACTTGGGGCTCTCTCTTGTCGACCTACTTACCTGGTGATTCATGCGTAGAGGGCCGAGCTCCGTACTCGCATGTCTTTTCTACCTAAGGTGGTGTCCAATTTTCACATCAATCAGCCACGTGTGTTTCCGGCCCTCTCGTGGACTCTCCGGATTCAAGATCATTGGACGTTGTCAGGGCGCTCAAGATCTATGTGGATAGGACTTCGGCTATTCGGAAGTCCGACTCTTTATTTGTTCTATACGATGCTGCCCGCCGTGGTTGGCCGGCTTCTAAGCAGACTTTGTCACGATGGATTCGGCAGACCATCAGACAAACTTATTTGGCAGCTTCTCAGGAACCTCCGTCTTCAATTCCAGCGCACTCTACGTGCTCTGTGGGGCCTTCGTGGGCAGCTGCCCGCGGGGTTTCCATGACTACTTTATGTCGGGCGGCTACTTGGTCGGGCCGACATACGTTTGTCAAATTCTACAGGTTTGACACTTTTGCGGCCTCTGCATCACAGTTTGGCCGAGCGGTTTTACAGGACTCTCATCGCTCTCCCTCCCGTCTTGGGAGCTCTGGGACGTCCCCTTTGTAACTGCGCTCCAGTGCCCCCTAGTGGATGAAGGAGAAATCAGGATTTTGGTATTTACCGATAAATCCCTTTCTCCGATTCCACAGGGGACACTGGACGCCCACCCAGCGCTGTTTCCTCCTTTTTCGCTTAACGGTTTGCAGATCACTATGTGACTGCTTGTTTGGTTCAGGTTAACCTTTTGTTAGGTTAGGTTTCCAGGTTTGTTTCGTGTTATCCTGGTTTACATGGAGGCGTTAACTTCCTCTACTTTAACGTTTGTTTATTCTAGCTCTCCTCGGGCACAGTTTTACGTAGACTGGCTTGGAGGGGTATCATAGTAGGGGAGGAGCTAGCCACAGTGTTTGAGTTTTAAAGTGCCAGCTCCCAGTTACTGCCTACTATTTCCCCTTTGTAACTGTGCTCCAGTGTCCCCTGTGGAATCGGAGAAAGGGATTTATCGGTAAGTATCAAAATCCTGATTATTCACGTAGCGATGCGAATAAGATGCATTTTCAGTAATAAAAGACACCCACCGTTAACAGAGTTGCCGGGACCTGTCAGCTCAGCTCACTCATCTCTTGCTGCGTGGCGTATTAAGGCAAGATGTATAAGGACACATCTGCATAAACGGTCAGTAGCACTGTTCTGACAGCTGTAGCTATCGATTTCGACAGCTGCAGGTGATGTTGCCCCATCACCACAGCAGAGACAGCTCTGTCCCTGACTGATACGGCTGCCGTGCCCTGGCTGCATGGGAGATCTTGCGATAGTAGCGAGATCTCACGCATGCCCAGTGAGCTGGCCGGGACGAGACACAGCGCATCAGCACCAGGCTTGGAGAACTAACCACAGATCGTCTGTGGATGTTGGCTTGCTCAGACCCTTCTGCCTCTTCATGTAATCCCAGACAGACTCAATGATATTGAGATCAGGCTTTGTGGGGGCCATAGCATCACTTCTAGGACTCCTATCTTCTTTACACTGAAGATAGTGCTTAATGACGTTTGGCTGTATATTTGGAGCCGATGTCCTGCTGCAGAATAAATTTGGATCCAAACAGATGGCTACCTGATGGTATTGTATGATGATCCAGAAGTACCTACCTCTATTTCTAAGCATTGAGGACACCATTAATCCTGGCCAAATCCCCAACTTCATTTGTTGAAATGCAGCCCCAAAATTGCAAGGAACCTCCACCATGCTTCACTGTTGCCTGCAGACACTCATTATTGTACCGCTCTCCAGCCTTTTGGCGAACAAACTGCCTTCTGTTGCAGCCAAATATTCAAATTTTTGACTCATCATTCCAGAGCACATGCTGCCAGTTCCTATGTTTTCGTGCACATTTGAGTCACTTGGCCTTGTTTACACAACGAAGGTGTATCTGCAATTCTATCATGAAGACCACTTCTGGCCAGTCTTCTCTGAACAGTAGATGGACGTACCTTGGTCTCACTGGTTTCTGCCAGTTCTGAGCTGATGACACTGCTGGACATCTTCCGATTTCGAAGGGAAGTAAGCATGATGTGTTTTTCATCTGATGCACTAAGTTTCCTTGGCTGATCACTCTTTCTGTCGTCCTCAACGTTGTCCGTTTCTTTGAGCTTCAGAAATCAGGCAAGTACTTATCCATCATGCAGATTTCTCTTCTGTCCATTCACTTTGCATTTTGTGACTTGATCAAAATAAACTGTTAACACATCTATTTTTGAAAGCATGTTTACTTTGCAGCATTTTTCCGTAACTGTCTAAAACTTTTGTACAGGGGCTCCCATTCCCCTACAGAATCCTCTTCAAACTCCTCACCCTCACATACAAGGCCATCTCTAATTCCACTGCTCCCTACATCTCCAACCTCCTCTCCCTTCATACTCCCTCCCGCCCCCTACGGTTGGCCAATGACCGTCGCCTCTCCACTGCCCTGGTCAGTGCTTCCCATGTTCGAGTTCAAGACTATGCCCGTTCTGCACCCCTTCAGTGGAATTCTCTCCCCCGCTCCATTAGAGTCTCCTCGACCTTGCAAATCTTCAAACGGGCACTAAAAACCCACCTATTCATCAAAGCATACTCTCCCGATGTATAACCTAGTCCTGAGGCTGCTCCTCCATCCCCCTGCCTCATGCCTTGAACATCTCAGCTTTGCTTACATACTGCCATCAAGCTACCTCCTGCTTGCTTGCACCTCATCTGCCTGTCGCCCCTTCCCACTAGATTGTTAGCTCTTCAGAGCAGGGCCCTCTTTCCTCTTGTTGTCAAAGCCCTCTTCTCGACACATTCCACTCGCAGCTCTCTCCTACTCAGCGACAATCTTTACCTGCTTTTTCTCCTGCTGGTTAAGGCTCATCTCCATCTATGGCCACCAGCACCAAGTAGTATGATGGTTACTCCCTCGCTACTTACATCTTAGCTGCATTATGTTTTGAGAATTGTGGTGCTCTTTGTTACCTATACTCTATTACTCTTACGTCCTAGAGGATGCTGGGGTCCACATTAGTACCATGGGGTATAGACGGGTCCACCAGGAGCCATTGGTACTTTAGAGGTTTGAGAGTGTGGGCTGGCTCCTCCCTCTATGCCCCTCCTACCAGACTCAGTTTAGAAAATGTGCCCGGAGGAGCAAGTCACAGCTAGGGGAGCTCTCCAGAGTTTCCCTAGAAAAGTTTTATTTAGAGTTTATTATTTTACAGGGAGGCTGCTGGCAACAGCCTCCCTGCTTCGTGGGACTAAGGGGAGGAGTAGTGTCCGCCCTGCGGGGTCTGAGCCACTTACTCCGCTGACGGGACACTGACCTACTGAGGGGTCAGATCGATCAACCCCGCAGGGGATCGCTCGCCCCAGCACCATGCCGCTGCCCCCTTACAGAGCTGAAGAATCGGTGGCGAGTGAGACACCAACCCCCCTAGCAAGCGGGGGTCGACGTGAAGATGGCGGCAGCAGGGTAGAAGCGCAGTATTAACTGCGCTACGGGAGGCTCAGAGGTACATGGTATGAAGATGTGAAGGGCGCCCTGAGCCAGCGCTACACCCTACACTGGTCCCAAAGCCTGTCGGGGTCCTCAGATCGCAGCCAGCACTCAATCCTCAGGCCAGTATAATCAGTGGAAGAGCGGGAAGACAGCGCCATTTTGGGGGTGGAGCTTCTCCTCAGAGCGGACCCAGCAGCGTTCAGCGCCATTTTCCTGCCTGCACAGCGCTGATCAGGAGAAACAGGTCCCTCCACAGCAACTCCAGCTATCTGTAAATGGTACCAGGGGGTTGTAGATTGGGGGGGGGAGGTTGCAATACGACTGTATCCTATTAAGGTGCACAGTCAGCGCTGACAAGGGGTCTCCCTTTGGTTAGAAGCGCTGTTTGTGGGTTGGGTCCAATCTCTGTGACTCTCTTGCCATTCTTGGGGGGGAAACTCTGTCTGCCCTCCCCTGTGTGTGTGTGTGTGTGTGTGTGTGTGTGTGTGTGTGTGTGTGTGTGTGTGTGTGTGTGTGTGTGTGTGTGTGTGTGTGTGTGTGTGTGGAGTGTTTGGTGGTCTCCTTTAGCTATGTCCAGGGACACTGTATCATATGCTGAGGAGGATATGTCCTCCCAGGATAATCCCATTCCATGTAATCAGGATAGCACTGGTTTAGCACAGATTCCATCAAGGGAACCTGAGTGGTTTTCCTCTATCAAATCTTGGATTTCTCAGATTTCAGACAGGGTTGCAAGTAATGAATCTGCAACCCAGGTATTATAGAATTCTATGGCAGTATGGCCCGATTCTGGTACCTCAGGACGCTCTGCCATATACCCCCACAAGTGTGCGCTTGTTCATGTCATGCAAGATGACACGGATACCGATTCTGACACCACAGACGGTACTGGGGATGTGTTGCGGGGGTCTGCCTCTCTTGCAAAGGGGGTGCAATTGATGATAGAGGCTATCAGGGATGTGTTGAATATTAATGATACCACACCTGAGCAGGTTGAGGAGGCTTTTTTCACTGAAAATAAGAAAGTCGTGCTAACCTTCCCTGCGTCAAAGAAATTAAATGCTATATTTGAGAAAGCATGGGAAAACCCTGAGAAAAAATTTCAGATCACTAAAAGGGTCCAGGTGGCGTTCCCTTTCCCTGAGGAGGATAGAAAAAAATGGGAAAACACGCCAATTGTTGACACATCTGTGTCCAGACTCTCAAAAAAGTTGATTTTACCTGTTCCGGGATCTTCCGCCTTAAAGGAGCCGGCTGATCGTAAAATTGATAATACACTTAAATCAATATACACCGCTTCGGGGGCCATATTGCGTCCCACTATTGCTAGTGCATGGATTGCAAAAGCTATAGTAAAGTGGTCAGGCACCTTACTTGAGGATTTGGATACGATGGATAAGGGTAATGTTGAATTGTTTTTGCGTAACATTCACGATTCATTAGGTTTTATGGTAGAATCCATGAAAGACCTGGGTTCCATGGCTGCGGGAATCTCTTCCATGTCTGTTTCAGCTCGTCGGGGACTGTGGCTGCGAAAGTGTGGAGTCCCTACCCTACACAGGTCAGGCTCTCTTTGGGGAAGCTTTGGATGCGTGGATATCCATGGCTACAGCGGCTAAGTCTCCGTTTCTTCCCTCAGCTGCACCTGATCCGAAGATATCCTTCTCTTCATCAGCATCACAGACCTTTCGGCCTAACAAGCTTAGAAAGGCCAAACCGTCCAATACCTTCTTTAGGGGAGGTCGAGTTAAATCCAAGAAACCTGCTGCAGCAGGTTCCCAGGAACAAAAGCCTGTTTCAAGTACGCCAAAGTCCTCCGCATGACGGTGGACTGCGCGGCCTGGAAGTGGGGCCGGTGGGAGCGAGACTCAGACAGTTCAGTCACGTCTGGGTACCGTCCGGCCTGGATCCCTGGGTGATAGATAGTGTGTCCCAGGGATACAGGCTGGAATTTCAGAATCTCCCTCCTCACCGATTTTTCTAATCAGGCTTGCCAGTTCTACTGGGAGACAGAACTGTCCTACCAGAGGATGTCCAGAAGTTGGTGGAGGCACCGGTCATTGTACCAGTTCCTTCTCATTTGCAAACCACAGGTTACTATTCAAACCTTTTTCGTGGTACCGAAACTGGATGGTTCGGTCAGGCCCATTCTGAACCTAAAATCACGGAGTTCAAAATGGAGTCTCTCAGGGCGGTGTTAATAGGTTTGGAAGAGGGGGAATTCCTGGTATTCCTGGATATCAAGGATACGTACCTCCACATTCCGATTTGGCTGCCGCATCAGGCTTATCTCCGTTTCGCATTACTGGACTGTCATTTCCAGTTCCAGGCCCTGCCATTCAGCCTCTCAACAGCACCGAGGGTGTTTACCAAGGTGATGGCTGAGATGATGATTCTCCTCCGCAAACAAGGGGTGAACATCATTCCATATCTGGACGATCTGCTGATAAAGGCATCGTCCAAGGAGAAGCTGTTGTAGTCCATTGTTCGGGATTCAGGACTGGGTCCTTCTAACCATGGATGCGGGCTGCAGCAGGGGCCGTTCGCCTATCAAGACTTACCGCAGCTGCGTTTAACGGCATGGAAGTTGAGCGCCTGATACTTACTCGGAAGGGCATTTCGAAGAAGGTTATTCCTACCCTGATACAGGCTAGGAAAGGAGTAACGTCTAAACATTACCATCGTATTTGGCAAAAATATGTATCTTGGTGTGAGTCCAAGAAGTTTCCTATGGTGGAGTTTCAACTGGGACGGTTTCTCCTCTTCCTGCAAGCAGGTGTGGATATGGGCCTGAGGTTGGGGTCCGTAAAGGTCCAGATTTCAGCCCTATCCATTTTCTTCCAGAAACAGTTGGCTTCCCTTCCTGAGGTTCAGGCTTTTCTGAAAGGGGTTCTGCACATCCAGCCGCCCTTTGTGCCGCCTACGGTGCCCTGGGATCTTAACGTGGTGTTGCAGTTTCTCCAATTCTCCAAAAGATTGGTTTGAGCCTCTGCCGGAGGTTGAGGTCAAGTTTCTCATGTGGAAGGCTGTCACTTTGTTGGCCTTAGCTTCTGCTAGACGTGTGTCGGAGTTGGGGGCTTTGTCTTGTAAGTGCCCCTACTTGATCTTCCATGAAGATAGAGCTGAGCTCCGGACACGTCAGCAGTTCCATCCGAAGGTTGTGTCGGCATTTCATATCAACCAACCTATTGTGGTGCCAGTTGCTACTGACTCCTCAATTTCATCAAAGTCCTTGGATGTTGTAAGGGCTCTGAAAATCTATGTGAAGAGGACTGCTCGTCACAGAAAATCGGACTCTTTGTCCTGTATGATCCCAAGAAACTTGGGTGTCCTGCTTCTAAGCAGACTATCTCTCGCTGGATCAAGTTCACTATCCAGCATGCGTATTCTACGGCAGGATTGCCGTGTCCTACGTCTGTTAATGCCCACTCTACTCGTAAGGTGGGTTCTTCCTGGGCGGCTGGCCGGGGTGTCTCGGCTTTACAGCTTTGCTGAGCGGCTACTTGGTCTGGGTCGAACAAGTTCGATACTTTGGCCTCTGAGGACCTAAAGTTCAGTCAATCAGTTCTGCAGGAGCCTCCGCGCTCTCCCTCCCGTTCTGGGACCTTTGGTACATCCCCATGGTACTAATGTGGACCCCAGCATCCTCTAGGATGTAAGAGAAAATAGGATTTTAATTACCTACCGGCAAATCCTTTTCTCGTAGTCCGTAGAGGATGCTGGGCTCCCGCCCAACGCTTCGTTATCCTACAGTGGTTACCTAGTTCAGTACTGCTTAGTTCATAGTTACGTCGTGTTTTGTTGCTTGGTAAGTAAATTTGTTCAGCCGTTGCTGTTGTTACAAGCTAGTTAGCTTTGTTTCCTTGTGTGTGAGCTGGTGTGAATCTCGCCACTATCTGTGTAAAATCCTTCTCTCAGAGTTGTCCGTCTCCTCGGGCACAGTTTCTAGACTGATTCTGGTAGGAGGGGCATAGAAGGAGGAGCCAGCCCACACACTCAAACTCTCAAAGTGCCACTCTCAAACTCTTAAAGTGCCAACAGTCTCATCCCTTGCATCAATTACCCGCTTAATGTAGGCTAATACCTTGTTTGCCTTCTTTGTTATGTTAATCAATTCCACCCATATGATATCAACCATTATACCTTGATTCCTAATGAACCAGCAAAAGCAGTGGAGTCGCTGTAGGAATGGTCAACTATGAACCACACTGTAGGATTAATCAAACAATGATACTGTGGGCCCGATTTAGAGATGACCGATGTAGCACAGCCTTTATATGTAGCAGCTGTGCTGAAATATCTTTTTGCATAGTGGTATCGCCGATGGTTACCATGCCCGTGAGCTAGGGTTCGAATACCAAGAAGGACACACTTCTATTGTATATCTGTGTAAAAAGTAGCATATACAGTTTTCTCTTACATCCTAGAGGATACCGCGGTCCATTTAGTACCATGGGGTATAGACAGGTCCACCAGGAGCCATGGGTACTTTAAGAATTTGATAGTGTTGGCTGGCTCCTCCCTCCTACCAGACTCAATTTAGAAAATGTGCCCAGAGGAGGTGGTCACGCTGAAGGAAGCTCCTGAAGAGTTTTCTGCATTTATTTTATATGTTTGTTATTTTCAGGCAGGGCTGGATGGCACCAGCCTGCCTGTTTCGTGGGACTTAGGGGGGAAACGTCCCAACCTCTTGAAGGGTTAATGGTCCCGTTCCCCGCTGACAGGACACTGAGCTCCTGAGGGACCTATTCGCAAGGCCACCACGGCGAGCGTACAGTCCCGCAGCACGCCGCCACCCCTAACAGAGCCAGAAGAATGAAGAGTGGTGAGTACTGAGCCGGCGTCCCAGCTAGCCGGGGCGCTGGCCATTATGGCGGCATGAGGGTACGGAGATGCACGGCTTCTAAATGGGGCGGAATGCGTCTCCGGAAACAGTGCACAACTGCGTCTCAGTACACTGTACACAGTACCCATACTGGCATAACAGCCTTAAAACAGTTCTCTCCATTTTAAGCACAAAAATGACCTCAACCAGTATAATAAAAGCGGGAAGACCGAGCGCCATTAAAGGAGCGGGGCTTCACTATGAGAGGATCCAGCGGCTCACCAGCGCCATTTTCCCTCTGCAGTGGACACAGACGCTGACAGGACAGGGACGCGCAGCGCATCCATTGTGATTCCAGATTACCTCAGAGGTACCAGGGGGTCACAGCAGGGGGGAGCGATTATTAGTGTACTAAGTCCCCTACCAGGGTACTTAGTTGGTGACCCGGCTAAGCTTGGCATTAGCGATAAGGGCGCAGTGGGGGGCTGGCTCCAAACATCTCTGTGTCTCCCTGAAGGGCTCTTTGTGGGTTAGTAGAGCTTAATCTTTCCTCTGTGTGTGTGTGTGCTATCACATTACATTATGACTGGCAAAGAGTGTGTGTCTTGTACCGCAGAGTGTTCCTCTTCACCAGGGGGCTCACTACTGGGTACTCAGGGTTCACAAACTAGCAGGGCTGAACCGGAATGGATTCATTCTCTTAAGGGAATGATCTCGACTCTTTCTACATAATTGTCCCGCAATGAGAAAGAGACGCAATACTTAAAACAGACGGTGGATGAGTTTATGAACAGAGACTCAGTCCCCAAGACAGCGTTTCAATCCTCTCCCATTTGTCCGCAAAAGCTATCTCTGGCCCATATCCTGCAGTCTGACTCTGACGCTGACAGGTCAGACATGGAGATGGGGGAGGTGGACTCAGAGGGGGTGGGGGATGTCGATATCGTCCCTTCCTCAGACCGAAACGCGTTGCCAACGGAGGGGACCCCAGTTGAACTGCACTACTCCATTTAAGCCTGAGAATTGAGGATCACCATTGGAGTTTAACCGGTTCTTAAATCATGCGTTGGTCTGATTTATTACTCAGACATTTATCCATCTGGCAGTTCCATAGGGTCTCAGCGAGACCGGCAGTCAGCATGCAGGGTCCGTAATTGTGTGTGGGAGCGGCGGTATTCAGTTCGATTAGCAGGGATGGAGGGCGCATCTCTCGGCTAATCATCTGTGGCAGGTACCGCTGGTGCAAGGGTAGAGCTGTGGTAATGTGCTGGTGAGGACCCAAAGGGTGATTCGGGCAGCGTGGCAAATCCTTGACGCGTTTCTCCGTTAGAACAAGACCACGGTTTCATCAGAAGGTGACATCCCCCTTGCCAGTTCCGAACGATGGTTATCCCTTCGGACCCGTTGAAGGCGCAAGCTCTACACCTGGTTGTACGTTCCCTCCTGGATACAGGAGTTGTAGTGCCGGTCCCTCTGTCCCAGAGAGGTGGAGGATACTACTCGACCCTGTTTCTAGTCCCGAAACCCAATGGGTCTTTCCGGCCTATACTCAACCTCAAATCACTGAACAAATTTGTGAGAGTATCCAAGTTCCGTATGGAAACGCTGCGCTCGATTGTACTGGCCATGGAACCCAGAGATTATATGATATCCCTGGATATACAAGATGCTTATCTGCATATACCTATTGCCATATCGCATCAGCAATTTCTGCGGTTTGGACTGACCACAGCTTCTCGGATCTTCACCAAGGTTATGGCCATGATGACGGCTTATCTCCGTCGTCAGGGAATCAGGACGACTTGCTGATCCTGGCAAACTCACAAGATGTTCTCCTCAGTCATCTGCAATTGACGGTAAACTTCCTACAAGCCCATGGTTGGCTCATCAACTGGAAGAAGTCCTCGCTGGCCCCTGCTCGGAGCATGGTGCACTTGGGGGCACTGCTGGACACGCACAGCTAAAGACTGTTTCTGTCTCCAGAGAAAGTCCTGAAACTCCAGGACAGGATAAGATACTTCCTCTCTCACCGCAGAGAGAGGAAGTATCTTATCTGTCCTGGAGTACACTCGGCATTGCACAGTGATCGCGCCAAGTGACAATATTTGTGGGTCCCGGGGACCCATTACTTAAAAAAATTGGGGTCCTACTCCACTGTTTCTGGGTTCCATCACAAAATATGGGGGGAGAGGCATGAAGAAGATGGGGTAGAGCTGGGGGTAAGGGCAGGCAGTACTGGGGGTAGGGAAGTGGTAACAGACAGAGAGTGGATGACAGAGAGATTGTGGGTGACTAGGGAGATAGTGACAACTGCACAATGATACCTGATAGAGGGAACTGAATGAGATCAGACAGGAAGGGTGATACCCTCTGTGGGCACCATGTTCTAAAAGCTATTCAATTCTGCACATCATCCAGCAGTTGTTCCCAGCACCTCTCTGACCCTGCAATGCTTTCACATTTATTTTTTAGGTCCGTGGTGGATCTGAGCAGGTGCACTGATTAGTCCCTGACATCAGTTCATCAGCAGGACTCTGCTCCTCTCCTGTGGAGGTTTGATACAGGGCTAGTGGTGCTAACTCCTTGTCGGGACTTGTGTATGCAGCAGTGCTGCAACCCATTCCCTTCACCACCAGAATCTACTAGACTCTTGCGATAGTTCCCCCCCCCCTCTCGTTGCTGTTGCACTCAGTGAAGTCTGCCGGATATTGGAGGTGGCGTGGACTCCTTGCCGGGGCCTGTGTGTGAGGTAGTGCGGCAGTCTTTTGCATATACTGCCGGTGGACCCGTGGTTGGGGACCCATGCGTGTGTCAACGGAGTATCTAGACTTTTTTATTTTATGGGGGGTGATTTAATGACTTATCCTGACCCCTCCCTTTTCTGGTCCCAACTCCTCCACTTTACCAATGTTTTTAAAAAAAATATTTGGGTGTGCACATGGATTATTCTAATTTCTATGTTTATGTAGCTACTGTGGGTCCCTTATCGTATGCATACCAGCATTTATTAATGATGTATGCATGCTTTCTTACGTACGGGACAACTCTTCTGATATCAGTCCCTTGCTAAGTTATGACTTCTGGATTTATGACCATGAGCCAGCGCATGCGGGGGGGGGGGGGGGGAGATAGATCAGAAATCCGGGGATTTCTGCTTAAAGAAGCCCATAGACTTCTATAGGCAACTCCATTTATAGATGGTGTTGCCTATCAGGCACCTTTCCAGAGTTTAAGCATTTGGGAAATGCAGTCAACATCAAAGAGTGCAGTTTGCAAAGTATTGATTACATTTTGGTGTTTAAATCTAAAGGAGCACATCAGCCGATCAAAACTGCAGCAGCGCCAGCACTGAACAGGCTGGTAGCTGCTGTGTTATGAATGCACAGACGGTCACTGTCGCTGCCAGAGCGCCCTGAAAGCACGGATGCGTCATATACACTTTTTTTCAATGGGTGGGTCCCTGGGTACGCGCTTCACTCCAATTGGCTAGAAGTTTAATGATTGATGTCTCCCTTGCCCAAGAGGCCCCGTCTCCACATTTTGAGTCCTCTCTGCAGCTGGGCAACGGAAACATCAATCATTTCACCTCTAACCAATCCCAGTGGAGCGCATCCCAGGGGACACACCTATTCAGAAAAGGTGAGTCCCCAGGCCTGAATATTGGGTAAAATACGTGCTATGGCGCGTTTTTGCGATCACTGATGCAAGTACTAGGCCTCATGGTGTCGGCGTTCGACATGGTAGAATGCCCTCAATTTCACTCCCGCCCTCTACAGAGGTTAATCCTTTCCAAGTGGGATGGCCTGCCTTATCGGATCAGGTCTCAAATGATCTCCTTGACTCCAGAGGTTCGTCTGTCACTGAGCTGGTGTCTACAGGACCAGCAATTGAGCAGGGGCCGTCCATTCTTGGTCCTCCTGACTACGGATGCCGGTCTGCGGGGTTGGGGTGCGGTGTTGGCGCAACACTCTCTCCAGGGTCGGTGGACCAAGGAGGAATCTCTCCTCCCGATAAACATTCTGGAATTGCGGGCAGTGTTCAGTACTTTGACTCTTGCCCTGCCTCTCATATAGAAAAGGCCTGTTCAAGTACAAACAGACAACGCCACCACGGTAGCTTACATAAATCATCAAGGCGGCACTTGAAGCCGCATGGCAATGATGGAAGTGTCAAACATCCTTCGTTGGGCGGAATGCTATCTGCCAGCAATGTTGGCAGTGTTCATTCCGGGAGTACTCAACTGGGAAGTGGATTTCCTCAGTCGCCAGGACGTGCACGCTGGAGAGTGGAGTCTTCAATAGGAAGTCTTTCAACTCCTAGTGGACAAGTGGGGCCTACCAGATGTAGACCTGATGGCGTCTTGACACAATCACAAAGTTCTGGTCTTCGGATCAAGGACAAGGGATCCTCAAGCAGCGTTCGTGGACGCACTGGCAATTCCATGGAACTTTCGGCTGCCCTACATGTTCCCTCCAGTGTCATTCCTGCCCAGGGTACTAATGAAAATCAAGCAAGAAGGAGGAATACTACTTCTAGTCACTCCAGCGTAGCCCAGACGGCATTGGTTCTCAGACCAGCAGGGTCTATCGATAGAGCATCCTCTTCTACTTCCTCTACGCCCAGACCTCCTCGTTCAGGGCCCTTGTGTCTACCCGGACCTGGCCAGACTGGCTTTGATGGCGTGGCTCTTGAAGCTTCAGTACTGAGGGCCAAACGGTTTTCTGAGGCGGTCATTCAAACTATGTTGAAGGCCCGTAAACCGGCTTCTGCTCTGATTTATTATAGGGTCTGGAATTCTTACTTCACCTGGTGTGCTGCTAAGAATTACAATGCTTACAAGATTAGTACTTCCAGGCCTCTGGCTTTTTTGCAACAAGGCCTGGATTTAGGACTTCGTTCACATATCTGCCTTGTCGGTATGGTTTCAGAGTAAAATTACGTCTATACCTGACGTGCATACATTCACTCAGGGCGTACTGAGGATTCCGCCTCCCTATGTCCCTCCTGTGGCTCCATGGGATCTGGCTGTTGTCCTGAATGCCCTGCAAGAGTCCCCATTTGAACCTCTTGAGACAGTGGACCTTAAATGGCTCACAACCAAGGTCCTGTTTTTGCTGGCTATTGCCTCTGCTAGAAGGGTGTCGGACATAGGTGCATTGTCCTGTCGTCCACCCTTTCTGATATTTCATCGTGACCGGGCAGTTCTTAGAACTTGCCCAGGTTATTTGACTAAGGTGGTGTCATCTTTTCACCTTAACCAAGAGATTGTGGTTCCGGCCTTCATCTCTTATGATTTGTCCGCCAAAGAACGGTCTTTGGATGTGGTTAGGGCTCTCCGTATATATGTGGAGAGGACTGCCTCTATTGGAAGGTCAGATACCCTTTTTGTACTATTTGGTTTCCGCACACGTGGTTGGCCTGCGAATAAGCAAACCTTGGCCAGGTGGATTAGAATGGTGATTGCACAAGCTTAAAGAATTTGTGTCCTGCACTGCAGAGTGCTTCTCGTCCCCAGTGGGATCTATACAGTGTACACAAGATAGTACACCTTCTCAGGCTAGTGGGTCGGAACCAGTGTGGGTAGGTTCACTGAAAAGGATGATCTCAAACATTTCTCATAAATTGTCCCAAACTGAGAAAGAGACGCAATACTTAAGACAGTCTATGAATGACCTGATGAATAGAGATTCAGTGCCCATACCAGCGTCTCAGACCCCTGCCATTTGTCCACAAAAACGTATGCTGGCACAAGTCATGCATACTGACACCGATGATGATGATGACACTGATGCAGATGACGGTGATGTGGATTTAGGTGGGGGGGATGCAGCCCTTTCACAGGGAATACAGGCCCTAATAGAGGCTATTAGGGAGGTCCTGCACATTCCTGATACAGTGATAGAGGACACTGAGGAATCTCATTTCAATATAAAAAAAGAAATCCTCTGCTACCTTCCCTGCATCTAAAGAGTTAAATTCTCTATTTGAAGAAACTTTGCTCACTCCTGACATGAAGATTCAGATCCCTAAACAGTTAATAGCATCTTTCCCTTTTCCTCAGGATGATAGGAAAAAGTCCCGCCAATTGTTGATGCCTCAATTTCTAGATTGTCCTGTAAAATAATCTTAACGGTCCCAGGTGCAGCCTCCTTAAAGGACACGGCTGACCGTAAGATTGAGACCACTCTCAAATCTCTGTACACGGCTGTAGGGGTGGCCCAGAGACCCACTATAGCTTGCGCTTGGATCTCTAGGGCCATTTACAAAAGGTCAGGTACTCTAATTGAGGACTTAGATTCCTTACATAGGTTAGAGATAGTTCTACTCCTACAACATTTACAGGACTCGACTAATTGTATGGTCGAAGCCCTAAAAGAAATTGGCTTACTCCATGCACGCTTCACAGCCATGGCTGTGTTGGCGTTTCGGGGCTTATGGCTACGTCTTTGGAGATGAACTGGATGCGTGTATACCCAAGTCTATGGCGGGTAAGTCTACGTACCTCCCGTCTACAGCACCCCCAGCTAGGAAAATCTACTCTGCTCCAACTCTGCAGTCCTTTCGGATAGCAAAGTTCAAAGATAAATCCAAGGGTGGTTCTGCTTTCTTCAAAGGTAATAAAGGTAAACCCAGAAAACCTGCTCCTGAATGTTCACAGGAACAGACCTCCGGCTCTGCTTCCTCAAAGCCTTCGGCATGACGGTGGACCGCACTGCCTGGAAGACAGGCAGGTGGGTGCCCGCTTGAGATATTTCAATCACATATGGGCAACATCAGGCCTAGATCCCTGGGTCAAAGATCTTATCACCCAGGGCTACAGACTGGAGTTTCAGGAACTCCCCTTTCACAGATTCTTCAAATCAGGCTTACCAGCTTCTCCAGAGGCAAGTCTAACTCTACAGGCAGCCATACAAAAACTGGTACAGACTCAGGTCATTGTTCCAGTTACTCCTCACAAACAGAACAAAGGTTTCTATTCCAACCTGTTTGTGGTTCCGAAACCGAACGGTTTGGTAAGGCCCAATTTAAATCTCAAATCCCTGAACCCGTACTTACGGGTATTCAGATTCAAGATGGACTCTCTGAGAGCGGTGATCTCAGATCTGGAGGAAGGGGAATTCTTGGTGTCTCTGGATATCAAGTATGCGTATCTTCACATCCCGATCTGGCCACCTCACCAGGCTTATCTAAGGTTTGCATTACAGGACTGTCACTGCCAGTTCCAGGCCCTGCCATTTGGCCTCTCAGCGGCACCACGGGGATTCACCAAGGTCATGGCAGAGATGATGTTCCTCCTACGCAAACAGGGAGTGAACATAATTCCGTACCTGGACAACCTGCTGGTAAAAGCATCATTCAGGGAGAAGATGCTGGACAGTATTGCAATTTCGACTCAACTGCTCCAGGATTACGGGTGGATTCTGAACCTACCAAAATCTCACCTGGAACCGACGAGGAAACAGAAGCAATGAGAGTTTTCCTTCCTTTGGAAAAGGCATTGGTAATTCAGTTAATGGTGCAGGAGGTCCTACAACCTCCCTGGATATCGGTGCACCTGTGCATTCATCTTTTGGGGAAGATGGTAGCGGCTTACGAGACGCTGCGGTACGGAAGGTTTCACGCAAGGCCCTTCCAACTGGATCTGTTGGACAAATGGTCTGGATCGCATCTACACATGCACCAGAGGATACGTCTATTGCCAAGAGCCAGGATTTCTATGTTGTGGTGGCTTCACACTCCTCACCTCACAGAAGGCCGAAGGTTCGGGATTCAAGATTGGATTCTTCTAACCACAGACACAAGCCTCCGAGATTGGGGAGCAGTCACCAGGGGGCAACACTTCCAAGGAAGATGGACAAGTCAGGAAGCCACTCTTCCAATCAAATTCTAGCCCGGAAAGGCATTCCGGACAAGGTTCTTCCTACCGTGATGCAATCCAGGAAGGGGGTAACATCTAAACATTACCACTGGATTTGGAGAAAAGATTTTTTTTTATTTTTTTTTAAAGAAAATTTTATTAAGTTATGCAGAAAAAAGTTACACCAAAAAGATCAGACATCATAGATATCATAGTAAAAGAGAGAACCTCATCCAAAATATTAACAGCAAGTGTAAACTGGAGCCGAGGCCTCGTAGATATCAACAAAGATCAGTAGCGGCGTAACATATAATATTGAAACATAACATAACATTTTGTCTTTATGAAGAAAAGTAAACTGGTTAACTACCTAAAAGGTATATAACAAAGTCCAAAAGAAAAACACATTGAACATTTAGGAATGCACGCAGAAAGAAATAAGAGAAGATAGAGGATACGAAGAGGGAGAGAGAGAGAAAGAGGGGAAGGGGGAAGGGAGAGAATCGGGAGCAGAAGAATCGGAGAGACAGAGGTAGAGAAAAAGGGAGGGGGTAGCCAGTCGAGGTGTATGTGCTACAGCAGAGTAAGTTGGTGATCTGCAAAGTGAGATCAAATGGTTCTCAGGGGGGGTTCGGCCTCATTGTAGGCGGTCCAAGGTGACCATACTCGAACAAACTGAGTTGGAGTATCATGGATAACTGAGGAGATTCGCTTCAGTCTATAAGTTGACCATATGGCATTGATAGTAGCAGGGATGGGAGGAGGGGTGTTGGATTTCCAGTGTGTCGCAATTTGACATTCAGCGGTATTAAGTATATGGTTGATCAATTTGTGTGTGGGTCGTGGAAGGTTTGCAATCGGTCTAGAAGAAGAGGGCATATCAAAGTTGGTGATATTTTTGATTAATCTATGAATTTCCTTCCAATATTGACTAATACTAGGGCATGTCCACCAGATGTGCAGTAAGGTCCCTTTCTGGCCACATTGATGCCAACAGAGATCCGAGGTGTTAGGGTAAATAATAAGGAGTCTGGTCAGGACTAGGTACCAGCGAGCGTAGAGCTTATAGGCGTTTTCTTTAATACGTACCGATATTGAGCATTTCAAAATTGCTAGCTTAATTTGAGACCATTCGTCATTAGTGAGAACCTCCCCAGTGTCATTTTCCCATGCCAGTTCATGAGTTTCTTTAGGAGGTTGATTGTGGGATAATAGAATTTGATAAATCGAGGAGATGAGTCCTTTAGAGGATTGGTGGGAACGACAGAGGGATTCAGTAGCTGAAGTGGGTATAATGGGTGTGCCCGTGGTGGTATGATCAAGTGAGTGGTAGAAATGTCGGATCTGCAAGAACTGGTAGCAGACTCTGTGAGGAAGAATAAAGCGAGATTGTACGCTAGCAAGGTCTGGAAAGGTGTGTAGGGGGGCTATGTCCAGAGGAAATAAGATATTATGGGGAGTCCACAGAGGGAATTGACAATGGGGGTCATTCCGAGTTGTTCGCTATTTTTTTCTTGCAACGGAGCGATTAGTCGCTAATGCGCATGCGCAATGCCCGCAGTCCGACTGCGCCAAGTAAATTTGCTATGCAGTTAGGTATTTTACTCACGGCATTACAAGGTTTTTTCTTCGTTCTGGTGATCGTAATGTGATTGACAGGAAGTGGGTGTTTCTGGGCGGAAACTGGCCGTTTTATGGGTGTGTGCGAAAAAACGCTACCGTTTCTGGGAAAAACGCGGGAGTGTCTGGGCGAACGCTGGGTGTGTTTGTGATGTCAAACCAGGAACGACAAGCACTGAACTGATCGCAGATGCCGAGTAAGTGTGGAGCTACTAGGAAACTGCTAAGAAGTGTCTATTCGCAATTTTGCTAATCTTTCGTTCGCAATTTTGATAAGCTAAGATTCACTCCCAGAGGGCGGCGGCCTAGCGTGTGCAATGCTGCTAAAAGCAGCTTGCGAGCGAACAACTCGGAATGAGGGCCAATGTTCCATACCAGGAATGAAAGCGGGATTATTCCATAGTGAGACCAGAAGGGGATGATGTGAATGAAGTTTATAGGAATGGGTACAGAAATCCCAGGTGGTTAATGTGAACCGTATCGTAGGGAGAAGGGAGGCAGTTGCTGGGCGATGTGCGCGGGAGCACCATAAAAGGGTAGAAGAGGAATAAACTGATAGTGTGTGGGCTTCAATATGTGTCCACACTTTCTGATTCGGAGGGGCATGCCAGTGAACACAGTAGGATAATTGGACCGCTCGATAATATTTAATAAGATCAGGAATGCCCACTCCCCCAGAAGTCTGATTGTGGAATATTGATATCCAAAATTTCCGTTTTGTCTGTATTGATGTTATAGTTTGAGTAGTAACCGTAAGCGCGAGCTTCATCGAATAGGGTCGGAAGGGAGACAATAGGATTGGTCATTGTCAATATTACATCGTCCGCATATAGTGCTATCTTATGGTCCGAGTGTCCCACTTTGATACCCGTAATATCGTTATTAAGTCTAATTCTCGCGGCTAGGGGTTCCATGATAAGAGCAAACAAGAGCGGGTAAAGGGGACAACCTTGCCGGGTACCATTCTTAATGTGGAAGGGTTTGCAGGAGAGACCATTCACCAGTACGGAAGCCGAGGGGTTATGGTAGAGGGAGGAAATCCCATTGAGGAAGGCACCTTGAAATCCCATATTACACAGGGTTTGTGTCAAAAATGGCCAGGCAACCCTGTCAAAGGCATTCTCAGCATCAAGCGCCACCACCAGGGTCGACAGCGAGCGGGTCATTGCTATATGAATGAGATTGATCAGTCGCCTCGTATTATCGGAGGCTTGCCTATTGGGGATGAAGCCCACCTGATCCGGATGGATCAAGGATGTCAGTATAGGGGTTAATCGCATGGCAAGAATTTTAGCGAAGAGTTTCAGATCAACGTTTAGAAGAGAGATAGGCCTGTAATTACCCAGCTCCAGAGGGTCTCTCTGTGGTTTTGGGATAACTATAATGTTGGCCCTGGTGGTGGTGTCATCAAGCGAACCACCCTCCAGTAACAAGTTGAAAAGGGGGCGAAGCATAGGAAGTAATGAGTCAGTAAATTTTTTATAGTAAAGCGCAGTGAAGCCATCAGGGCCTGGTGCTGCAGAGCGGCGTAGTGATTTGATAGCTGTTCTAATTTCCTCATCAGTGATCGCTGAATTGAGGGTTTGAAGCCGTCGTGGATAACTTAGGCAAAGAGCAGGAATCTAGATATTGGGTAAGAGAGGAAAATTGTGGGTCGGGGTATCGGTTTCATGAGAGAGATTATATAGTGATTTGAAAAACTGGCGGAACTGACTAGTCATCGTTTGAGGATCGTGAGTGGTGTTACCGTTGAGGCATTTCAATGTAATAATACGGCTGCGTGTGCGTCTAGCGCGGAGCTTACAGGCTAATATGGTGTCGGCTTTGTCAGATTTTTTTGTAGAAAGTTTGTCGAACCCACAGTAAAGTCTGTGCAGCCTTTTTAGACAAAATTTGTTATAATTGTCCCTTGACAGCGAGAATTTTTAAATAAGTACGCCTTTTGGGGTAGTTGTGGTGGAGATCCGTCAAGGAGGCTAGAGACCGTTCAAGCTCCAATATTCGAGCCATTTTTGCTTTTTTAGATGCAGCTGCTAGACTGATAAGGGTACCCCGAAGAGTAGCCTTATGAGCTTCCCATAGGGTGGGTGGGGGCATACCGGGGGTGGCATTGAGGGTAAAGAAGTCTGTGAGAGCCGTGCTAAGAGCCTCAATATTGGTTTGTTTTAAGAGGAGGGATTCGTTAAGTCGCCAGTGGCGAGTGGGACGTGGACCTATGTGAGTAGAGATTTCCATTTCTACGGCCAGATGATCCGACCATGGGATAGGGAGGATTTGCGTGCCGAGAAGGGTTTGGGAAGTAGCACGATCAATAAAAAAAATAATCTATGTGAGTGTGCAGGTCATGGGGAGGAGAGTAATGCGTAAATCCTCTAGCAGCGGAGTATTGTACTCCATGCATCATATAGATCGTGGAAAGCTAGTCGTGATAGAAGTGTCTTAGACGTTTAGGCGTGTCTGGGGGGGTATTAGGGGAGCGAGATCTATCGAGATCGGAGTCAAGGATAGTGTTAAAATCCCCTCCTACAATAGTGAGTCCCCGAAAAAGGTAGCGTAGAGAGATCCCTGTTGGCCTTTAGGGGCATAAACTGAGGCTAGTATGATTGGGGCTTGTTTGTATGTTCCCGTGAGGATAAGAAAGCGGCTGTCACGATCCGGGTATCTGGACGCCATTACTTACCCTTCAGATGCCTCCTAAGGCTGGCTCAGCGTTCCAGGACCGGATTCCGCTGTTCCTGAGTTTCCACATGCAGAATGTCAGAGTGGTGATTTCATCAGCCGCGGCCTCCGCTGTGCCCGCGTGGTTAAATGTGCGCTTGTCAGTCTGGTGTCTCCTGTCTCCTGTGGCCGGCGTCGCCATTACTGTTTCAATTCTCACATGGATTACAAACCAAACTTCCCTCCAAGTGTCTGCATGGGCGCAGCCATCTTGGATTTTGTCATCTGATTATTTCCACCAATCTGCTGTCTGTATTGTTGATTTGCATAATTGCCTAGCCAACCCCTTCCTTGCTGCAGGTATAAGTATGCTGTGCCTGAGCAAGGAAGGCGTCAGTGCTTTGGTTGTCTAACCTAGTTCCAGTTTGTCTCTCTCCTGTGGTTGTCTTCCAGGTTCCAGCTCCTGTCTCCAGACTTCTGCTATAGAGACCCGCACCAGCATTTCATCTGCGGTGTAGCCTGACTCCCCGATCCATTCTGGACTCACCTGTTTCCAGCTACAACAATCACCTGCTTCCAGCCCAGCTTCCAGCAGTGTACAGCTTCTCTTAAAGGGCCGGTGTCCTTTCTGCAGTTTACCACTCTCCACCGGTATTATTATTTCACCGCTCTCAAACAATCACCTGCTTCCAGCCCAGCTTCCAGCAGTGTATAGCTTCTCTTAAAGGGCCGGTGTCCTTTTCTGCAGTTTACCACTCTCCACCGGTATTATTATTTCACCGCTCTCAAACTCCAAACTTCATTATTATTTCACCGCTCTCAAACAATCACCTGCTTCCAGCCCTGCTTCCAGCAGTGTATAGCTTCTCTTAAAGGGCCGGTGTCCTTTTCTGCAGTTTACCACTCTCCACCGGTATTATTATTTCACCGCTCTCAAACTCCAAACTTCATTATTATTTCATCGCTCTCAAGTTCGTTTATTATTTAACTGGTTCCAGCCAGTATCCACTCCGTACCAACAACAGTCTGGTTCCAGCCAGTATCCACAGCAGCCGTTTTACCTTCAGCAGCCCAGCCTTTCCTGGAACATCAGCTGGTACGATCCTGGGTTCTCTCCATTGCTACAGTCAGGCCTGGTAAGGACTTTCCAACTAGAAGATTATAAGAACTGTCTCACACTACCAGTGCCTGTGGCCCTTGCCACCCTGTAGTACCCAGGAATTGTATTTATCCTCTGTTGACTTTTATGTTTCCTTTACTGCTGCTGTGTTACGGAATTTGTCATAATAAACATCATTGACTTTTATTCTGGTTGTCGTGGTCACGCCTTCGGGCAGTTATTCTACATGTTACTTACATGTCTAGGGGTCTGATACAACCTCCCAGGTTCCGTTACATCTCAGCCCCTACAACTGAGGCTGCCTCCTGTCAGCTCAGGCCCTCAGTTGTGACAGTAAGCACTGACCTAATGAATCCAGCCGGAGACCAGGATCAAGCGGCCAGGCCGATGCAAGAACTGGCAGCCCGACTTGAACATCAGGAGGCTGCACAGGGCCACATCATCCGCTGTCTCCAGGATCTCTCTACACGGCTGGATGGGATTCAAACGACCCTCCGTGGACCTGGCTCGTCCGGTGCGTCCACTACAGTGACACCAGCTGTAACCCCACCCACCTTACCCATTTCCAGTCCACATCTTCATCTTCCAACGCCAGCAAAATTTGATGGATCTCCAAGGTTCTGCAGGGGATTTCTCAATCAATGTGAAATCCACTTTGAGCTTCTACCTGGCAATTTCTTCAGTGACCGTACCAAAATTGCCTATATCATCTCCCTTCTCGGTGGCTCAGCCCTTGACTGGGCATCACCTTTATGGGAGAAGTCTGATCCCCTGCTATCCTCCTATACTGACTTTGTAGCTACATTCAGGCGCATCTTCGACGAGCCAGGCCGGATAACATCTGCTTCATCTGAGATTCTCCGTTTACGCCAGGGAACACGTACTGTGGGACAGTATCTTATACAGTTTAAAATCCTGGCATCCGAACTGGCATGGAACGACGAGGCCCTATATGCTGCATTCTGGCATGGCTTATCAGAACGCATCAAGGATGAGTTAGCTACCAGAGACTTGCCCGCTAAGTTGGATGAGCTAATTTCTCTTTGCACGAAGGTTGATCTACGTTTCAGAGAGAGAGCAACCGAGCGAGGAAGATCATCTACTCCTAAATCTTCTGCTCCTCCTCCTCATCAACCATCTCCATCCAAGGATGAGCCTATGCAAATTAGTCGTTCCCGTCTATTTCCCGCTGAGCGCCGAAGACGTCTCTCTGAGTCTCTCTGTCTCTACTGTGCAGCTCCGTCGCACACTATCAATGCCTGTCCCAAACGTCCGGGAAACTCCAGATCCTAGCTCGCCAAGGAGAGGGCCGGCTAGGAGTAATGATCTCCTCTCCATCTCCTCATGACTGTAACCTCCCAGTGTCGCTCCAAATTGCTCAACGTTACAGGAACGTCATTGCCTTTCTTGATTCCGGAGCAGCTGGGAATTTCATAACCGAAGCTTATGTTAAACGGTGGTCCCTACCCACCGAGAGACTGTCCTCGTCCATCTCTTTGACTGCCGTGGATGGCAGCAAGATTTTTGACGCAGTCATTTCCTTAAGGACTCTTCCAGTTCGTCTGAGAGTGGGAGTTCTTCATTCTGAGTATATTTCTTTTTTAGTGATTCCAAGAGCCACACATCCAGTGGTTTTAGGCCTTCCATGGCTCCGTCTCCACAACCCATCAATTGACTGGACGACTACGCAAATACTGGCATGGGGTCCCTCCTGTGCTGAGACTTGTTTAGCCAAAGTTCTTCCTGTTTGTTCTTCCTTCCCCAGGTCATCTGATGTTCCGCCTCCTCCATATCAAGACTTCACGGACGTGTTCAGTAAAGCCTCTGCTGATATCCTTCCTCCTCATAGAGAATGGGACTGCCCAATCAACCTCATTCCAGGGAAGGTTCCACCGCGAGGCCGAACTTATCCGTTGTCTCTGCCTGAGACACACTCCATGGAAGAGTACATCAAAGAGAACCTGGCGAAGGGTTTCATCCGACCATCTTCTTCTCCAGCCGGCGCAGGCTTCTTCTTCGTTAAGAAGAAAGACGGTGGTCTGCGTCCGTGCATCGACTACAGAGGTCTGAACGACATTACCGTCAAGAACCGATACCCTGTACCCCTGATTACCGAGCTCTTTGATAGAGTTAGTGGTGCAACTATTTTCACAAAGCTGGACTTGAGGGGTGCCTACAATCTCATCCGAATCCGTGAGGGTGACGAGTGGAAGACCGCCTTTAACACCCGTGACGGACATTATGAGTACCTCGTCATGCCCTTCGGATTGAGCAACGCTCCAGCAGTCTTCCAGCACTTCGTGAATGAGATTTTCAGGGACATCTTGTACCGCCATGTCGTGGTTTATCTAGACGACATCCTCATCTTTGCTAATAATCTCGAAGATCATCGTTTCTGGGTAAAAGAGGTTCTTTCCCGTCTCCGTGTCAATCACCTCTATTGTAAATTGGAGAAGTGTGTGTTTGAAGTTAAAACCATTCCGTTTCTAGGTTACATTGTGTCCGGTTCCGGACTAGAGATGGATCCTGAGAAACTCCAAGCAATCCAGAATTGGCCTATACCTTTAAGCCTCAAAGGGGTCCAGAGGTTCTTAGGGTTCGCCAATTATTATAGAAAATTTATACGAGACTTTTCCACCATTGTGGCGCCTATCACTGCATTAACCAAGAAAGGTGCTAATCCGTCCAAGTGGTCCGAGGAAGCTACACAGGCCTTTCACCTTCTGAAGCAACGGTTCATCTCTGCACCAGTTCTGAAACAGCCCGACACCGACTCTCCTTTTATCTTAGAGGTAGATGCCTCCTCCGTTGGAGTAGGAGCAGTGTTATCCCAGAGGGCCAAAGATGGACATCTACATCCTTGCAGTTTCTTCTCCCGGAAGTTCTCCCCAGCTGAGCGCAACTATGCCATTGGCGATCAGGAGTTGCTAGCCATCAAGCTCGCTCTGGAGGAGTGGAGATACCTGTTGGAGGGAGCTTCCCACTCAATCACCATACTTACCGACCACAAAAATCTTTTATATCTCAAAGGCGCACAATGTCTGAATCCTCGTCAGGCCAGATGGGCACTTTTCTTCTCTAGGTTTGACTTTAAACTCCAGTTCTGTCCGGGTTCTCAGAATCGTAAGGCCGATGCCCTTTCCCGCTCATGGGAGCAAGAAAATGAGTCCGAGTCTGCAGACAAGCATCCTATTATTAATCCGTTGGCATTCTCCACGGTAGGGATGGACTCTACGCCTCCACCAGGGAAAAGTTTTGTTAAGCCAGTTCTAAGGAAGAAGCTCATGCATTGGGCCCATGCTTCCCGTTTTGCTGGACATACAGGCATTCAGAAAACCCTTGAATTTATTTCTAGGTCCTACTGGTGGCCAACTCTGAAGAAGGACGTTATGGAATTTATTGCCTCCTGCCCAAAGTGTGCCCAACACAAAGTCTCCCGCCAGTCGCCTGCGGGGCAACTGGTTCCATTATCTGTTCCCCGTCGACCTTGGACCCATTTGTCGATGGACTTTGTTTCCAATCTACCTATCTGCAACAAGTTTAATACCATCTGGGTGGTAGTTGACCGGTTCACCAAGATGGCACATTTCATCCCTCTCACCGGTCTTCCGTCAGCTTCCAAGTTGGCTCAAGTGTTTATACAAGAGATCTTCCGTCTTCACGGTCTTCCTGAAGAGATCATCTCGGATCGTGGAGTACAATTTGTAGCCAAATTTTGGCGAAGTTTGTGTCAAGCCCTCCAAGTCAAGTTAAAGTTTTCCACGGCTTACCATCCTCAGACCAATGGTCAAACCGAGAGGGTGAATCAGGACTTGGAGGCCTTCCTCCGTATATATGTGTCTTCCTCTCAAGATGACTGGGTTCAACTCCTTCCTTGGGCCGAGTTCAGCCACAACAATCAATACCATTCCTCATCTTCTTCTACACCATTCTTCATTAATTATGGATTCCACCCTAAAGTCCCAGAATTCCAACCGCTTCCCGCAACTTCTGTTCCAGCAGTGGATGTCACCTTGCGTCAGTTTTCAAATAACTGGAGGAACGTCCGCGCAGCCCTGCTTAAAGCCTCATTCAGGTATAAGAAGTTTGCCGATAGGAAGCGTAGAGCGGTTCCTGCTCTCAAGGTGGGTGATCGTGTGTGGCTGTCCACAAAGAATTTGAGGTTGAGAGTTCCCAGCATGAAATTTGCACCTCGCTACATCGGACCCTTCAAGATTGAACAAGTCATCAATCCTGTTGCCTACAGGTTACAGTTACCATCCTTCTTGAAAATACCCAGGACATTTCATGTTTCTTTGTTGAAACCGCTGATCCTGAATCGGTTTCATTCCGCACTTCCTCCAGCTCCCAAAGTTCAGACTCAACGGGGAGTCAAGTACGAGGTGGCCAAGATTTTGGACTCACGTTTCCGTTACGGTCAGTTACAATACCTCATTGACTGGAAGGGCTATGGTCCTGAAGAACGCTCTTGGACCAATGCCTCAGACGTCAATGCTCCTGCCTTGGTCCGAAATTTCCACGCAAAGTTTCCTTTAAAGCCTAAGAAGTGTCCTGGGGCCACTCCTAAAGGGGGGGGGGGTGCTGTCACGATCCGGGTATCTGGACGCCATTACTTACCCTTCAGATGCCTCCTAAGGCTGGCTCAGCGTTCCAGGACCGGATTCCGCTGTTCCTGAGTTTCCACATGCAGAATGTCAGAGTGGTGATTTCATCAGCCGCGGCCTCCGCTGTGCCCGCGTGGTTAAATGTGCGCTTGTCAGTCTGGCGTCTCCTGTCTCCTGTGGCCGGCGTCGCCATTACTGTTTCAATTCTCACATGGATTACAAACCAAACTTCCCTCCAAGTGTCTGCATGGGCGCAGCCATCTTGGATTTTGTCATCTGATTATTTCCACCAATCTGCTGTCTGTATTGTTGATTTGCATAATTGCCTAGCCAACCCCTTCCTTGCTGCAGGTATAAGTATGCTGTGCCTGAGCAAGGAAGGCGTCAGTGCTTTGGTTGTCTAACCTAGTTCCAGTTTGTCTCTCTCCTGTGGTTGTCTTCCAGGTTCCAGCTCCTGTCTCCAGACTTCTGCTATAGAGACCCGCACCAGCATTTCATCTGCGGTGTAGCCTGACTCCCCGATCCATTCTGGACTCACCTGTTTCCAGCTACAACAATCACCTGCTTCCAGCCCAGCTTCCAGCAGTGTACAGCTTCTCTTAAAGGGCCGGTGTCCTTTCTGCAGTTTACCACTCTCCACCGGTATTATTATTTCACCGCTCTCAAACAATCACCTGCTTCCAGCCCAGCTTCCAGCAGTGTATAGCTTCTCTTAAAGGGCCGGTGTCCTTTTCTGCAGTTTACCACTCTCCACCGGTATTATTATTTCACCGCTCTCAAACTCCAAACTTCATTATTATTTCACCGCTCTCAAACAATCACCTGCTTCCAGCCCAGCTTCCAGCAGTGTATAGCTTCTCTTAAAGGGCCGGTGTCCTTTTCTGCAGTTTACCACTCTCCACCGGTATTATTATTTCACCGCTCTCAAATTCCAAACTTCATTATTATTTCATCGCTCTCAAGTTCGTTTATTATTTAACTGGTTCCAGCCAGTATCCACTCCGTACCAACAACAGTCTGGTTCCAGCCAGTATCCACAGCAGCCGTTTTACCTTCAGCAGCCCAGCCTTTCCTGGAACATCAGCTGGTACGATCCTGGGTTCTCTCCATTGCTACAGTCAGGCCTGGTAAGGACTTTCCAACTAGAAGATTATAAGAACTGTCTCACACTACTAGTGCCTGTGGCCCTTGCCACCCTGTAGTACCCAGGAATTGTATTTATCCTCTGTTGACTTTTATGTTTCCTTTACTGCTGCTGTGTTACGGAATTTGTCAATAAACATCATTGACTTTTATTCTGGTTGTCGTGGTCACGCCTTCGGGCAGTTATTCTACATGTTACTTACATGTCTAGGGGTCTGATACAACCTCCCAGGTTCCGTTACATCTCAGCCCCTACAACTGAGGCTGCCTCCTGTCAGCTCAGGCCCTCAGTTGTGACAGCGGCCCAGTGGATCAGAAACAGTATCGCTGATAGTGATAGGTGTATTACGATGGATCATTATCGCCGTGCCTCGACGTTTAGCATTCATTGATGAGTGAAAACTGTGGGATATTGTTTAGATGAGAGGGATGGATGGGGAGTTTTAAGATGGGTCTCTTGAAGCATAATAATATCAGATTTACGTCTATGGAAATATTGAATAGCCATAGCTCTTTTGGTGGGGGAGTTGAGGCCGTTTACATTAAGAGTCAGAACAGTCAACTTCATGATGGATCATCATAAGAAGAGCTTAGCAGGAAATAAGATCTACACCTCGACTGGCGGAAAGAGAAGGGAAAGAGGCCTCTAGGGGGGCCAAAGAGAGGGAGAGAGGAAATAAGGACTAGAAAAAAAAGAAGGTGACCTACTCTTATAGTGGGGACAGGTCTGGGGGGGGGGGGGGGGGAAGAAAGAATGTCACTAAGACACATCCATCTTCTGGAGACGTGGGTGAGTAAGAGCAACATAATTCAAATGAGGTGAAATATAAGAAACATACTATTATAAGTGCAAAAACGAGATGACCTAAGGGAGAAAGAGGGCGTGTATAAAGTTAATAATGCTTGAATTATGAAAAGATGAAAACATTGAAATTGTGAATCTAATGTAAAGACCGACAGCTAGAAAAAAACAGGGCTGAAAGAGAGAATAGACAACAATGAGAGAGAGAAGAACAGGTGTGACAGATGTTTTAAGTTAGACGCTTCCCTATGGTAGATAGCAAGTAGATAAGAGGCAAGAAGAGGGAGCCGGTTCAGCAAGATTCAATAAAAGAAGAGTCATCAATCATTATGCGGGTAACATAGTATCTAAGGTTGAAAAAAGACAATTGTCCATCGAGTTCAACCTATTTGTGGTCTCCTATGCACGATTATTTTGTATAAAATTTTGACTGAAGTTGATGACTGCCGTTACGTTTTACCCCTCTTTTTTATAATAACCATAGTGCGTGACTATGCCCCGTAACTCTGGATATCCTTATCCATTAGGAATTTATCTAACCCATTCTTAAAGGTGTTGACTGAGTCGGCCATTACAACTCCCTCAGGCAGGGAATTCCAAACACGTATCGTCCTTACCGTAAAAAAACCTTTACGCCGTATTGTGCGGAATCTCCTCTCCTCTAACCTGAGCGAGTGTCCACGAGTTCCCTGTGTTGATCTAACCAAAAACAGGTCCTGCGCAAGATCTGTATATTGTAAATGTTGATCATGTCCCCTCTTAATCTCCTCTTTTCCAGTGTAAACATGCCTAGTCTTGCCAGCCTTTCCTCATATTCCAGCGTCTCCATACCCTTAATTAGTTTGGTCGCCCGCCTCTGAACCTTTTCTAGCTCCAGGATATCCTTTTTGTAGTATGGTGCCCAGAATTGTACACCGTATTCAAGGTGTGGCCTCACAAGTGATTTATATAACGGGAGTATAATACTCTCGTCCCTAGCATCAATTCCCCGTTTTATGCATGCTAATATCTTATAGCCTTCTTTGCTGCAGTCCTACTTTGGGTACTACTGCTTAGTTTGCTATCTATGAGGACACCTAAGTCCTTTTCCAGTACAGAATCCCCTAATTTTACCCCATTTAGTAGGTAGGTGTTATTTTTGTTCTTGTTACCACAGTGCATTACCTTACACTTGTCTGTATTGAAGCGCATTCTCCATTTCGCTGCCCAAGCTTCTAATTTAACTAAGTCGTTCAGAAGCGACTCAGCATCCCCCTTCGCATTTATAACTTTACACAATTTGGTATCATCTGCAAAAATTGACACCATGCTCTCTAGACCTTCTGATAGGTCGTTAATGAAAATATTGAACAATAGCGGTCCTAATACTGAGCGTTGCGGCACACCACTTAGCACTTCAGTCCAATTTGAAAAAGATAGTGCTCCAATAGGGGAGCCAAACATGCGCTAAAAGAGCGTCAATGCTGTCTAAAAAGCTAATATTAAGAAAAAAGCAAAATATAGCTTTTCATAACAACAATTACAGTTATGCCGTGGACCAGTCACGAGACGGTGCCACGGGTTTGTGCGTTGGAGCAGTCTGTTGTCGGCATAGTTCTGGAACGTCGTCTAAAAGACCAAATAATTTCAGGAGGTCATAGCCTTGGGCTGGAGTCTTGACAACGTGAGTCGTACCATTCCTAGTGACTAGGAGCTGGAAAGGGAAGCCCCATTTATATTTTATAGAGTGGGTTCTCAAAGTTTTGGTGACATTCAGTAGATCTCTCCGCTTTTTAAGCGTCGATGGGGCCAAATCCTGGAACAGCTGGAGTTGAGATCCAGAGTAGGAAACAGTTGAAAGTCCTCTAGCGACCGCCATGATCTGCTCTTTTGCTCTAAAGTAATGAAAACGGAGGATGACATCCCGAGGAGGTTGAGTCGAGGGTGGTTTGGGGCGGAGAGCTCTATGAGCTCGGTCCAGATGTAGAAGATCAACAGGAATATCAGGAGCCAGTTGAAGGAAAAGGCCTTCTAAGTAGGTATGCAGAGAGTCGGATGTTTCCGGAATGTTGCGTATGTGGATATTGTTCCGCATATTCCGATTTTCAATGTCCTCAAGATGGTCCTTGTATGACTCCAAGTCAGCTCGGAGATCCGTGAATTCTTGGTCCATCACACTCTGATACTGGCAGATTTCGTCTACTTTCTGTTCAAGAGAATCTGTCCTGGAACCAAGCTCAGATTTAAAGTCTGCAAGGGCTGACCTCATCTCTGATTGGATCGTTTTGGTGACTATAGAGATCACATCATTAGCCGATAGAGGGGAGTCGGCAGGTGACACGCCGGCCATGATTGGAGTACTTTCTGCTGGGGGTAGTTGTTTAGGAAGTGAACCGGCTTTTTCCCACGCTGTAATGATACTCGGTTTGGATAGAGCAGGGGCCTTTCGGCGCTTCTGTGGCATACGGTGTTGAGGAAAATACACCAGAGCAACGGGTCAAAAGTAACAGGGCTAATCAGATAATATGGACCTTCCCTCAGTAGTAGGGTAAAGTAGTCACTGGCACACGAATACAATCGTAATAATGGCAATAGACATCCACTATAAAGACATGCAGATAGGCCCTTGATCGGGTGTGGTGATCTCATGAATTAAAGGAAATATATCTTCATCATGCGGGCTGAAGAGAGCACATAAGGCAAGGGAATATCATCTGAAGCATAGGTAAGGAGACCTTAGGTGATCAGAGCTAGATGGAGACCGAGAAAAGGGTGTGACGATAACCCTAATTAGTAGTGACCAATATCAATCGGTGAGGTAGCCAGAGTCCTGAGAGTCGTAGCTAACACTGGCTGAATTAGGGGCAAGATAGGGCCTGTGGCTGCACCGTCTGGGGGTGGTAGTATGGCCAGACAGCAATGCCTTTCTACTGAGCCGGTCCGAGTTCCCCAGGTCACAGAACGACCCTTAGCTGGCGATAAACAGGAAGTCCTGGGTAGGTTGGCAAGGGGGTGTAGGTGAGACACTGGGTATAGGAAGAGTCAGTGAGGGAGAGGAAGAATGGGAGCTGATCTCACCATGTGTTCACTCACCAGTTCAGCAGTGCTGCAGCGACCCGGAGATGCACCCTCTGGGGTCCTCAGCAAGGGTGAGCCGGCCTGGACGTATAGATAGCTGGGGCCTGTCGCGTTGGAAGGGAGCCTGTTCCGCTGTCCCTCCTGCGTAGGCAGCCGGGCGCTGTAAGATGTGAGCGTTGGGCTCCTTTAAAGATGGCCGCCGGGTGTCTCCCACCGCGGGTGCAGATCTCCCTTGTCGTCGGAGCGGGTGTGCGGGGGTAGCAGTGGAGGCTGTAGCGGCGGGTCCGGCTGGTCTGGAGGGTGTCAGAGCGTCCGGGGTCGGCCAGGTCAGCGGACTGCAGTGTGTAGGGCGCCAGAGGCGCGCGCCGGGCCAGGCTGGAAATCGAGGTCCCGGGCTGAAGGATCCGGATAGGCCGCAGCCCGCGGGAGCACTAACAATCGCTCCCCAACTCCGTGGCAGCGAGAAAATATTTTTCTTGGTCTGATCTTTGCCTGGAACGTTTTCTGCTCTTTCTACAGTCAGGTGTAGATGCGGGCCTACGCCTGGGCTCCTTAAAAGTCCAGATTTCGGCCTTGTCCATTTTCTTCCAGAATCAATTGGCTTCTCTCCCTGAGGTTCAGACGTTATTAAAAGGGGTTCTGCACATTCAACCGCCCTTTGTGCCTCCCACGGCACCTTGGGATCTCAATGTGGTGTTGCAGTTCCTGCAATCTGAATGGTTTGAGCCTTTACAGGACGTTGACGTCAAGTTTCATACGTGGAAGACAGTCACACTGTTGGCTTTGGCTTCTGCAAGACGTGTGTCGGAATTGGGGGCGTTGTCTCGCAAGAGCCCCTATTTGGTTTTTCATGAGAATCAAGCTGAACTCAGGACTCGTCAGCAATTTCTTCCTAAGGTGGTGTCTGCGTTTCATGTCAACCAACCTATTGTGGTTCCGGTGGTTACCGACACCTCTGCTACTTCAAAGTCCTTGGATGTTGTGAGGGCTTTGAAGATCTATGTGAAGCGGACAGCTAATCACAGAAAATCGGACTCGCTGTTTGTTCTCTATGATCCCAATAAAATTGGGTGTCCTGCTTCAAAGCAGACAATTGCATGCTGGATCAGGCTTACTTTCCAGCCTGCTTACTTTACGGCAGGTTTGCCTGTTCCTAACTCTGTTCATGCCCACTCTACTAGGTCGGTGGGTTCTTTCTGGGTGGCTTTCCGGAGGAAGTCTTGGCTTTACAGCTCTGCCGAGCAGCTACATGGTCAGGTTCGAAAACGTTTGCTAAGTTCTACAAGTTTGATACTTTGGCCTCTGAGGACCTTCCGTTTGGTCAATCTGTTCTGCAGGATCCTCAGCACTCTCCCACCCGGTTTGGGAGCTTTGGTACATCCCCATGGTACTAATGTGGACCCCAGTATCCTCTAGGACATGGGTGGCCAACCAGTCAGAGGCAAAGAGCCGCAAAAAATCTGTAGTCAATCCAAAGAGCCGGTATCATGCGCGCGCCCAAAACTGGGGCGTGGCCTAACTTGGCACAAGGCCGCGCCCAGTTTTTGTGCCATGTGTCACACACCCATTTTTAGTTACACAGGGGGGGCGAGAAACACAAACATTTTACACATTACGGCAGGCAGAGTCCCCATTTTACACATTACGGCAGGCAAAAATCCCCATTTTACACATTTCAGCAGGCAAGAGTCCCCATTTTACACATTACGGCAGGCAAGAGTTCCCATTTTACACATTACGGCAGGCAAGAGTCCCCATTTTACACATTACGGCAGGCAAGAGTCCCTATTTTATACATTACGGCAGGCAAGAGTCCCTATTTTACACATTACGGCAGGCAAGTGTCCCCATTTTACTCATTACGGCAGGCAAGAGTCCCCATTTTACACATAACGGCAGGCAAGAGTCCCCATTTTACACATTCCGGCAGGCAAGAATCCCCATTTTACACATAACGGCAGGCTCCGGTCTCCACAGGCAGGCTCCAGGCTCGCCAGCCCCCCCCCCCCCCCGCCCGGCATATTCTCTGTGGGCTATTAGGCCTAGGTATAAATACATACCGCGGCATCCACGAGTCCCGCGACCGCGTCTCTCCTCTCCTTGTGGCAGCGACTCGGCCTCTCTTTACGAGATGTGACGTCATGATGTCACATCGCGCACAAAGCGGAGCAGTGCCGGCCCATCCCAAGCCTCCTGTGAAGGAGGCAGATCTGGGACCAGTGACAAGTGCGGGAGCGGGAGCCTCATCAAATGGAGGGGAGAGCCGCATGCGGCTTGAGAGCCGCGGGTTGGCCACCCCTGCTCTAGGATGTAAGAGAAAATAGGATTTTAATTACCTACCGGTAAATCCTTTTCTCGTAGTCCGTAGAGTACACTGGGCGCCCGCCCAGTGCTTCGTGTTTCCTGCACTGTTACTTACATTTAGTATTGTTATTGGTTCAGCCGTTGCTGCTCCTGTTTAAGTTTGGTTAGCATGGCTTTCCTATTGTTCGGTTTGTGCTGGTTCGAATCTCACCACCGTTCTGTTAAATCCGTCTCTCAAGGTATGTCTGTCTCCTCATGCACAGTTTCTAGACTGAGTCGTAGGGGCATAGAGGGAGGAGCCAGCCCACACTATTAATTTCTTAAAGTGCCCAAGCCTCCTAACGGATCCGTCTATACCCATGGTACTAATGTGGACCCCAATATCTTAGGGGGACATTTACTAAGCAGTGATAAGAGTGGAGAATTGAGCCGGTGGAGAAGTTGCCCATGGCAACCAATCAGCACTGAAGTAACATCTATAAATTGCATACTATAAAATTATACATAGCTGCTGATTGGTTGATGGGGCACCTTCTCCACTGGCTCACTTCTCCGCTCTTATCACTGCTTAGTAAATGTCCCCCTTAGTACATACATAGAACCCAAAGTACCAACCAACCAGCTCCCAACTGTCATTTTTCAAACACAGGCCTAGATTAATGAAGCCTTGGAGAGTGATAAATTGCACTGTGATAAAGTACCAGCCAACCTGCTCCTTACTGCCATGTTACAGGCTGTGTTTCAAAAATGACAGGAGTTCATTGGTTGGTACTATCACTGCAATTTATCACTCTACAAGGCTTAGTACATAGACCTCTTAGAGGTCTATTTACTAAGCCTTGGATGGAGATATAGGGGTTCATTTAGACCTGATCGCACGCTGGATTTTTTTTGGTTGTGCTGCGATCAGGTCAGAACTGCGCAAACGTATGCACCGCAATGCGCAGGCGCGTCGTACAGGTACAAAGCGGACCATTGCCTAGTGATAGATTGTACAAAGAATCCGTTCGCACAGCCGATCGTAAGGAGATTGACAGGAAGAAGGCATTTGTAGATGTCAACTCGGAGTGTTTTCTGGGAGTGTTTGGAAAAACGCAGGCATGTCCAAGCGTTTGCAGGGCGGGTGTCTGATGTCAATTCCGGCCTCGGACAGGCTGAAGTGATCGCAGAGGCTGAGCAAGTTCTGGGCTGCTCATAAACTGCACAAAACTTTTTGGGACCGCCTGGCTGCACTTGCGATCACACACTTGCAAAGCGAAAATACACTCCCCTATGGGCAGTAACTATCTGCTCGCAGCAGTGCAAAAAAACCCTAGCGAGTGATCAGGTCTGAATTAGGCCCAAATCCCAACCAATCAGCTCCTAACTGTCATATTTCAAACACAGCCTTTGGCATAGCTGATTGGCTGGTACTTTTTCTCCGTCCACTTTATCTACATCCAAGACTTAGTAAATGGATGTAATAGATGTAATCTATTTGGGCTGGTCATTTACAGTACATGAGGGGTCATAGGTCGGTTTGAATAGGTGGGCGATGCCTGGTCCAGGTGCACTTGCAGATGTCCTCCACTGGGTTCCCTCCGAATATCAAGAGTACAGCAAATACAGTGTAATAATAATATTCTGTTCCTGCGCATATCTATGCGCAGGAGCGTGCTATCTACTGCAAACTGCTATCGGAATATTGCTCTTAAAATACTGTACAGCTGGATACCAAACACCACATCCTAACCTAATTCTGTCCCCTCATATCCTGTAAAGTCGAATCCCTCATTTGTTATACCTTGGAAGTAAATGTAACTGCTGGTGTGGTGCATGTAGACTGTGTAAATTATGTGCTATGTGGATTAAATATGAAATATGTCTTTGTGGCTTTTCCATGCGAATGCATATGCCACCATAATTACTCATACCACGCGCTGATACGCAGGACCTCGTGAGCCAATATACGCAACGTGCGAGCAGGCACATGCATGACGGAACAAGCACGCGCACGGAGGCCACTTGTGTGGAGTTTGTATCTGATGCGTGTGACCATAATATATTCGACTTTGACAGTCCACCCTTTGGCAGTCAACAATAACTGCCACATATTACTAATAAAACTGAAAATATTACATGCACATTATATACAAAGTTCAAATATCTGGGGAAGATTTGTAGGTGGGAAATGTATAGCCTAGTGGGATAGGAAAAAGCATGTATGTATGAATTAATGTCTGAGGGGCATGTATCGTCGTGCCGTATATGTTCTAAGTAAGCTTCGAGGTATTGCGAAGTATACATTAACTCCTTCTCATCCCGTATTAAGGATCTGAAAATGGGCAAACAAACACTACCGAGGTCTTTCTAGGCAAAAGCCCTTAGCCCTCACCTTTCCAGCTTCTTATACCAACAAATGGGGAGCACATTTATCTGATGATACATGGAGGGGAAACGTATGTGTATGCTACTATATGTGGGTAACATTTATCGACTATGTGTGCCATTAACTGAAGACTGCAGAGATGAAGGTAAGACACATAAAAATACATTCACATAAATTTTAGTTATGGTTGAAGTCTTTTCCGGTTGGATGTTTCTGGTTATAGAGGGAAACAGAAAGAAAAATGGTGAAAGAAACAGGCATTGAAATTCATTTGCAATCCTTATCATAACACTGTTTCTACAGATGGGTCATAAATCAAATCTGCTGCTGTAACAACGCCCTCGCTCCTTAGACTCATCAAATTTGTGCTGTGTTTGCGCCGCGTCAAAATTTGAACACATCTGAATATCATACCAATAATTATGACGACACCCAGGATACAAAGGAGAAACTTTCCTATACTCGCAATTACATTTTGCGCCCACTATCCTAATCCAGAAAACCATTTGAGTGGGTTCAACCATGAGGCCAAGCTGGTCAATTCATTACCCACAGCCGTCAAGATAAGGTTGTGTTTCCGTCGGAACTCCCACTTTGGGGTATATGCAATTGCGGTCGAATTCCCGAAATTGTCGAATTTCGGGTAATTTTCGCCAAAAAAAAAAAAATCGTCAATGCAATTCAGTGCTTTCCGTCAAAAAAACGGACTTTCAAAATTCGACTTTTTGAAATTCGACTTTTTGCAAATTTGACTTTTCTGCAATGATACAAGTGCTGCAATTCGACAAAAGCATATTCAATTCAAGTTTGGAAATTCGACAGCAGTGCTTTTAGACAGTAAATTCGTCATTTTCAATCCGCCACACTTTGGAGGGTGAAAACAATAAAAAAAAATTTAAACATGTTTTTTTTGGTGTTTTTTTTTTTTGGGAATAGCATACCTATTTATATTAGAAGGGATTAGGTACTTTTTTTTTTTTTTTGGAGGCACAAGTATTATTTATATATTTTTTAAAATATTATTTTTTTATTTTATTTTTTTTAGTGCTGGAACGGTAAAATTTAAAAAAAAATGGCGTGGGGTCCCCCCTCCAAAGCATAACCAGCCTCGGGCTCTTCGAGCTGGTCCTGGTTCTAAAAATGCGGGGAAAAATTGGGCAGGGATCCCCCGTATTTTTAAAACCAGCACCGGGCTCTGCGCCTGGTGCTGGTGCAAAAAATACGGGGGACAAAACGAGCAGGGGTCCCCCGTATTTTTCACACCAGCATCGGGCTCCACTAGCTGGACAGATAATGCCACAGCCGGGGGTCACTTTTATACAGTGCCCTGCGGCCGTGTCATTAAATATCCAACTAGTCACCCCTGGCCGGGGTACCCTGGGGGAGTGGGGACCCCTTCAATCAAGGGGTCCCCAGCCACCCAAGGGCCAGGGGTGAAACCCGAGGCTGTCCCCCCATCCAAGGGCTGCGGATGGGAGGCTGATAGCCTTGAGTAAAATGACAAGAATATTGTTTTTTCCAGTAGTACTACAAGTCCCAGCAAGCCTCCCCCGCAAGCTGGTACTTGGAGAACCACAAGTACCAGCATGCGGGAGAAAAACGGGCCCGCTGGTACCTGTAGTACTACTGGGGAAAAAATACCCAAATAAAAACAGGACACAGACACCGTGACAGTAAAACTTTATTACACACTGCCAACACACACATACTTACCTATGTTCACACGCCGACATCGGTCCTCTTCTCCATGTAGAATCCACGGATACCTGAAAAGAAAAGATCAATATACTCACCTCAGCCAGGGTCCAGAGATAAATCCACGTACTTGGCAAAAAAAGAAAACGGACACACGGACCACCGGACTGAAAGGGGTCCCATGCTGACACATGAGACCCCTTACCCCGAATGCCGGGACACCACGTGACTCCTGTCACTGAAGTCCCTTCAGCCAATCAGGAAGCGCTACTTCCGTGGCGCTCACCTGCTTGGCTGTGCGCTGTCTGTGCTGTGACAGCGCATCGCACAGCTCCGTCCATTAGTTTCAATGGTGGGAACTTTGCCGTCAGCGGTAGGGTTACCCGCGGTCAGCCGCTGACCGGCGGGTGACCTCACCGCTAGCCGCAAAGTTCCCACCATTGAATATAATGGACGGAGCTGTGCGATGCGCTGTCACAGCACAGACAGCGCACAGCCAATCAGGTGAGCGCCACGGAAGTAGCGCTTCCTGATTGGCTGAAGGGACTTCAGTGACAGGAGTCACGTGGTGTCCCGGCATTCGGGGTAAGGGGTCTCATGTGTCAGCATGGGACCCCTTTCAGTCCGGTGGTCCGTGTGTCCGTTTTCTTTTTTTGCCAAGTACGTGGATTTATCTCTGGACCCTGGCTGAGGTGAGTATATTGATCTTTTCTTTTCAGGTATCCGTGGATTCTACATGGAGAAGAGGACCGATGTCGGCGTGTGAACATAGGTAAGTATGTGTGTGTCGGCAGTGTGTAATAAAGTTTTACTGTCACGGTGTCTGTGTCCTGTTTTTATTTGGGTATTTTTTTTTCAGTAGAACTACAGGTACCAGCGGGCCCGTTTTTCTCCCGCATGCTGGTACTTGTGGTTCTCCAAGTACCAGCTTGCGGGGGAGGCTTGCTGGGACTTGTAGTTCTTCTGGAAAAAAACAATATTCTTGTCATTTTACTCTAGGCTATCAGCCTCCCATCCGCAGCCATTGGATGGGGGGGACAGCCTCGGGCTTCACCCCTGGCCCTTGGGTGGCTGGGGGGGGGGACCCCTTGATTGAAGGGGTCCCCACTCCCCCAGGGTACCCCGGCCAGGGGTGACTAGTTGGATATTTAATGCCACGGCTGCAGGGCACTGCATAAAAGTGACCCCCGGCTGTGGCATTATCTGTCCAGCTAGTGAAGCCCGATGCTGGTGTAAAAAATACGGGGGACCCCTACTCTTTTTGTCCCCCGTATTTTTTGCACCAGCACCAGGCGCTGAGCCCGGTGCTGGTTTTAAAAATACGGGGGATCCCTGCCCAATTTTTCCCCCGCATTTTTGGAACCAGGACCAGCTCGAAGAGCCCGAGGCTGGTTATGCTTTGGAGGGGGGACCCCACGCCATTTTTTTTTTCGTGTTTTTTCCCGTTTTTTTAAATCGCTGCAAAATCCGGCAAATCGTCCGTTTTTCGCCCGCGGGACTGTCGAATCCGTTTTTCATTGAATATGGTGAATTCCGGCAGCCACCTGCCGGAATTCACCTGTCGAATTGTGTCGAATTTAAAAACGGCGATAATTTGCCGCGATTCGCCGTGAATTGCATATACCCCTTTAACTGCAAGATCTTGTCCATCTTTTGATCGATGATCTCCGTGGGGTCGTCAGTGCTATTCGTGATATACGTACAGCACTTCACACCATATTGAGTTGCCAAAGTAACACAGTACCCACCTGTCACAGCCGTGACATAATTCAGGACCATCCTGTGCTGGACCAGCTCCTTCTTGTAGACTTGTAACTCCCTGCCCGTGTACCTGAAGGTGTCATCATACATCTCGTGATATTATCTATCAAGTTTGCCAGCGCATGGATGTACTTATAATTTATAGTTCCTCTGGCAGTACGGGTGATATCTAATGCGAGAAGGAACTGAATCCCGGTGGATTCATGGATCAAATCAGAGGCTGCGTGCTCTGTCCTATCTATGAGGTTTCTCTTGATGATGTGTTCATAATGGGTATGAGTATAAGGAGTCTGAGCGTTGCGGTCAATGTCTTTCATTTTGTCGTGTGCTATGGTCATAACCTCTGGTAGTACACTCCCAATATAACACAACCCTTCAGAGCTCGGAGTAAGCCACTTGTATGCTTTCCTCCCACATATGAAATAGGCATCATCTGGAAGAACATAAGGGACAAAATGCAACAAAACCATATCACATATCTTCCTGATAAAGAAACCGGTTCCTAGTTTTCTCATTTGCTCAGTACAAGTATCGGGCTGGATGATGTGGGCACAATACCTCTGCGATACTTTTCCAGCCCACATGGTTTTGATCCCACGTGTATACCTATACCGAAAGTACCTCCCACTTGTGGCTATCTTACGTACAAGTTCGGAGTCGATAGGTATCTTATCAGCTCTGTGTGAAAAGGTCATTGGTTATTGGTTATTCCATGTCACTTCCCAATTTCCTGGTTTTCGGAAATTGGACACATTAAAACAAAATAGTGACCTATCTACGTAGTACTGGTGGAGCTTCAAGCTAGGGTGCCTAGATATATTGAATTTCTTGTCCACTGGTCTCCCACCCTGTAATTCGAGTACCTCATCTATCTATCGTTAAGGAGTATGGCACTAATCCTGACTTACTCTGTCCTTGAGGTACCTGTGAGCACACCCAGCATTCTGTTTGGTTTAAGACCGTACCCACTAATGAGTGGTAATCACTCAAAGGATGTCGGCCAATGTCGAAGTTATTGTTTGACTGACATCTCTGGATGCACCCATCTTCGACTATGTTTTCGCAATGTTTACATATACAATATTCATCAGACATTAACCCTTCACATTGCCTCATGACTACCAGATCTCTTACTGATACCAGCCTTTACTACAGTGATATGCTGCTCCTGTGGTCCTATGAATCCGTGCTCTCCATCAGAACCCATTCCAGATCCTTGCTCAACGTCTCTGGGGCCCTCACAAAAACAGATTGTCCTGATCAAAAACAGTCACAAGAAAAAGCCGGAACACAGTCTCTTGGTGTGGATCCATTTCGTTACGGAACGATAATAGGAAGAGAACAAATTCTCTAGTGATACGAGGTTCTCTTCACCTTTCTCTTTGTCATGAGTTTTCTCCGGGTCAGCAACCTTCTTGCAGTGGGACGAGAGGACCCAAGTCTCTCTTTCGGCAACCTTTAGTGCTGTGGTGCTGGTCAACAAAACTTGATACGGTCCTTCCCACCTGTCTATGAGGCAACCTGAGCGTAACATTTTTTGAATCATCACATAATCCCCAGGCTCAATGTCATGACAATTACTGTTTGGTAGGTCAGGAATCGCCAGTTTTAGATTCCTTTGCTGGTTTCTCAGTTGCTGGCTCATCCTAACCAAGTATTGCACAGTTATTTCGTTAATGCACTTCAAATCATCCTGGGCGTCTATCATTACATGGGGTTGTCGTCCAAAAAGAACTTCGAAGGGTGATAAGTTAAGCGGTGACCTGGGAGTGGTTCTGATGCTGTACAACACTAGTGGCAGTGCTTCTGGCCACAACAACCCAGTTTCAGCCATCACTTTGCTCAGCTTGTTCTTAATAGTGCTGTTCATTCTCTCCACATTCGCACTTGCTTGTGGACAGTATGGAGTATGCAGCTTACTATTAATACCCATCATTTTGCACAGGACCTGAAAAACTTCACCTGTAAAATGGGTACCCCTATCACTTTCAATCATTCTAGGGATACCATACCTGTACACAAATTCCTGCATGATTTTCTTTTCAGTGAACACAGTAGTATTTGTGGCAGCGGGGAATGCTTCTATCCAGTTTGAAAAGACATCAGTACATACTAACATGTACTTTAAATTCCTACAGGGTGGTAACTGTATGAAGTCGATTTGTATTATCTGAAAAGGTCCGTCTGTAGGAGGGATATGGGATGGCTCCGTTGGTATTTCCTTACCAATATTCTTCCTCAAGCAAGTAAGACATGTCATTGCTTTCCTACCTGCATGAGAAGAGAATCCTGGTGCACTCCAGTAGGCTCTTACCAGTTTGCACATACCTTCCTTACCCAGATGAGTCAGACTGTGTGCCGCCTCAGCTAGGCTTGGGAGATATGCCCTGGGGGCCACTGGCTTACCGTGTCCATCTGTCCAAAGTCCTGAGGACTCCTGACCATATCCCTTCGCCTTCCAGACCGCCTTCTCCTGTAGGGAACACAAATTTTGCATTTCAATTAACCGTTGTGTATTTGTCGTGTGGAGTAAAAAAAAACATCTTTAGAAAAGAGAAGAGAGACTAAAAAAAAAAAATGTCAGGTTTGCGTTCACCATCAGGCTGTCACACCATCATGCATATCAGTGTCCGTACACAATCTCCCTTTACCAGTATTCCCACTCTCCACCCTTTGTGCAGGACAAGGCACACTGCAGTAATACTGGTGCCATTGTGCTGGTGAGATATACTGGATTCGGGCAGCACTCTGATTCTCCGATAAGGCATGTGGTGTATGAACTGTAATCGAGTCCATGTATTGTACTCTCCTGTAGGTAAACGAAAGATATGAAGAGGAAACTTGTGAAGAAAAACCACATAGAGGTTGGTAACAGATAAGTTTTCAGAGGTAAAGTAGAGATGAGCGCCTGAAATTTTTCGGGTTTTGTGTTTTGGTTTTGGGTTCGGTTCCGCGGCCGTGTTTTGGGTTCGAACGCGTTTTGGCAAAACCTCACCGAATTATTTTTGTCGGATTCGGGTGTGTTTTGGATTCGGGTGTTTTTTTCCAAAAACACTAAAAAACAGCTTAAATCATAGAATTTGGGGGTCATTTTGATCCCAAAGTATTATTAACCTCAAAAACCATAATTTACACTCATTTTCAGTCTATTCTGAATACCTCACACCTCACAATATTATTTTTAGTCCTAAAATTTGCACCGAGGTCGCTGTGTGAGTAAGATAAGCGACCCTAGTGGCCGACACAAACACCGGGCCCATCTAGGAGTGGCACTGCAGTGTCACGCAGGATGTCCCTTCCAAAAAACCCTCCCCAAACAGCACATGACGCAAAGAAAAAAAGAGGCGCAATGAGGTAGCTGTGTGAGTAAGATTAGCGACCCTAGTGGCCGACACAAACACCGGGCCCATCTAGGAGTGGCACTGCAGTGTCACGCAGGATGTCCCTTCCAAAAAACCCTCCCCAAACAGCACATGACGCAAAGAAAAAAAGAGGCTTTTTACTGATATTTGGTGTTTTGGATTTGACATGCTCTGTACTATGACATTGGGCATCGGCCTTGGCAGACGACGTTGCTGGCATTTCATCGTCTCGGCCATGACTAGTGGCAGCAGCTTCAGCACGAGGTGGAAGTGGATCTTGATCTTTCCCTAATTTTGGAACCTCAACATTTTTGTTCTCCATATTTTAATACGCACAACTAAAAGGCACCTCAGGTAAACAATGGAGATGGATGGATTGGATACTAGTATACAATTATGGACGGGCTGCCGAGTGCCGACACAGAGGTAGCCACAGCCGTGAACTACCGCACTGTACTGTGTCTGCTGCTAATATATAGACTGGTTGATAAAGAGATAGTATACTCGTAACTAGTATGTATGTATAAAGAAAGAAAAAAAAACCACGGTTAGGTGGTATATACAATTATGGACGGGCTGCCGAGTGCCGACACAGAGGTAGCCACAGCCGTGAACTACCGCACTGTACTGTGTCTGCTGCTAATATATAGACTGGTTGATAAAGAGATAGTATACTCGTAACTAGTATGTATGTATAAAGAAAGAAAAAAAAACCACGGTTAGGTGGTATATACAATTATGGACGGGCTGCCGAGTGCCGACACAGAGGTAGCCACAGCCGTGAACTACCGCACTGTACTGTGTCTGCTGCTAATATATAGACTGGTTGATAAAGAGATAGTATACTCGTAACTAGTATGTATGTATAAAGAAAGAAAAAAAAACCACGGTTAGGTGGTATATACAATTATGGACGGGCTGCCGAGTGCCGACACAGAGGTAGCCACAGCCGTGAACTACCGCACTGTACTGTGTCTGCTGCTAATATATAGACTGGTTGATAAAGAGATAGTATACTCGTAACTAGTATGTATGTATAAAGAAAGAAAAAAAAACCACGGTTAGGTGGTATATACAATTATGGACGGGCTGCCGAGTGCCGACACAGAGGTAGCCACAGCCGTGAACTACCGCACTGTACTGTGTCTGCTGCTAATATATAGACTGGTTGATAAAGAGATAGTATACTCGTAACTAGTATGTATGTATAAAGAAAGAAAAAAAAACCACGGTTAGGTCACTGGTATATACAATTATGGACGGGCTGCCGAGTGCCGACACAGAGGTAGCCACAGCCGTGAACTACCGCACTGTACTGTGTCTGCTGCTAATATAGACTGGTTGATAAAGAGATAGTATACTACTAATATTATATACTGGTGGTCAGGTCACTGGTCACTAGTCACACTGGCAGTGGCACTCCTGCAGCAAAAGTGTGCACTGTTTAATTTTAATATAATATTATGTACTCCTGGCTCCTGCTATAACCTATAACTGGCACTGCAGTAGTGCTCCCCAGTCTCCCCCACAATTATAAGCTGTGTGAGCTGAGCAGTCAGACAGATATATAATATATATAGATGATGCAGCACACTGGCCTGAGCCTGAGCAGTGCACACAGATATGGTATGTATGTGACTGAGTCACTGTGTGCTGTGTATCGCTTTTTTCAGGCAGAGAACGGATTATAAATAAAAGTGGTGGTCACTGGTCACTATCAGCAAAACTCTGCACTGTACACTACTGAGTACTCCTAATGCTCCCCAAAATTAGTAAATCAAGTGTCTAAACGGAGAGGACGCCAGCCACGTCCTCTCCCTATCAATCTCAATGCACGTGTGAAAATGGCGGCGACGCGCGGCTCCTTATATAGAATCCGAGTCTCGCGAGAATCCGACAGCGTCATGATGACGTTCGGGCGCGCTCGGGTTAACCGAGCAAGGCGGGAAGATCCGAGTCGCTCGGACCCGTGAAAAAAAACATGAAGTTCTGGCGGGTTCGGATTCAGAGAAACCGAACCTGCTCATCTCTAAGGTAAAGAGGATTTTATAAATTGATTCCCTACTTTGTCTACTCCCCATTAAAGTTTGTGCTTGTTGTATCGCTATTGGGACTATCCCAGCCATCAATCCAGTGTCCTGTCCATCCTAAGTTCATAGGGAACCCGGTATTTTTGCGAGACAATTTCCTCTATCTGTGATGGACATGAATCTAGAACAGTGAAATGCAACATTAGTCTTTGTGGGTGTCTAACATACTTTGTACTTTCTGAGCGGGAGCACACTATGGCCCTCATTCCGAGTTGTTCGCTCGTTATTTTCCTTCGCATCGGTGCGATTTTCCGCTAACTGCGCATGCGCAATGTTCGCACTGCGGCTGCGCCAAGTAAATTTGCTAAGAAGTTTGGTATTTTACTCACGGCATTACGAGGTTTTTTCTTCGTTTTGCTGATCGTAGTGTGATTGACAGGAAGTGGGTGTTTCTGGGCGGAAACTGGACGTTTTATGGGAGTGTATGAAAAAACGCTGCCGTTTTTGGGAAAAACGCGGGAGTGGCTGGAGAAACGGGGGAGTGTCTGGCCGAACGCTGTGTGTTTGTGACGTCAAACCAGGAACGACAAGCACTGAACTGATTGCACTGGAAGAGTAAGTCTCGAGCTACTCAGAAACTGCAAAGAAAAAACTTTTCGCTATATTGCGAATACTTCGTTCGCAATTCTGCTAAGCTAAGATTCACTCCCAGAGGGTGGCGGCTTAGCGTGTGCACTGCTGCGAAAAGCGGCTAGCGAGCGAACAACTCGGAATGAGGGCCAATATGTATATCATATTTAACAAAGTCTCTGTTGATTAAGTTAGTCAGGGGTCACCGTTGCTAGGAGAAAAAAGAAAAAGTTTAGCATCATAGTAACATAGTATCTGAGGTTGAAAAAAGACAATTGTCCATCGAGTTCAACCTATTTGTGGTCTCCTATGCATGATGATTTGACTAAAATTTCTGACTGATGCTGCTGTCAGCCGTTGCATTTTATCCCTATTTATAGTAACTATAGTGCATGAAGGCCCATCTTAACTTCAGAAGGTTTTGTCAAAGGGTAATGTTGCACTTATCTCGTTCTTCCCATTTGCCGAATTTGTGTTTTCTATGTGGTTTTGAATCCTTACTATATGTCCCGTGGTCCCGTCTATGTGTTTGATAACGTGGCTCGTGTTCTTTGTCTAAGGGGTCTATATTTACTATGTGTCCCATTACTTCTACAATCCCTTGCAAAATGCCCTTCTCTCTTGCAAAAGAAACATGTTATTGACCGTTTCTTACCATGGGGGTCTGGGGTTTTGGTTGATTGGACATCCCTGTAAGAGCCTGTATACTTACCGTCCTCAACCCCTCCTGTAGCTGTTCTTTACGTTTGGAGATACTCTTGTGATGCTCAATAGCGCACTCTCTGAGAGTATCTACTGTGACCCCTCTCCAGTTAGGCAAAGAAGTCTGCACCCTGACCCTCAATGCCTTATTGAGCCCGTCCATTAGCACAGAGACAGCCACCTCCCTGTAATTTGCATCGTTCCTTATATCCGATATCCCAGTGTATCTAGCCATTATTTGTAAGGCCCTATGGAAATACTCGGATGTCTGTTCATTTTCTCTCTGTTTTATGGAGAAAATTTTGTTCCACTTAACAACAGTAGGGAAATACAATTCTAATTGTATGTTAATTTGCCTTACATTCTCCTGGCTGTACTCATCAGTGAGAGGCACTTCTACATCTAATTTACAATCAGTTATGAATTTTGGGATGTCAATATTAGGGGGTAGGCACGCTTTCAAAAGTGTCCGCCAATCTTTGTAGGTTCATGGGCATTACCCAGATCCTTAATATACTTCTGACATCTGACTAAATGTCTCCGGGGATCGGGGAATTCTGAAATGATTGATCGCAGTTCTGATCTGGTCCACGGGCAATACATTGCAGTATTCCTGATGAGGGTTACTCCCTGGCTATCTGTTCTCCCATTGGGAGTTGCTATTACCCAGACAGGATGTAACACAACCCTTCCATTCTCACTGTGAGGTGTTACTGTCTCTGCGTAATGAACAGTCTCACACTTACCGGTGGATGTGATCTCATCCGTCCCTTCAGTGGGAGACACCGTCACTGCTCTTATTGGTTGGGCCGTGCCCACCTGAGTTTCCTGCAAGGTGACTGCCTGGATGAGCGCTGAGATTAGGCTGGATCCATCATCTTCCTCTGAACTATAACCTTGGAGAGAATTCAAAACGGGATACAACTTGCAAGGGTTAGGGTTAACACATTGATTCTGCATTTTACTATCATTTACAGATGTACCATTGGTTGTAGCCAATTTCTCCCCATCGACATGTGTCGGTGATGGTGTGCTTGCAATCACATTCCTGTTAGATTTGGAACCTGCTGTGCGAGCTAGTTCCCTTTGCACATCTCCCTCTTGTTGCCACATATTTAAACAGTCGTTATGTCTGATCCTTTGTTCCTTAGACTCGATCAGACATATTCTATTACCTACATTCTGCAGTACCTCTGATTCAAAACTACCCACCCTAGGGAATGATGCCCTATCTTCAGCAGTCATACGTACCCATTCATCGCAAAAAGTCTCCAAGTGTGGACCATATTTCCCACACATAATAAACCTTGCAGACCCTTTTGGCCCTATATCTCCTCCAGCCTGAACCCTGGCTGCAGAACGTCTCTCACTTGAGCACTTGGCTCCCATTGTGGGCCTTTTACCACAAACACTAAATACACAATGCAAGCAGATGGTGAAAGTTCTCTGAGCGCCTTCACCTGCTCTTGCCCACGCTGGCCAGTACTACGATACACTGGTAATAGTGGATCGTGATGTACCCAACTTCGGACTCCTATCAGACCCTTCAGCACCGTAATTTCTTTCGGTGGAGGTTCTGTTGGAATATTTTCCTTAGAGAGGCAGCGAAAAATTCCTTTTCGGTATCTTTCCACTGGAATTTTTGTAGGGTGAAAAACAGAAAACTTCAATAACTATTGATCACCCTTTCCAATGGACTTCCACCAGGGAGATTTTCTGACGTAATCAGCGTAAAACCCCTTGTTACACAATCACGTCTGCGTATGCTTTCCACAGCGCATATGACACACCTAGTATCACGTTGTGCTGTGTAGAACACACGGACGTGCGGTTCAATCGCACGGCCTATAGATACTTGTTATCTATATGCCCTACGATTGCGAGAGTCAATTTCACACGCTGCGCTCCTCAGCCGGAGCATAATACAAAACCTTAACTTCAGTACACAATTCTATACTCACCAATTCACAATTCTATATCACGCTCCTGTTGAAGTCTCCTCACGACTTGCGTATTTCTCTATGTATTAACGTAAGGTAGCTTACCTTACGCCACCAAGCCTCTGCTTACTCAGTGTTTCCATGGGAACCCGATTTCCCCGGGGTTCAATACATCCACTCATACTTTCACTCACTCAAATACAGAGTGTTTTTCTGTACAGAAAAATATCACTCCCTTTGATTGATGGTCTTACCCCAGAGGTAGTACAGTTTAAACAAAATATTACAATAATCTGCTTTTGAAATCGGATAGTTGTGTGCTATAGTATTAAATGTATACTATCCCGCCTTAAATTGAACAGCTATCTACGCCACGTGCGCGCTTACAAACGTGCGTTCGTAATTCAATAAACCACACTATCTCGATAAATGTGAGCAATAAAACTACTATCGCTCACTAACACAACACACAATTGTGTTTTACAATTACTCCCTTAACACACTATCAAATATATACATAGCAAACAAATGTATCCGATTTCACACAGATCTATAATGACTGTTAACCTATGGCAACAATATGTGAGAAAGCATGCAAAGTATCGGTATGCTTTTCGCGCCAAAAATTACACAGAGATTTAAACGGCTTTTTTCCTGTTTGTCCCTGGGTTACAGCAGCACCTCTAAGACTAGACAGAACAGACTGTGATCTAACAACACCAGCTGGTTTCAAACACAATGCAAGATTATTTAACATGCGTCTCCACCCTTTATTGTAGATCAAAGTCTGTTTATGGCCTGCAAGTCTGTGAGTGTGTGATGAACCGGAGGAGCCCCAAATTATTAAGTCTGATTAATTTTCAGGAAAAGAGCAATACCTTAAATACACAAATGTTCATGCTGCTGCAACCTCTAATCGTGTGTCAGGTAAACCTTTATGAAATGCGTACACATTGCGTAAGCACGCCGTCACGCTGTAAGCACAAAATAGCTACACGTGCGGCCTATACACTTTAACCCCTAACAGGAAAGGAAATGCGACACCAATTGTATATGTAATGTTGAGGTCCAACCCAGCAACAATTATTTACTTAAAAGGGGGTTACAACAGAAATACAATAATGCAAGAGAAGAAGCTACAACCAATGGATACATACGTTTGTTCGCCTGCGCAACCCGGTTCCGGTCCCCAGTCAATCTGAATAGATGACCTTCAGAGATAATGGCTGAGGCCAGCCAGGAGGCTTGGTTTTATACAATGGTCCAAAGCAAGGAAACTGTAATCTCTTCATCCATAGGTTAAAGGGCTGGTCATTTACAGTACATGAGGGGTCATAGGTCGGTTTGAATAGGTGGGCGATGCCTGGTCCAGGTGCACTTGCAGATGTCCTCCACTGGGTTCCCTCCGAATATCAAGAGTACAGCAAATACAGTGTAATATTAATATTCTGTTCCTGCGCATAGCTATGCGCAGGAGCTTGCTATCTTCTGCAAACTGCGCCCGGAATATTGCTCTTAAAATACTGTACAGCTGGATACCAAACACCACATCCTAACCTAATTCTGTCCCCTCATATCCTGTAAAGTCGAATCCCTCTGTTGTTATACCTTGGAAGTAAATGTAACTCGCTGGTGTGGTGCATGTAGACTGTGTAAATTACGTGCTATGTGGATTAAATATGAAATATGTCTTTGTGGCTTTTCCATGCGAATGCATATGCCACCGTAATTACTCATACCACGCGCTGATAGGCAGGACCTCGTGAGCCAATATACGCAACGCGCGAGCATGTGCACGCACGGCGGAACAAGCACGCACACGGAGGCCACTTGTGTGGAGTTTGTATGTGATGCGTGTGACCATAATATTTTCGACTTCGACAAGTGTCACATATTGTACACTTAAGAGGCGTTATGCTGTCATCGATGGGGTCATATTCTTATAAAAAAATAAAATAAACAAAAGGTACTTGAAGTCTTTTTCAAGTGGATATAGACACAATTGCTCTGGTACATGTACTGTATACTGCTTTGGAACATCATTATGCATTATATGGGATTTTCTGCTATATTTCTGTATACTTGTACCTGTTTGATAACCTGTAAACAAAGCTTTATTTATCTCTTCAATCATTTCCTCCCTATCTGTTATCATTCTCTGTGTAGTGTTTTATGATGGTGCAGCGAAACCTAGTTTTAATTTATAACAAAACATTAACTTCAAAAAGCAAGTTTCATATTCGATCTTGGTAGTGCAATTGTTGTGATATGGGGGGTAATTCAGACCTGATCGCAGCAGCAAATTTGTTAGCTAATGGGCAAAACCATGGGGGTCATTCCGACCTGGTCGCACGCAGGCTATTTTTAGCACTGGCAACAGGTAATCGCCTGCAGGGGACGGGGTTAGAGCTGTGCAGGGCTGCGATCGGCTGTGCAGAAAGCTGCACAAGCAAGAAGTTTGTGCAGTCTCTGCACAGCTCCAGACTTACTCATCCGCTGCGATGACGATGATCCTTCCTGGAGCTGACGTTAGGATCTCTCCCTGCAAACGGCCGGACAAGCCTGCGTTTTCCTCGACACTCCCAGAAAACAGTGAGTTGACACCCCCAGCCGGCCTCTTCCTGTCAATCTTCTTGCGTTCGCCGCTGCAAACGCTTTCTTTGTTCTTCTCGACGCTGCCCGGCGACAGCCATCGCCGGGCAACAACGCAGGCGCACTTCAGTCCTGATCGCACCGCTGCGAAAAACGGCAGCGTGCGATTAGGTTGGAATGACTCCCTATATGCACTGCAGGGGGGTCTAGATATAACATGTGCAGAGAGAGTTAGATTTAGGTGGGGTGTGTTCAAACTGAAATCTAAATTGCAGTGAAAAATAAAGCAGCCAGTATTTACCCTGCACAGAAACAATATAACCGACCCTCATCTAACTCTCTCTGCAAATGTTATATCTGCCTCCCATGCAGTGCACATGGGGGCTAATTCAGACCTGTTCGCTCTCTAGTGGTTTTTTGCAGTCCTGCGTTCGCATAGTCTCCGCCCATAGCGGAGTGTATTTTCGCTTTGCAAGTGTGCGAACGCGTGTGTAGCAGAGCTGTATAAACAGATTTTGTGCAGTCTCTGAGTAGCCCAGGACTTACTCACCCACTGCGATCACATCAGCCTGTCCGGGACCGGAATTGACGTCAGGAACCCTCCCTGCAAACGCTTGGACACGCCTGTGTTTTTCCAAACACTCCTAGAAAATGGTCAGTTGACACCCACAAACACCTTCTTCCTGTCAATCTCCTTGTGAACGCCGTGCGAACGGATCCTTCACACAAACCCATCGCTGAGCGTCAATCCGCTTTGTACCCGTGCGACACGCCTGCGCATTGCAATGCATGCGCAGTTTAGACCTGATCGCCTGCTGTACGAAAACGCAGCCTAGCGATCAGGTCTGAATTAGCCCCATAATTAGATTTTTTTAAAGTAAACAATACTGTTTTAGTTCCCTTGATGAAAAGGATGAAGCATTGGTTGAAGGATATCTATATTTTCAGTGATGTACGGGTAATTGTATGAAGTAGTGAGTGGACATGTCACATCTATATTGGATCGATACGTGATCCTGCCGACATCGGCATCCCGGGTGCTAGAATGCTGGCATGGGACGAGCGCAACAAAGCACCTTGTGGGCTTGGTGGCAAGCTTCGCTCGCCCCAGGTTCTATTCTCCCTCTATGGGTGTTGTGGACACCCATAGGGGTGCAATATGGTATGCCGGTGGCCGAGCTCCCGGCGGCCAGCATACCGGCGCCGGAATCCCGACCGCCGGCATACCGACAGCTGGGCGAGCACAAATGAGCCGCGCCACGCTATTTATTCTCCCTCCAGGGGCGTCGTGGACCCCCAAGAGGGAGAAAAGATGTTGGTATGCCGGGCGTCGGGATTCAGGCGCCGGTATACTGTGCGCCGGGATCCCGACAGCCAGCAAACTGAAGACCACCCCACCCATAGAGCCGGAATCACTGGGTGGTCTTCAGTATGCCGGCTGTCGGGATCCCGGCGCACAGTATACCGGCGGCAGAATCCCGACAGCCGGCATACCGACACTTATTCTCCCTCGTGGGGGTCCACGACCCCCCTGGAGGGAGAATAAAATAGCGTAGCGCGCCACCGTGCCCCCAGCGTGGCGAGGGCAGCGAGCCCGCAAGGGGCTCATTTGCGCTCGCCACACTGTCGGTAAGCCGGCGGTCGGGCTCCCAGCACCGGTATGCTGGTCGCCGGGAGCCCGACCACCGGCATACCATACCACACCCGAATCACCTACCTCGCCGGTATTCCTGCGGCGGTATATTTCCCCGTCGGGATTGAGACAGCCGGGATCCTGACGGGCGGTATGTTAACCACATACCATCTATATATATAAATGGAAAAGCTCTCACTCACTGACTGACTGACTCATCACTAATTCTCTTCCCAATATGTTAGGAAGATGAAATTTAATATAGGTATTCTGCAGGTGGGAAATAGCAAAACTACGTAACTAGAATTTTAATAAACCTCCCCTAAGGGGATGAAAAAGGGGGTTAACAAAATAACTTCATGACGATGCGTGGCTTGAGTTGCGTGAACGATAATGCCCAAACAGACCATCGGATCAAAAGTTGGTTTGCACCACCAGTGTGTAAAATGTAATAAACTACAAAAATGGTCCTGTCACTTTTTACCGTATCTGCTATGGGTGCTACTCAGGTAACACCAAGAACCTTTGATTAATATTTACTTACATTAAGACTTTTAAAATTTACATCTCTATAGATTTACCAAATTTTTAACACATTTATTTTACAACCGTAAAAATCAGATACTCCCGTGTGAAGAACAAGTAGAAGAGCTAGTATATTCATAAATAGATCATTTTTATAGAAGGAGACAGATAGACCTAGGCACTGAGAGGAGGTTGACTTTATGGTGTGGAGATGTGGGAGTCTGGGATACAAATGACATCACATCCAAAATGGATAAATATCTAAACCAGCTTGACACCAAAAGGGTGAGGAAGTTCTTGTGCTCCTATCACTATTATAAACTGGTGAGCTGGTTATAGTAAGGGTTATACCGCTGAAATGATTTGTCCATGGGTTTCACATTTTTATGGAAGATCTTGTTGTGTCACAAAGTATACTAGTTAGATATTCCATAGTATGTAATGTTCTCTTGATGACCAAGATAAACATAATGGGGTTGTACTCATCTGAAGGAGCTTCAGTTAGACTGATTAACTTGTTTGGTATGGACGGCACAGTCCTTCACTATTTCAAATAGTTTCTCACCAGCAATTCACAGAGAGTGTCTTCAGGACTATACTAATCCTTACCAGTACCACTGTCATGCTGTGTTCTTTAGAGTTCTGTCTCATCGCTCATGCTAAATGCAGTAAATATGCTACACTGGGTGAATTAATAAAATGTCACAGCCTAGTCTATGACTGCTAAACAATAATACTCAGTTGTACTCCTATCTTGTGTTCTGGGTACTAAGAACCCAATCCTAATTTTTCTATGGCTGTCTATCTGAACTCCAGTAGTGGATAGCTGACAGTAGGCACTGGTAGAATTTTGATAAAACAGATTCTAATGATAGGAGCTTCAGATTAGACTGCTGCTTTGCCAACCAATGAGACTTAAGACCTCCATACCCTAGTCCCGGTTCCCGAACCACCGATTGGCAGCCATCGATGATCAAGCCATCAAGGAAATTCCTAATTTTAAAAATCCCAGATTTGTTGATCCCAACTATTTTTTTAAATTAGTTTAATATTCCAGATTGCCCAACCTGGCCATCGGGGGATCGGAAAATTGGGACAATATGTTGTTAATGTATTGGGGGCCATTATACTGATAGATTCGGAGTTGCAAAACACTGACCATGTGCAGTATATCAGTGTTGTCACTGATTGTGGATTCTTTATTCGTTAAAAATTATTTTTAAAATCTTTGTTCTTTAATCTGGTAAACATAGCACTTGACTGCCTCAAAAGTTCTTTCTACACTCATAAAGTGCATCCGGAAAGTATTCACAGCGGAAACTATTCTGCAACAATCCACCAATCTGACATGTATGGTAGAGTGGCCAAACGGAAGCCACTCCTTAGTAAAAATCACGTGGCAGTCCGCCTGGAGTTTGCTAAAATGCACCTGAAGGACTCAGACCGTGAGAAACAAAATACTCTGGTCTGATGAGACAAAGATTTAACTCTGTGGCGTGAATTCCAGGCGTCATGTTTGGAGTAAACCAGGCACCGCTCTACACCAGGCCAATACCGTCCCTACAGTGAAGCTTTATGGTGGCAGCATCATGCTGTGGGGATGTTTTTCAGCTGCAGGAACTGGGAGACTAGTCAGGATAGAGGGAAAGATGAATGCAGCAATGTACAGAGACATCCTGGATGAAAACCTGCTCCATAGCGCTCTTGACCTCAGACTGGGGCGACGGTTCATCTTTCAGCAGGACAACGACCCTAAGCACACAGCCAAGATATCAAAGGAGTGGATTCAGGACAACACTGTGAATGTCCTTGTGTGGCCCAACCAGAGGCCAGACTTAAATCCGATTGAACATCTCTGGAGAGATCTGAAAATGTGCACTGACGCTTATCATCCAACATGATGGAGCTTGAGAGGTGGTTCAAAGAGGAATGAGCAAAACTGCCCAAAGATAGGTGTGCCAAGCTTGTGGCATTATATTCAAAAAGATTTGAAGCCGTATTTGGTGCCAAAGGTGCATCAACAAAGTATTAAGCAAAGGCTGTGAATACTTATGAACATGCGATTTCTTAGTTTTTTATTTTTAAGAAATTTGCAAAAATCTATAAAAAAAAAACTTTTTTCACGTTGTCATTGTGTGTAGAACTTTGAGGGGAAAAAATTATTTATTCCAGTTTGGAATAAGGCTGTGAGATAACAAAATGTGGAAAAGTGAAGCGCTGTGAATACTTTCCGGATGCACTGTATATGGATTTGCATCAGCACACTTGGACTTTTGCAATGCATTCTAATTGGGTTTCCCAGCAAAAGAATTGTTCCAATTGCAGCCTGTACAAGATGCAACAGTCAGGCTGTTAACTAATCAACCTCTTTCCGTCACATAACAACCATTTTCTACTCACTTCACTGTAAGGGGTTGGGTTCAGGAGACCAGCAGTAGAATGCCGGCGGACAGAATACCAACACGGGCATCCCGACTGCCCAAATGGTGACAAACTAAACTAACCCTAACAATAACCCTCCCTGGCATATTTGCATTGAGGATTCCAGTGCTGGTATTCTGACAGGTGTCAGGATTCTGGCACGGTCTCCTGACCGCTGGCATTCCATATGTTGGGATGCCAACTACATGTTTCTGTAAGATGGCAAGTCTATTTCAAGATGGGCTTACTGACTTTCAAAGTCCAAGTTACTTGAAGCAGCTTCTTCCTTACATCCCCACTCTCTTACTTCAATCCACATCAAGACCTAGGGCCAGTTGTAATAGGTGGTGATTTTTGGAATTTTGCGATTTTATGCACAAAATCGCACGTTTTCCGCCAATTGCAAATGTAATAGAGTGCGGGAATGGGCAAAATCGAAAGTTTTCAGCCTCTACCAAAAATGGCAAGGAAAAAATTGCATACAGACGTTTTCCCATTGAAAACAATCAAAACCGCAAATGTAATAAGGTGCAAAACATTACCAAAAATCGCCAGAATAATAGACCATGTTCAGACTGGCGATTTAGCCAGAAGTATGCACAGATCAGTGAGATCCGTGCATGCTTCTGACTGTAAAAGTAAAGATATAGTTAAAAATAAAACGACTTGCAGGTCCCCCCCCAAAAGCATAACTAGCCCCGGGCTCTTTGAGCCGGTCCTGGTTGCACAAATACGGGAATAAAATTGACTAGGCGTTCCCCATATTTAAGCAACCAGCAACGGGCTCTTGGGCTGGTCCTGGTTCCAAAAATACAGAGGACAAAAGACGTAGGGGTCCCCCGTATTTGTAAAACCAGCAACGGGTTCTGCTAGCCAGGGAGATAATGGCGCAGCTGGGGGAACTTTTATATAGGCCCCTGGGCTGCAGCATCACACACCCCAACTAGTCACCCCTGGAGTGGTTCCCTGGGGGAGTGGGGACCCCTAAAATAAACATTTCAAACATGCGATTTGATGCGATTATAAGTAAACCACAAAAATCACTACCTATTACATTTGGCCCCTAGTGTGAAAAATCCCAAGAAGCTTCCACAAGGTGGACTTGCATGTAATTCTTAATTAGGCCTATATATTGTAAAGATTAGAAGAGGTTGAATAGAAGGAGTGCACCCTGAAGGGACATAATAACACATATTATAGAGTGTATATGCTAGTGGTTCCCAAACTGGTTGCCATGGCACCCTGAGGTGCTGCAAGGCACTTGCAGGGGTGCATTGGGCAGGTGGTCTAGGACCAAATTAAATTATTTATGGTCAATGTGCTGGGTTGGGTACGGGATCCCGGCGCTCGGAAGACTGACCCCGAGATCCCGACAGTTCTAGGGTAAGTATTCTAACTGCCCCTCCCTCCTCCTAACTCTCCATTCCTGCAGCTTAACCCCCCCCCCCCCGCAGCCTAAACCTATCCCTCCCTCACCTCTGCTTAACCCTAACATCCCTCCCACAGCCTAACCCTTCTTCCCCACAGCCTAACCCTTCCCCCACAGCCTAACCCTAACCTACCCCTGATACTTACGTTTGGGATGTTGGCTGTTGGGATTCCAGCGTTGGGATTCTGACAGGTGTTGGTATTCTGATAGGCGCCGGTCTTCTGTCCATCGGCATCTTCAGCGCTGGGATGTCAGCTACATCCAAATGTGATAGGCAAAATCAGAGCTGTAGGCTTCCAATCATAAAGTATGTGGACAAACAGAATCACAACCCTGTCCACGACCACATAACTGGCCTAAGGCAGGTCAGCACAATTTAATTCATTGACTATTTTTTCTGACTTTATCAATAAGAAACTTTTGGCTTAAGGGTGTCATGAAAACAATATTGATGCTCTGATATCACTGGTATATGCATTTTCTTTAATGCAGACAAAAACTGAGATCATGGAAAAGTTAAATCTAATTGTGGCCCAACCATCAGTCTATGATGACCCTATTATCCTGTTTTCATTTGGATTTGTGGTGTTCTTTATCCAGTGTCTGAACCTTTTAGACATTTATACATGCGCAGGCTCTGCCCTACCCACCGCAGGGACATAGACTATCTGCCCTACTCACCCCAGGGACATAGACTATCTGCCTAACCAACCCACTGGGACATAGTATAGACTGTTCATTTGGACTGAGAAAATGTTTGAAAATATTTATAAGTGCTTGTTAGATAGCTGGAGGCAAAAGTGAATTCAGACAGCGTGCCCAATATCATTAAGCAATATTATGTTTCTAACATGAATGTGTTATTCTAAAAGGGGAGTGAAAAAAAATCTATAGCAATTTCACATGTATTTATTTTTTTTAGAGGGATTTGTCAGGTCATATTTTGTAGCCGAAGAGGGAACTGTAAAAATGGATTTTTGAAGGTAAATTAGGAATCGGACTTCTACTTGTGACCCCGACTATTCTGTTTGCTGCCTAGTATGAACCTTTGTCTGTGACTCTGATTATTCTGTCTGCTGCCTAGACTGGACTTTAGCTTGTGGTTACAATGATCTGTTTACAGCCTGGATTGGTGTGTATTATGTTTGTGACCTGAATTTTGCTGCACAATCGTTTGTTCCAGTTACCTGATTCTGCTGTTCACTGTTCCTCACACCTTTACAACAAACTACTGTGTACCAATCTCCATGCTAGCTGCTCCATTAACAGGTCATATTGGTAAACAGCTAACTCCTACTTTGCTGGACACTGCTTTAACTGCGATTCTGCTTTTCCAACTAGTTTTGGTTTTCCATCTGCTTCCAAGTACTCAGCCATCTCCAGTACTATCTATGCTACTACTGTACATCATTCTATTGCTTGTATCCTAGCCACAGACCATTAGAGATGGCTTAAAGATAAGGGTCCTTGGTTTTGCCTTGTACTTTGATGGCCGTTTTAAAAAAAGTATGAGTTTGGCCGGTTTCTCGGAGCACCGTCCGTCTCGCACTGCATTACAGCCGGCCCTTACTACTATTGGGCGGACTAGCAATAATAGCCATAACCCTTGTTGTAGACCACTGCATTATTGGTCTCCATTGAACTACGTAACTGCAGCTTGTAAAGGGTGAGAGGGCTATATGCTCATTAACATTTATCAGTTTTTCAGAACAATCTAAGGTGGGTTAAGTTGTACAGTTCAGTTATTGGTGGATATTTAAAGAGTTGGGAGTTAAACCAAGTTGGATCCTGTTTTATTAACTAATTGCACTTTACATTGTTGGCATAATAGCCTCACTAACATCAATTAGATGGAGACCACACTAACCTCATTAACATCTATTGGATGGTAATTATGCAGTTGATAGTAAATTTAATTTACTAACCACACTGGATTGACTTATGAAGTTGTTTAATACAGTTGTCATATTAAGTTGTGTGTCTTTTAAAATTGTTCAACATGGCTGCCTCATGTAGTGCTCTATGTAAAGTGAACAATTCATGATTCAGAGGAACTTGCAAGGACTTTGCAGAGTGTCATTATCTCTTCCATTATGTGCCATCAGATCCAGACATTACCTGTTCTGCCCTGTGTGATCCACTGTGGATGGAATGAACAATTCTTTACAACTGGTGACCCAAAATGGCTGCCATACCCTTTGTTTTACTACCATGGTCTCTGTATTTCATTAAATCTAACCTCACATTGTGTTCATAGTTTCTGTACTGTTTTTGTTTTATCTAAATCACTGTATTTTGTTCGCACTGTCTTAAGCGCCTTGAATCCTGTTGGAGAAAGAGCGACATATAAATTAAATGATTATTATTACAGTTGTAGCTCATGCTTTATATTATATTTATACTACTTACCAGACCATCAAAATAACAGAATTGTCAGCACTGGTGGCTGTGCTCGCCTGAGTGGAGCAACAATTGAATTCCTCCATCGGGCGCCATCTAGTGGAGCAACACTTTCATTCCTGTCCTCAGGAGTGTGTCCTTGAATCAATAATGTGTAATCTAGAAGCCAACTAGTGTGAGTGGAGGGGGTGCAGGGGCTGATGCCATCAACACGTCAGTCCTCTCCAACAGTGCCGCTTCCGAGCATTTGTACCAGATAATGATACCAAACCCACGCACTGGAAAGGAAAACAGAAAACAGACGATATAATCTCTGTAAGACCCCTTTTACACCACCAATATATTACAAAGGTTATTGCACATGAACATGCATAACCCATATTTCTGCTCGGTGTAAAAGGGCAGAGTTAGAATAATCCGGATCGAGTGAACCCGGTATTCCAACTCGGGTAGTATGCAAACTCTGCTGTTCCCGGCTGCGATCCGCAAAATTTGGTCTAAAAGAGGTATTGATTACAACAAATGTAATTCACCCCTTTTCTTGATAATTTCTGCATGTGAGCACCAGAGAATACCCTCTCAGCGACCAAATAAATTAAAAGACGGGATTATCATTTTCAAATTCTGATTTTATTATAAAAACCTGTATGTGTAGAATTCTTCTTTTGCTGCTTTAGTTAAAAAAAAAGGGGCTAACTGAATTGATGCCTATGATTTTCTTTGCTGTGTCAGGGGGTATAAGTAGACTAATATTTTTATGAAAACGCAAAGTTTCTGAAAACAGCAAGGTATTGTGTGGGTACTGGCACTGCATAACCAAGTGACTGATATTGACTGATACTGATATTGTCAGAATGTGACCAAAAATGCCGAAATAGGCTAAGCACAAGGGTGGAAAAGAATCATCTTAGACAATTGCCAACCAGTGCTGCTCCAAGACGTATATTTGTTTCCAGAGCCCTTTGGGGGGATGGTATTGAGATCCCGGCTGCTGGGATGCCGGCAGGTAGAATACTGACATCAACAACCAGACGCACTGAATCCAGACCTAACCCTCCCTTCTCGCAGCCTGACCCTAACCCCCCTTTTTTCAGCCTAATCCTAGCCCACTCCTCCTGCAGCCTAACTCTAGCCCTCCCTGGTGGTGCTTAACTCTAACCTCTCCCCCCCCCTGCAGTCTAACCCTCCCACCTTAGTGCCTAACCCCCCTTCGACGGGTTAGGCTGCTGGAAGAGACAGTTATTTGTGCCAATGAAAGTTATCTGGAGACAGAGACTCAGTCTTAATTACCCAAGAAATCCTTTTTACAGAGTAAGCTACATTTGTCCAGAAGCACTGCCGTCCCTTCGCTGGCTACATCTTCTTTTGAAATAAGACTGAGACACAGTGACATTATTACAACCCAGGATTACTTGTGAATCTGTGTGCCATTTCCCCCATTGCTACGCTGTGGCATCACAGGATTCTAAAAGAGCTCCAACGTTATTTGGCATTGACGATTATCATGCCTTGGTTAGGGAAAACTAGAAATTTAATAACTATTATTGAAAAAGTGTGTTTTTCATTACTTTTCTCATCACCACATTATAAATTGTGATTATAATATGCCAATATCTGTGATTCAATTGATTGTCTTTTGCATTTTTGAAGTATCCAATGTGATATGAACTGTAGTTAATTGCCTGCCCTTTATCTTCTTTTTATGCCCTTTTCTTCTTCTTTTTATGCCCTATTCTTCTTGTGTTCATATTTTGTGCCAAATTACCAATCAGCATCCTTAATCCAGAGTTCATTGCGGCTCAAAAAAAGACAACCTGTTGGAATTGGTGACTCACTCCTGTTTCGTATCAATCTATCCTACCTCTCTGAGCAAGGTACTAAAAAACAAGGTTAAGGTACGGTGAGAAACATTTCAGGGGAAAGGTCTGTCACATAGCCACCCAACACCCGTGATACCTCTCTCAATCACTTAGATATACCCGTCAACCCTATCTATACCAGCATATCAAAATCTTGTATTGTATTTCCTTTACTGTTACACAAATTGAGCTAGAATGAGCCAAAAGGAAAATGATTTTCCAATCCATTTTAGCTAGGGGTAAACCTACATCTCTCTCCCAAGTCAGGATATAAGTCAGGATGGAGGTAGAAAGGCTCTCTTGCAATAAAATTTAAAAAGTTATAATACAGTGCATACATCTATATTCCCTACCACATTTACACACACAAATGTACACTAGGGTTAATATTTGTCAGGAGCCGCTTAACCTACCAGAATGTTTTTGGAGTGTGGGAGTACACCGGATCACCAGGAGGAAACCCACGCAAGCATGGGAGCAATTCTAACCTTTACACCAAAAGTTAGGTATGCACTATTCTGGGTGGGAAGTAGGCTGTGCGGGCTGCATGGTACCATGAAACACATTATCATAGCCCCGTCCCCTACTGTTCATGCAGCAGTGTGCGGATGCATGGTTTGCGGTACGTAAGTATAGGTTTGTGTACTTATCCCATATTCAGTTTCACTTAGGTAGCTGACACGAATTGGCCAGCCTATTTTCCCCGATAAATCAATCTGAAAATTGCCGCCAGTGACATAGGGTTGCTTCGATACGTGTGATTAATCAGACACAGTGCTGCCACCGGCAAAAAGAATGATTAAGTGATAGGACACTAGGTAGCTCTTTGCTTCTACCTACATACACAGTTATTAATATTTCACAAATCAGTTACATGACCACACAGGGCCATATGTCTACGAACACAGAATATCAGAACTAGAAATTAGGTTTTAATTTCAAGAATAACTTCAGACTTACAGTTACACAAAAGAGAGTTACAAAGTATATATGATTATTCTAAAAGTACACACAGATTATAGTCAATTTCAGAGAAATTAAAAAGAATAGTTCAAGCATCACCTTTCAATGAACAATGGGGGTCATTCCGAGTTGTTCGCTCGCAAGCTGCTTTTAGCAGCTTTGCACACGCTAAGCCGCCGCCTACTGGGAGTGAATCTTAGAATATCAAAATTGCGAACGAAAGATTAGCAGAATTGCGAATAGACACTTCTTAGCAGTTTCTGAGTAGCTTCAAACTTACTCGGCATCTGCGATCAGTTCAGTGCTTGTCGTTCCTGGTTTGACGTCACAAACACACCCAGCGTTCGCCCAGACACTCCCCCGTTTCTCCAGCCACTCCCGCGTTTTTCCCGGAAACGGTAGCGTTTTTTCGCACACTCCCATAAAACGGCCTGTTTCCGCCCAGAAACACCCACTTCCTGTCAATCACACTCCGATCACCAGAACGAAGAAAAAACCACGTAATGCCGTGAGTAAAATTCCTAACTGCATAGCAAATTTACTTGGCGCAGTCGCACTGCGGACATTGCGCATGCGCATTAGCGACTAATCGCTCCGTTGCGAGAAAAAAATACAGAGCGAACAACTAGGAATGACCCCCAATGTTCTGTGGTAAGATCTCCTCTGATAGCAATTGGACATTTTCGCCATGTGTGGCTACCTTAAGTGAGTGACACAGGCTGTAGAGTTTGCCTGATTA